>NW_026542594.1:89318838-89918838 GCF_028750875.1 Macrosteles quadrilineatus | reverse complement strand
CAAAAGTCATGAGCACTTCTCTGACGAGCCGATCCACGGCATCCATAGTGGATTTTCCTTTCCGAAAACCAAATTGAGAAAGTTATTGTCTTCTAAAAAATAACTAACTTGATCATAGACTAACATTTCAAAGAGTTTACCATCAATTGGAATCAGCATAATTTATAAATAAAAAACTTTTTTTAAACAAAACGTTTTTAAATGCACTAAAAAGTAGAAAATAATTTATAAATATGTGGAGAGTATAAATACTTGTAAGATTTAAAACGAAAAACGTGGGGTGCATGCAATAGATGATTTACAATTACCTTCACCTATTGAACTAATGTATTACTAGTGTACCTGTTGCTTGAATTCGAGCAATTGCGAAGCATTACAGGCGTTATTTTAAAACGAATAAGTCATAATTTCCGATGACTTTATAGCAGTCGACTCAAAGATTATGGAAATACTCAAGATGTACACAACAGTTAGATATAATCAAAATTTTTTGTAAATATCTTATCAAAAGCTGATCTAGATTTTTAGTGTTTTCTAGAAATGTTTCCCACTCATAGCCACATTAGATTGTCTATAATAACGATTATAAATATAAAAAAAAACATTATTTATATTTCTTCTAGTTGGTTGTGTTTTTTTTTTACTTTCCTATGTTTCCATTGTTTGCAAATCGGCTCTTTCAATGATTGCTCAAGAAATGTAGCACAGTGTTAATTCAGTTTTATTTTTAGTATATCAAATTGTCCCAGGTTTCTCGCTTTTTCCATTGTAATAATTACACCAACCCAAATATCGTCTACAGATGCAATACGCCAAAGAATATTGTCTACGTGCAACACGCCTACGTACAATCTCCAAGAAGTGGTAAAAAAGGCAGTAACCAACCCATACAATAGATATATGTTAACTCCATAAGAAATAATTTTAAGAGTTACTGTGATATTAGGATTTTCCACTGATTTGGTTATAGAATATTATATTGCAAAACATGACACGATGCAGAAGAAAATAGATTTTAAAATCTAAAAAAACCATTGCAAATACTTCATTTTGACAAAATCTGTAAATCACAATTCAAACATTAACAGCTGTTTCATTAAAAAGTAGTGTAAAATTATGCATATGGTCGTAATGTAAACAAATCTGCTGAGGGAACATTAAAGGCCTCTGGGACAGAGCCCCAAGGAAATTTACCTCGTTTATCTTTTCATGGCTCATCTACAGACCAAGACCTTTCTTTAGAGACCCCTACCAAATTTCTACGCACAGCCGTTCTCTCAAATTAGCTGTGACAAAAACCCAGTTTTCCTCCATAAGAATAACATGGGATGGGAATTTAAAGGCCACTGGGGCAGAGCCCCAAGGGAATTCGCCATGTTTCTCTTTTGATGGCTCATCTACAGACCAAACAACCTGAATCACCTTCGCACCACGGTCCGAACTCCGAAAAATACTGAGAAATATCTTTTGTCAGACTAGTAGCAGAACAGGATAGCAACGTCAACTTCCCCTCCCGGGCTTGGCTCTCCACTTGCCACTACAGCCCCTCACACCCAGGCTTTACGAAGAATCGCACAAACTATAACTAAGCTTTTTCTTTTCTTAGACTTGTACTGGTAAGTCAGAAACACAATAATTTAGAATACGGTATATACAAATATTGTAGGTATCAAGTGTCTTAAGGATACTGCAATTCAAATTCTGCACTTGACTGATTGTCAGGGGCGTTATGTTTGTATAGATAAAGAGATTGGTTTAAAAAATTAGTAAAGTAATCAATATTTGTTTAGAATCTGAAATTTGATTATATCCTCTCTTGTTTGTATATCCTTTCTCCTAAAGGAAAGAAGAGACATAATCCAGATGCAAAACTTGGCAATTTTCATACATAGTCGTAATGGACAATATGTTTCAAATAATTCAAACAAACACATTTGTACGTATATGTATATTTGTAACTATTTTATTACAATTCCAAAGTTATTATCCAAGTTATAAAGAGGTTTCACCTTATCACTATTGACTAGTTTAATAGGTATCCTGTTAATATTTCATAACAGAAATATTGTAGAGTATTCACTTAAGCAGTGATAAACAACAATCATACATGCTTTTTACAGGAAGGAAGCATTAAGACTATTATTTTATCATACAGGGTGAATAAAAAGTCAAGACCCCCCCTTCTAATATTTTTCCAAGTAAATATACAGAGATATCCATTTGGTGGTCGAGCAATCTTAGCAGGAAGTTTCATTTTATCATTTTGAAATCTTTGAGTGTCCCCCCAAAAGGGGGGATTTGGGGGGCAACTCAAATATTTTAAATGTAAACCCCCTTCAAGTGACACCTCATTTTGAAGTGTTTACAAAAACTTAAAGAATGGTGAAAACTAGAGGTCACTATCTCTTCTCTATCCAAAATGGTAGCCCGTCAAATGTTGTGGAAAATCAATGGTAAAATTGTTAATATTGGTTGTCATTTTGGTTAGAGAAGACATAGCGAGCTCTGGTTTTCACCATTCTTTAAGTTTGTTTAAGCACTTCAAAATAAGGTGTTACTTGATAGGGGTTTCTATTGAAACATTTTTAGTTGTCCCCCGAATCCCCCTTTTGGGGGACACTCAAAAATTTTAAATGTAATTCCCCTTCAAGTTACACCTCATTTTGAAGTGCTTAAACAAACTTAAAGAATGGTGAAAACCAGAGCTCGCTATGTCTTCTCTATTCTAACCAAAATGACAACCAATATTAACAATTTTACCATTGATTTTCCACAACATTTTGACGGGCTACCATTTTGGATAGAGAAGAGATAGTGACCTCTAGTTTTCACCATTCTTTAAGTTTTTGTAAACACTTCAAAATGAGGTGTCACTTGAAGGGGGTTTACTTTTAAAATATTTTAGTTGCCCCCCAAATCCCCCCTTTTGGGGGGACACTCAAAAATTTCAAAATGATAAAATGAAACTTCCTGCTAAGATTGCTCGACCACCAAAAGGATATCTCTGTATATTTACTTGGAAAAATATTAGAGGGGGGGGTCTTGACTTTTTATTCACCCGGTATAAAATTAATAGTTGAACAACACACATCCAACACACATTCTCATTCTAATTGTAATTGCTTTTATTAACCATAGATTAAAGGAGTAGACATCTTCTCCTTTAATCTATGTCTTACTTAACCTATAAAATCATGGTTTCCTGCTTACATTCTTGTCATGCAATGGTTGAACATGAAATCATGTACCGGTACATTGTTCAGTTGCTAATGAGCTTTTTATAGTGTACTGTTCTGGTGCAGTAATCTCTCTTCCAAAAGCTAAAAATGCAAGGTATGGGAATCTTTGGGTTATAAATAAAGCAAGCCACATGTTGAAATTTAAAATTGGCCTGATAATTGCCGCAAGAAAGGAATTCAAAATAGCATTGTGCACAAAGACTTGTAAGTTAAAAAGGGTTTTGCTGTATACATTAGTAAACTGGACATCATCAACTCCACATAACATTTTTGTAAATCCAAAAAAAGCTTCTGTGTTGATGAACGGTATCACAGCCCACATACCCTCTAGCAGGGCTTTTGACATCATCTGGAAATCAGTTGAATTCTGTTTTAATCCGACAACAAACACTTTGTCCAACATGGCCTGGCAAGTCTGTCTGGTGGTCTGTACATCGCCTTGGCATAAATTGTACCTGCAAGTATTATTTCTCATCAACACATTTTCATATTCAACCCTAAAGCAACAAACATTTGTTTATTAACATATAATATGTTACGTACGTCCATCTTTGGTGTTATGTATTATTCTGAGCATAGATGGGGGGGGCCTGTGCCTTCCAACTTTTAGGAATTTCTATTAAAAATACAATATTTTAGCATTTTTTTAGACTTCATAGTGCTGATATGTTGTGTGTGCCCCCCTCCCCGCAAAAAAATTTTGGTCACGGGATGCCTATGATTCTGAGGATAACGGATAACTATTTATTCAAGTCATCAGTCTTGGTGGCAAGAATGTTTAATTTTTTTCTGCTGTAGCTTGATGACAGTTTAATTTGCGAATTAAATATTTTTGTTATCCTATTTAAGATCATACTTTATGACCTTTTTACAGATTTAAAGATAAAAATTATAGTTGTGTTTGGTTCATAAAATTATAGCACACTGCTTTCCTGAAATGCACAAACCCAAAAAGGTTTATGAGCACAGATTAGCGGGTTTCGAATAAAAGAAAATAAATATGACTGAAGACAGGAAGACTTGAAATTTTTATGGGAAAATATATTATTCTATACAATGGCGAGGGTTATCAATTATTATCAATCAATTATCAATTATTTAAGATGGGGACGCCACTATGAGCGTATTTTAACCCAAATATGAGTGAAGGATGAGTGTAGGATGAGTGGCGCGATCTTGTAGTCTTGTTAGTGACTAAGGCCGACATGTTCCTTAGACACAGCTGTTAATTAATAGCCCATACAGCTAATGGCAACTAAGGGACCTACAGTTTATTGTGGAATCCGAACCACATTTTTTCCTCGTAATTAACGAATTGGTCTAATTATTTAGGATAGTACTGCGGATAGTCGTAGTACTCACTAGATTATAATATACAGATAGTTTGGTGGAATCTCTCATTAATAAAAGTATACAGGGTTGGGCGAAAGTATGGACATCCCCTGTTAACTTTTTAATAGGTTACACCAGGAAAACAAAACTCTGAACACCTCTATATGGCTTAGAATTACACGTTTTTGTTGCTATCCCAATTAATTTTTGTCCAGAACTCCAAAATAGGGTATTTTGGGGGCAGCTCATCAATGTAAAATGTAAAGTCCCATCAAGTGACTCGTCATTTTAAAGGTTACCGTATCAGTTAAAAAAGGTATCTGCAAAAACTAAAGGTCTCTTTCTATCAAGGCCATATTGGGATACCAACAAAAAGTGTAGTTTATGCCATTTAGAGGTGTTCAAATTTTGGTTTTACTGCTGTGACCCATTAAAAAGTTAATCCGGGGTGTCCATACTTTTGCCCAACCCTGTATAGTATGTGATAAGCACAAGATTCTTCTCCAACTATAAAATTATTTCACTGCTTCCCCTTTATGTCACCCATTTATTTTTATATTTTGAAAATCCTTATACGATTTGGCATACTGCTTGAGATTATGTTTGACTTTTAACTACATCTTTCTACAATATCCATGCTTACTTGTCTTTGATCCCAAGAAGATAACCGATTGTTCTCCAAAAGTGCACAAAACCTTCAAGATCTGCATCTGATCCTGAAAGTCCAAGTTCTTTTGATCTTAAAAGGGCAAAACCCATAAACCCGAACTGAGTGAGCGCCATGTCTCGCTGAGATATCTGACCATATCCAGCCTTGGATGCTCGTCTTGTTGCATGGCAATGGCGGCCTCTCACACCCAGTAGGGACTTGCTAGCTCTGAAAAATAGTTATTTGTGCAACTAGTGAGCAAAGGGAGCAATTGACTCACTCGAGAGAAATACTTACTCACGAGCCGTAGGCGAGTGAGGAATGGTTTCTCGAGTGAGGTATTTGCACTTTGCACTCGAGTTGCACATTATGTTTTTCCTACAGTTACCATAAAACAAATAAATTGGTAAAGAAACGTAACATATTTTTACACAGAAGTGAACTTTTAATATGACATTTAATGTGAAGTAACAAATACAACAGTACAACAGCTGACCAGCTGATTTACAGCCAGTGCTGCCAACGTATTTCTTATTTCGCGCGCATGCGACCTTGTCTACATGTTACACGCTCACTATTTCGTGCCTTCAGGTTGCAAATCTGGAATGAGACAAAGTAATTAGAGTGAGACAATGTTAACATTGTCTCATATTGATGAGCGAATTGGCCACTTTGCTTTCTCAAATCAGTGAGAGAACATGTACATTGTTAGGTAACTGTAGGAAAAACCAATATAACCAGATCTGATTGATTATTTTAGTTGTTAACATTTGAAAAAAACTGCAAAATAACAGTCTTCTTAAAATGTTAAGGCGATCTTACATTTGGCACTAATTTATTTTTTTATTCAAATAATTTGCAATTATTTGACACATGACATTTTAGTTTGGTGAAGATGATGGTACCTATTGATGTTTTGACTGAAAAAAATGTAAAATGTACATTCAAAAAAATATATATATATTAAGACTTCAGATCTGTGTGTGGTACCATTGAGTATACATGTACTGGAATAGTCACTCAATGGAGGTTATCGTTACCTGAACAGCGCTGTTGCACGAGTAGCATCAGTGGCCCGAACTACTCCACCTCGGGCTTGTCGGTAAGGCAGTTTGGTTGTTTTAGCAAAATTCCCATATAGGGAATAAGCTATTACTGCAGTACTCATGGTAAGACCTGGACCCGGGACCGATTTAATTTTTCCTTTAGAGGTCCCTAGAGGCCATTTATATAACAGCGTTAGTAAAAAGTCTGGAGACCCCCTGTTAATTTTTTAACAGCCCATACTAGATAAACTAAACTTGGCACAACTTTATGGCATGTTATGAAGTACTTTTTGGGCACAACCGCGACTTGGTATACATCCCCAAAATAGGGGATTTTGGGGAAAACTCAAAAATTTCAAATAGTAAGACCCATCGAGCGACCCCTCATTTTGAAGGTCCTGTTAAAAGAAAACCAACAACGTAAACTAGAGGGCTCTATCTCAATTCAGTAAATGGCAGCCAATTGAAATTCTCAGAAGTTAAATTTAACTTACAGCTTTCCAAGTCTGGAGATCCCCTGTAAATTTTGTAACGGCTCACACTAGGGAAACTAAACTCTACACACCTTTATGGCATGTTATGAAGTACTTTTTGAGCCTAATTGCTACTTGGTTTCCATACCCAAAATGGGGGATTTTGGGGGAAACTCAATAACTTTAAACGTTAAGCCCCATCAAGTGACCCCTCATTTTGAAGGTCCTGATAAAAGAAAACTAACAACGCAAACTAGACTGTCTCTATTTCAATCCAGCAAAAAATGGCAGCTGATTGAAATCTTTAGAAATCAGAATTAACTTGCAATTTTATATTCAATTGGCTGCCATATTTTACTGTGTTAGAGGATATATTTTACTGTGTTATGGGCCAAGTGGCTCTCATGCCCAAAAAGTACTTCATAACATGCTATAACGGTGTGCTGAGTTTAGTTTTTCTAGTATGGGCCGTTAAAAAATTAACAGGGGGTCTCCAGACTTACTAACCCTATCTAATATATAAAATTCTCGTGTCACAGTGTTTGTCTGCAAACTCCTCCGGAACGACTTCACCGATCGTTATGAAATTTGGTGTGTAAATTCTGTAGGTATGCGAATCGGACGTAAACTATTTCCCGTTTCGAAATTCTTAAAAGGGCTCCGCCCCAGTGGCTCTGGAGTTTCCCATGTTAACCTTATGAGAAATGGAATTAATGAATCTTAACAGCTGTTTCAATTAAACAAGTTGGTTCTGTTCTATGATGTTCAATAGCATTAAAGTTACAAGGATTACCAACAGGGTGCAGCACTATTATTTCTTTTACATTTATGACAACAGCTAATTTGCAACCAAAAGGTGAGTGAGCGTAGCGAACGAGCTAACCTGAAGGCAAGTGAGCGCAGCGAACGAGCTCCAACCTAAAGGTGAGTGAGCGTAGCGAACGAGCTCCAACCCAAAGGTGAGTAAGCGTAGCGAACGAACTTCAACCAGGACGTGATTGAGCGATGCGAACGAGATCATCTTGAAAATTAAACGTAACGGTACTTTCTTTCCAACGGTCTGTCTTAGGGGAAACCTATAACTTAGGCGATACGAAGTTCGCCGGGTCAGCTAGTATCTATATACAGTATATAAAATCCAATGTATGTATGTTTGTTTGTTTGTCCTTTATGGACTCCGAAACCACTCGACAGATTGTAATGAAACTTTCAGACATTGTTAAGCATTATTCATGGATGGTTTGTGTGAAGTTTGGTACAGATCCGTCAAAAGAGCTCCACCCCAGTGGCTCTGGAGTTTCCCATGTTAACCTTATGAGTACTCATGTTTAAATGGAATTAAAATATCTTAACAGCTGGTTTAACTAAACAATTTGATTCTGTGTTGTTCAATAGCATTAAAAAGTTAGGTACTTTCCTGTTAAAGGGAACATTCATTATTATCGATGATTTTTTCGATATATCAATATTTTTGTTTTCCGATCCATTACAAATTGACAACTGATCTTGTTTAGGTGGATTAAGAAATGAAACTGTTCTAAGCTAACCTAAAATAACCAACCAAACTTGTTGTACTATTTAAAAATTCCTTTTGATAACAGAAAAGGCAAGTTAAACACAGAATTTTTAAATGTCACACAGCAAGTTTGGTTAGTTATGTCAGGTTATTTTTTTTTAGAACAGTTTCATTTTATTATTGTTTGTTGATAGGTACTGAACAATATTTATCGTAGTTGTCAGCTGATATGTATCAATTGGTTAATATCGATATATCGAGAAAAAAATCATCGATAATAATGAATGTTCCCTTTAACAGGAGAGTACCAAAAGTTAATAGTAGTAATAGTTAATGGTGTAAACCTCCATTTATTCAAACGAGTTCGCGAACCAGCATGATCAGACCATGGGAACGGGGGTTTATGGGGTAAAAATTGGTTTTTTTCATTTTTGACCCTAAAACATAAAATTTAGCAATTTGTTTCCAAACCATTTTTTAGAGCTTAAAAAAAACAAATAATTTAGTATATTGAAGCGTTCGTGCGCCTAATGGTTATACGGAGAAAATTAAAAAAAAATTGTAATTTAAAATTCCCATGTTATTCTTATGGAGAATAAGTAAACTGTTGTTGTTTGCTTGTTTATGAGAATATTTTGATCACATTTGGAAAATGCAATTATTTCATACCAAACTATAAACATTTTACAAAAAATAAACACTTGTGCCCTCCCTGTTGGAGCAAACCTAGAGTACTAATGCTATTTAAATAAGGAATAAATGTGATATTTTTAGGAGACATTTTAGTGTAAATCCAATTAGGCAAATGGAAATTCGCTTAGTCTTCAGGCTTGCTGCGGCGGGGGTATTTTATTATTGCTTTCATAAATAGCATTTTTGTTGTTGCAATTTGTTTTTTCGGAGTTTCGTTGTTTTATAATAAATTTTTAATACTAAATGATTAAAAGTTCCTTAGAGGCGCACTGCACTACCGATAAGACTACCGTGATCCAAACGTCAGCGGCCCTAACTACGTTGCCAAAATTGGTAACAACTATTAGCATTACCTGACCCCTCTTATATGTGTATACTCAATGGTGGTACTTATCAAGAAAAACAGAGGTGAGCTAAGAGACTGAGATGATGAACTTTACTGATAATTTTTTAGTGATGGTAATTTGACTGAACCCATAACAGTTCCTTTCTTTATTTCAAAGTTCATCTCTCTACCAACACTAACTCCATCTCACTAACCCCACAACATATTTATTTGTTACATTGTAAATTGTTGCTTTATATCTTTTTTCACTGTAAAACGGTTTTGTTTCGTTTACTTTTATTACATTTTCTCTTAGCTCAAATTATTTTAGCAAGTTTTTTAAACGATGCGTTTCTGACAATAGATAGTGCATAGCTTATTCAATGATTAGTTTTATTTACGTAAATTTTAAAAACTGATAGAATTGCTTAACAATAATACAGGGTGGCACAGATGGATCGGATGGTTTTAAATACTTGTCATACTGTCAATTTTAAAGGTATTGGATTGAAAAAAGTGCAAAATGTGTAGTAACAAGTTTATTAACAAAAAATGAGTAAAGTTAGTTTGAAAAAAATTACATCCATCAAATGCCCTCCTTCTCTAGTGACACATTCTTGGAGTCGGTCCTTAAGGTTCCGCATTGCCCGCTCAAGCACATCACCAGGAATTGATGTGATTTCATTGTGAATTACACCCTTCAACACAATTCCGTGGTTCAATGGTCCGTGGTTTGTTAATGTAGACCCTTGCTTTTAAATAGCCCCATTAGAAAAAGTCACATACCGTGAGGTCCGGTGAGCGAGGGTGCCAATGGCCAATGGAAATCAATGGGAAATCAAACGGCTAGGGAACACAGAGCGTGTACAGCTTGCATTGATATCCTAGCGGCATGCAGTTGCCCCGTCTTGTTGGACCACATTTTGTCAATGTCGTAATTGTTCTCTTCAAGTTTTGGGAGAAGAAATTCTTCAATCATGTTCACATAACCCTGCAATTTAACAGTAACCGCCTGCTCCCTTTCATTTTTAAAAAAGTAAGGCCCAATTATCCCTACCTTAGAAACCCCACACCAAACCGTCACTTAGTCACTATGGAGAGGCCGTTGGTGTAGGTCTCTTGGGTTAGTGACGGCCCAGTAATGGTAATTTTGCTTGTTGACGTAGCCCTTAGGCGGTCGACACACGGGAAGACTGAAACGCAACTAAAGTTGAACCAACTTTTTTGTGACGCGATTACGATTGCAGTTGCGTTGGTTAAATCTGCACACGGGCGCGACTGTAGTTGAGTTGAGACAGTAAATCAGCTCTAATTTTGTTATAACGATACTGTGTACTGTGTATGGTGTTTGAAATGAGTGGTAGTGATTAAGAAGCCCTGGTGTTTTATAGACAATCAAGAACGTAGAAGGTATTGGGTACATCGTTATGTTAAAACAAATACCCCCGCCGCAGCAAACCTGCCGACTAAGCGAATTTCCATTTGTCTGAATTGATTTTCAGTTAAATATATTTTAATAACATTAGGTTTAACGAGTACCTAGGTTTGCTGCTACAAGGAAACTAATAAAGTGTGTTTTTGAGTAAAATATTGATAGCTTAGTACAAAATAAATAAATTTGCCAAGTTTTATCAAAATATATTCATAAACAAGCAAACTACAACATTTGACAATATTCTCCATAAGAATAACATGGGAATTTTAAATTTACAATTTTTTTAATTTTCTCCGTTACTAATAATCGAACAAAAATACTTTTACATACTAAGTTATTTGTTTTTTTAAGCTCTTTAAAAAGGTCTAAAGAGAAATTGGGAAATTTTGTGTTTTGAGGGTCAAAAGTGAGAAAAACCAATTTTTACCCCATAAAACCCCCCGTAAAGCCCCGTTCCCATGGTCCGATCGTGCTGGTTCGCGAACTCATTCAAGTTTATCCCGCTTTACACCTTTAAACCAAATTTCATCAAAATCTGACAAAAATTACTCAAGTTATCGCGTTCACGGACGTATATATATATATATATATATATATATATATATATATATATATGTCTATATATATATATATACATATATAAAAATTTGAACGAATAGTGTTTTTGGCCTCTGGGGACATCAAAATGAAAAAGTAAACCGGTCCCGGGTCTAGGTCTTACCGTGCCACCTACGGTAATAGCTACTTCCCTATAGGGAAATTCGCTAATATTAAATGTAGGCTCTTTGTAGCTGCCACTGCATTAAAAGAAACTGACGCAAAATTTCAGTCTATGAACAGGATGCCAAAAAGTACTTACGAAGAGTTATCGCAGTTGGTATGCCCGATCCTTGAAAAGCGCAATACAAATATGCGAAAAGTTGTTCAAACCAGGCGACTGAAATCACCTAGCAACCGGCAGGTCCGGTTGCTTAACGACTGATCGCCGACTGGTCCTCAACTGGTCGCATCGTAGTCGCACCGTGTGCACTGTCCCACCTAACTACATTGGTCGGGACGCTGGCGACTAGTTTGTCCAACTGGTTGCCGATTTCAGTTGGAAAACAGTCTTCCCGTGTGTCGACGGCCTACATGTGAAAGTATGGGCCTCATCAGACATCATATGATAGTCAGGTTTTCATCTTCCAATAACTCCAACATCCGTTGGCTAAACTGAAGCCTTTGAAGATGGTCTGTTTGGAGAATCTTCTGCACCACCATGATTTTATATGGGTGGAATTTTTCTTTGTTAAGAATCCTTTGAAGGCTCCAACGTGACTTTCCAAGAGCTTGAGCTTGACTTCTTGTTGATCGACGTGGGCTCGTATTCACATCGCGTATCACACGCTCAGGCGTTCTTACAGTACGAGGTCTAGGCGTCCATTTTGCAGCACAAGAACCAGTAGTTGCGGAAATTATGCACCCAACTCAATATCGTATTTCCCTTAGGAACACTACCGCAAGGTGGGATGTTGAAACGCCGATGAAAGCGTCACAGCAACAATTTACTCGTTATTGCGTATAAACTCTTCCACTGCAAAAACACGATGCTCAACGGACCACGTAGCCAGCGTGACTGCCTGCTGTCTACAACTGAACTTCCCATCCCCCCCACCACAGGACGAATACCACCGAACACGTGGCTCCCCCCCTCCAGACATACAGTACACTTCAAAACCACCCGATCCATCTGCACCATCTTGTATTTAAAAAAGTGTGTTTTAATTGTTGTTTATTTTCTATAGTTAGGTTAGTTTGTTTTTCACTTCACACTACAGTTGAGTCCCTCTTATCTGGACACCTTTTAACTGAACATCGGTTTAACCAGACTACACTTGCATAAGTGACATATCTCTTTAACCGGACAATTTTTACCAGCACATCAGCTTGCTCGGACTGGATTGGCTGGAAGTGGGACAGTTAAATACAAAAACATCATGAGTGAATGATAAGGGTTGTTATATTATTATTAACTGGTTTTCTTAGTAGTTTGTATGAAATTAAAATTTCAGGTTTTATGTTTAGGTTTACTGCCATTCAAACTGGTGGTATTGAAACGACTTTTCTCATGGGAAAGATTTTGACACCAGTGAACACATGTCTAAATACAATTCTCTCCCAAAGTTAAGTAAAATGTTTGGGTTAATTTTCGATTAATTTCCATGACTTGTTGACGTGCACTAGACATTACTATAACCTAACGAGTTGTAGAGAACGTCGGTTAAACCAGCAAAACTGTTATCCGGACTGGCTTAGGACCTGACCCGAGGATTCTGGATAAGAGGGAGTCTACTGTACATCAGGATGAAAACATTTATTATAGCTATAAAGACATAAAATTCTACAGAATATCTCCTTCAACATATGTTTTTAGCGAATTTCCCTATAGGGAAGTAGCTATTACCGTAGGTCTCATGGTAAGACCTAGGCCCGGGACCGATTTACTTTTTCATTTTGATGTCCCCAGAGGCCAAAAACGCCATTCGTTCAAATTTTTATATATGTATATGTGTCCGTCCGGACGATAACTTGAGTAATCTTTGTCCGATTTTGATAAAATTTGGTTTGAAGGTGTAAGGCGGGATAAACTTGAATGAGTTGGTGAACCAGCATAATCAGACCATGGGAACGGGGTTTAACAGGGGCTTTTATGGGGTAAAAATGGGTTTTTCTCATGTTTTACCCTTAAAACACAAAATTTATCAATTTTTCTCTAGACCTTTTAAAAGAGCTTCAAAAACAAATAATTTAGTATATCAAAGTGTTTTTGTACGGAGTTTGGTTATGGAGAAAATTCAAAAAATTTTTAATTTAAAATTCCCATGTTATTCTTATATGAAGAATATTGTAAAATGTTGTAGTTGGCTTGTTTATGGATATATTTTGATCGAATTTGGCAGATTTATTTATTTCATACTAAGCTGTTGATATTTTAATAAAAAACACACTTTATTAGTTTCCCTGTATCAGCTAACCTAGGTACTCGTTAAACATAAATGTTAATTTAATAGATTAATTGAAAATCAGTCCAGGCAAATGGAAATTCGCTTAGTCGGCAGGTTTGCTGCAGGGGGGGGGGGTATTTCTATTAAATTCCATTCCTAAATTAATTCTTTGCCATAAAATAAGCAAGAATTGATTGTTTGCTTAAACTTATTCTATAATAGTGCAAACAGTGCTCCGTTCAAAACTTTATTTTGGTGTAAAAATGCTTTTTAGATGTGAAATGTACCTATATAAAAACTCTCTTTATACTTCAAGATATAAAAATATAGGTTAAATATAGGTCTAGTGAAATGTCCAAAATAATTAATCTTAACTTGAATAAATTGGAGATTAAAATCTCAAATAACATTTTAATGAGACAAGAAATGTTTATCTGCTTTATTAATTGTTTATAATCTTTTATAAACGTCTAAACTATATTGAAAATTATTGCTTAGAGTAACAACCATATATTGTATGAGTTTACCTGGAGTTAGGGTTTGTGAGGTCGCCATCGTACCACTCCAGCATGTGGGATATAGTATCAAGGTAGCGACGAAAGGCTGAGAGAGGATGAGAGGACTGTCCAGTCAGTACAAGCACCTTGAGTATACTGGGGACTGCCAACACAACTAACAAGCCACTCAACTTGGACACAAACAGTGAGAAGTAGTTGTCATAGAAATACTTCTGTCCCCTGCAATCAGTAAGAAAAGCATCATCATACCACTCAAATACTACCATAGACTAACCAACACAAGTAGACTTCTCATCCCATTGTAAATTTTGAAGCACGTTTTTCGTGTCTAGTTCATGTACGTGACACAAAGGCGCTAGTGTCGATGAAACTTTGTTTCCATTATTTTAGGGTTAATTCACTGCTTTACTGTTTGGTTATATAACTAGGGGACAAGTTATTGTTTACGATTAGATCGTATTATTTGGTTAAACGAGGTTTTAAATGGCTGTAATAACGGGAAACAAATTGTAAACAAAACACGACCTCTACATAAACCGTACAGAACTAACAATAAAATTGTCTTCAGCTGTTCCATAAGGATGAGAAATCTACTAAGGGAGTATGTTTTATCTATGATACTACTATCCAGACCCAAACAATAATGAGTACTACCGGTACTAGTTTTGATAGAAGACTTATTGTTATACCCCTCAGTCTATCTTGACAACATATGGATTATCTATTACAAACAATGAATGCCATTATTTTAAAGTAATGGTGAATATAGACGAGTATGTTTTATCTATGATATAGATGTTTGTTGTTACTTACATTCTTTATTGTTCATTAGAAATTATATAAAGGATTTTACTTTCTAGTTATTCAACAAATTTTACGTGTTTTCCAGTGTGTGCATTTATTAATACCAAATATAGGCCACCGACTGGAGTCACAACAATTCTAGCCTCTGTAATCAGACAAAATGAAAGTGAAGAATCATCATGACACACAAACCATGGTTTACTATACTGTGAGCCACTAAGCTTGGACACACATAAAGAGTTAGAGTACTTAGTTGTCATAGCATACTTCTAACCTCTTCAATCAAACAAGTAAAGCACTGTCACTTTCTATCAATATCAATTATTTAAGATGGGGACACCACTATGTGCGTATTTTAACCCAAATATGAGTGAAGGATGAGTGTATAATGAGTGGCGCGATCTTGTAGTCTTGTTAGTGACTAAGGCCGACATGTTCCTTAGACACAGCTGTTAATTAATAGCCCATACAGCTAATGGCGACTAAAGGGACCTACAGTTTATAGTGGAATCCGAACCACATTTTTCCTTGGTATGTACGAATTGGTCTAACTATCAGGATAGTACTGCGGATAGTCGTAGTACTCACCCGTGCGGACGTTAATCCACACCAGGGAGTATCGCATCCACAGTGCATGCCTATAATTATACACAATTGGTGACCTCCTAGTAGCTGACGACGCCACCCGTCCCAGTACCAACATTACTCTCAAATACCATGTTAGGAAACCCCTTTAGCAATTTTCAGAGTAGAAAATCCTTAGTTTTGTCTTATTAATATGAAAGTTCTACAAGCCAGTAAATAACTATAGTATAGTTAGTATTGTATAGTTTACTAACACAATTTTATTTTTGGTGCTGTATGGGATACGTGGGGAAACGTTGCTGGTTACACGTGACTAGACTATTAGTTACCTTCTAAACTTTTCCTCATTGTACCACGCAGGCAGGAGAAAAACTTGTTTAAGATCAAGTGGTACGTCTCCTCCTTTATCCAGGATACAGCTTGCTACATCGTTAATGGTTATGCCATCTGCAATAGAATAACATTTACATTTCCATGCAACAACACCCCATCATCTAACTTCAGGATTATCTTACAAATTGAAGGGAAGGAATTTAAATTCAAGGCCCAAAGGTTGTGGCTCTTACTGTATGTTATGAGGATTCTAAAAAAATTCACTTTCATTCTGAGATACTTAATATTTAGGCTAGTTTTGTATCTTTATAAAGTTGTCAATCTTTTTTCAAGCCACAAACATATCAAAATAAAACATTTAATAAACTTCCCATTACATTAAAAATCATCATCGAAAACAAAAGTGATGTCTCGATGTCTGTGTGTGTGTGTGTGTACGATTTTGGTGAGATTTGGTAGGTGGGTTAAATCTACGTTATATTATCTAGGCGTTTAGTTTATTTTTATTTTTATTGTGATTTTCTCATAAAACCCCATAAAATAACGGGAAAATCTCATTTTTAAACAAACTGCCCAAACGATTTGATTAAAATTTAGTATCTTATAGCACTTTTAATTTGTAATAAAATGTTACCGTACAACCCTTATTGCTGTAAAAATTAAGGTTCAAAGGTTATTGAAACCTATGTGATTTTCCCATCGCTATAAAATAACGGGAAATCGGATGTCAAAAAAAAAAGCCAGAAAGGTATTGATTAAATTTGGTATGCTATAGTTTTTTTTTTTTTTTTACCCTAAACTAAAGTGTACAACCCCTATTGCTGTACAAGCTATGGTTCAAAAGTTATAGCTTTGTGATTAGCTCCATTAGTTACTCCCACTCCCACTGAATGGAATGATGAGGGTTGTTGACAAGCTAATGGGAGAAAGTATGTGTTAGATTTCTGGATACAAAATAAGAGACTAAGACTTTCCAGTCCTATTGACATAGGTTATTATTTAAAAAAAATGTATAATGTTATTTATAAGATAAAGATTAAGATAGATTTATAAAAGATTTAGTTCGTAAGATAAGTTGAAAATAAGTAAAAGATTAATTTTATTCCACTATAGATAGTTGTATACAAATCCAAGATATATCTAATGGTTTTTGCTCTTGGCAGGGAGCCACAAATTGTAAAATTTACTAATGATAAAAATATTCATATCTTTGGTGCTGGCCTTGAACTTCTGTTACAGATGTTATACCCCTTTCTCTAAGTCAAGGTTTTGTGTGATATCTCGATATCTGGTATTTAGTTTGTCACTGTCTCTGGTTTACCCAATGTAGATTAAACACAAATTGTTGAGTGAAATATTCAACTAGTTACTTCAAGTGTGGTAGAAGTGTTCTGCTTTCCTTAATGTTCATTAACAACACTTTTTTAAATATTTAGAAAGTATAATTCGGGTTTTCTGTCAATAAAAGTGTAAATAGTAAATCAAGGTAAACGACCCAAAAAGTCTGTGTATATTTCAGATAGCTCATTTAACACAGTAGGTAATGTATTTAATGTAAACCACTGTAGTGTGTATTTCATATAGTACACTCTGATGAGTATAAACACTGTAAAATGTTATTATCATGGTGGCAATGTTTGACCGAATAAAAGTTGCCTTGCCGTGGTCCGATCATCACGCCACCCTCAACCAACACAGAACACAAATCAGAACAGAACACAGAACACGACCTGATCATACTACTCTTTTCCCGGCATCCCACTCGTCTCGTGTCAGTCTCAGTCTCAGTCACGAGACCTTCCCAACAGGAACACCCCCACCACTGTGTCGTGCGTGCCGAACGCTTCTTTTGTCGACTGTATATAGCTATAGAAACGGGACAGCGGATCGGAACGCCGAACGCGTATTTCCGTCTCCGGAGTCCGGTGTACCAAACCAATCACCGAGCCTACTTTAATAAAAAACACTGGTAAAACTAAAAACGTTAGTCTCTAGAGGACTGCAATTCCTTTAATTTAACTCCTTATCCATAATTATATAACGATTTGCTGATGAGATATTGGGACCCAAATTTAACATTGTTCTTATGGAGCAAAAACCCAACATGGCTTCCACTGATGAAGACTCTTAACCTACAAACGTTTTGACGATAGCAACGACGACAGGGGTCGCCGGAAGACTGTCCCCCGGAAAACTACCCCCCCCCCCAAGCAGGTCCCTACGTCATATTGACGTCAAAGACCGGGGGGGCAGTTTTCCAGTCACGGACACTCAAATTTAGTTGTCAAACAGTTCTAATCTAACCTAACCTAACCAACCAAACTTGCTGTAACATTTCTAAAATCGGTTTTATATTCACCACATGCCTTTTCTATTATCCAACGGAATTACTCGAATTAAAATTAAAATTACATAGCATGATTTGTCTAGGGGGGGTAGTATTCCAGTCGCGGACACGGCTTCCATATTGGTTAGTTAGCAGATTTTGTGACGTCACGTTTCACCTGGGGGGTAGTTTTCCGGGGGATAGTATTCCGCATCCCCGACGCGACAGCAACAGTCAACAGTGATAGAGTCACCATTAGGAAACAATTTTTGCCGCGAACAGTTCGGCAATTATCGGTAAGATTCGGAGTTTTCGTTACGGCATGGTGGTGGGGGTTGTTCCTGTCGGGAATGTCTCGTGTTTCACGATACCATGAGCTGCCGCCTGCTGAATTTTTATTTCAGCTGCAGTATTTTTAATATGGTCAAAATGAGAGCATTCTATTGGCTGAGGGAACACCATTACCGCAACGATACGGCTTGTAGCTATCTGCCTCGGTTGTGTAATGGATACAGTGCTGGGCTGAGAATCTAAAGGTACCAGGTTCGAAATATCGGTGCCATAAACTTTTTATCTAAGATTTTTGCATTATCAGCAAGTTTGGTTAGTTTGATTAGGTTATGACAGTTTAATTTTATAATTAAAAAATTTTTAAATTGAATTTGAGGCATTTATAGTTTTGTTTTATGAACAGAACTATTTTTTTGATAAGTAAACCTTCATTCAATTTTTTCTTTATCAGCAAGTTTGGTAAGTTAGGTTAGGTTATAACATTTTAATTTTATAATTAAAAAACTAATTTTAAATATTTTTAGTTTTATAATATTTTTTTTATTTCTAATTTTTAAACTCTTATTTTGTCCGTATTCAAAAACTGCAACTGAAATAAAAATTGTGCCTCCCGCCTCCCGCATAGGCTCCCTTGATGACACCTAACCCCCGTTCTACTCCCGTCCGAATCGGCCGCGGCATTTTAACATTAATATGTGATCTTATTTCATCTTAACGTCACTGCAAAGACTATTCTCCTCATCAAAACAAATTCTACAATCAAGTACACAAACATCAAAACTGAGCCCCTAGTACACTCTCGTCGAGACGTTCGCCGAGTAATTCGGGCGAGAGCTTATGGGAGGTAAACGTGTACACTCTCGCTTTGTCTCGCAGTGGAAATTGAGGCAAACTTCGATGTGGAAGTAGCGCTCGCCACTCAGTCTCGGGTCCTTTGCTTTGACTGACGGAGCGCCGGCGAGCACGTGGCGAGGCGAGGCGAGGAGAGGCGACCCGAGTCAAGGCGAGAGAAGACGAGCGCACCGAGCACACTCTCGAACTCGCCAACGCTATCCTATTAGGCTAGTATAAAACCATAGTATTTTAAATTGTTACATTTGAAGTTACAAGTTAAAGGATTGCTAAAACCATAGAACATTTAATTTGAAAGAGTATTTTATATAACTTTGCCTAAAAATGTAACTTCCAAAAATTGTCTAAAAATGTAAATTAAATATTAAGCTTGAAGTCCTATAGAAAGCGATTCTTCGTCTTGGATATGGCAAATACATATAAATTAAATTGGCAACTAAAACACCAATGAGATGATGAATTACCCTTCCCCACAACCGCCTAAATGTAATAAAGGACTGTATTCATTGGCGACATGTTGTATAAACATTTGATTGACTCATTCATTGTCATTGACTGCATAGTCAATTGTTGTATAAATAACTGATATAATAACAATAGTACCGTTACGTATTGTAATATAATGAAATAAAAAGTGTGTACCTAATTGTTTATCTACTTTACGTTGAGTGAATTGTGTAGTTTGTTCAATCATACTCCCTAATTGAGTATGCTTAATCTATGGTTCAATCAAGCATCGATCCCTATACCTTATCCTTAATAACTTACAACCATCCTTGGCCCTCTATCAAGTACATTTTGAAGTACAATTAGTACGTCAATTTGAAATTGGCCACTGACCAAGTGTGGTGTGATCAAGACAAACTTTTCAAGTTTAATATTTTTACTAAGTGAACCCTTTCCTGTTGTGTAGCCGAACAATAACTAGGGTGGTCTGTCGTTACACTTTAGACGCATAAATGAGCGAAGCATTTCAATGGTCTATGGCTCAATGGCTAAAGCAGCTTACAACCTACAATATGTTCCCTTTCAGCAGATTCACCGTTTGTTTGTCCGATATTATTTAAGTACTAAAGAATGACAAATTTATCTGATAGTTCATTTATTTAGTTAAGAATAAGAATAAGAATTGATAAAAGGTTATTAGACATGTGTATTTGACATTTCGTTTAAACGGTCAAGAGCTTCTTTCTTCTTTGCCCAAGATCCGTGTCTGTTAATTGACATCAATCGGTCTAGTGAAAATGGTGGATCCAGAAGCAGGCCTTCAAAAGTCTTAACTCTTGATAGGCCTACGTAGGACAAACCTAAGCCATATTCTGAAGATCCAATGTCCACAACAGCCGGGATGTACTCGTGGAATCAACATTTATTTGTTCTACAATCGTCGGGTCAGTTAATTCGTTCGGGACACTTGACACATCCATATTATTTAACGCCGTGAATTTAGTTGCATTTGAACGACAACGCGAACAAATCGGTGATTGGTTTGAGTTGGCGATGACAGTTAGTGCAAGTGTAAAATTTTAGTGCATCTAATTCATGTTGGAATTGATTAGCTAACTGCCTATCATTATCAGCTTCTTCCGCCACTGCTTCATCTGGTTCTTCTTGTTCACGACGCCACTCTCTTACAATATTTGCATTATTGGTGCGACGACCAATATTACGACGTGGCCTTTGAGGCATGCTCAAAACAAATATTGCAAAATTGTTACTTCCATTGATAAACTGTTACATTCCAACTTTAACCTAGGATGAAAGTAAACATTGAAATGTAAACAAAACAATTACAAACAATTAACATATGTTTATCTTATTTAATTGAAACTAGATAAACCCATATGTCATAAAACCCAATATAGTTTTTCTTTCAACTTACATTAAAATAACAAGCGAAATAGCGTGACCCGTAAAATAAAATCCAGAAGGAAAATTGCTAATATTTTTTACCAAAACATTGTGCTCAGTATTCTTTAGCTGGGGCGTTGGCCAAATTTCATATCAATTGGTCAAGCCATTACATTCTGATGCTCTTACAAAGAAGTTACAGTGAGGGAAAGTGAGCTTCGCTCAACAAAATATGTCATGTACTTAATTACACTATTTGCCTTCCTTGATAGTTTAATAAATATGTAGATTTGAAAATTCTATTAATTGATCTACATAGTTTGAGTTAAGTTCAATCACTTAAGCAGCTTATCCAGCAGTCTCAAGTCTTGGGAAGCAGGTGCGTCGGGTAAGCTGCTTATAGGCCACGAGAGACTACTTTGCAGTAGGTAAGTTATTCTAGTCTTGGATTCGCCGCTGTCAGCCGATGTTATTTATCTGACTACGTATCCTTGATAGCAAAACCAAACCATGAACAAGACGAGTGCCTACATTATAACGCTCGCGAGAGATGCTAGCTACTGCTACTGAAGAGTTGTTTACCAATAATGGCTACCTACATTATAACGCTCGCGAGAGATGCTAGCTACTGTAGAGTTGTTTACCAATAATGGCTACCTACATTATAACGCTCGCGAGAGATGCTAGCTACTGTAGAGTTGTTTACCAATAATGGCTACCTACATTACAACGCTCGCGAGAGATGCTAGCTACTGAAGAGTTGTTTACCAATAATGGCTACCTACATTATAACGCTCGCGAGAGATGCTAGCTACTGTAGAGTTGTTTACCAATAGTGTTAATGACAATGCAACAAACTGTAGCTTTAGTGCAGCCTAAAAAAACGCGAATATATCCTACGCTCTATGAGCATGTAAGGTGTAAATTTCGATGGGGGTAAAATCTACACCTCGTAAGCTTCGGATCTGCTACAAGTCGGGTGTGTCCAAATTTGTTATTATTTTTAAAATTAAAAGGTTACTTCACCTTTTAATAAAAACCAATAAATCATCAAATACAAATAACTTAACTAAAGAAAATTAATTGCACAACTAACAAAATACGTACTTGGGCTCCCTGAGTTATTTCACCCGGGTGTGACGTGGGGAAGATATCACTACTAAATAACTTTTAGGTGAATCCTGGGGGTGTATAGCGTTTTGTACTTTAGTTAATTGACCACAAGACGGGACGGATAACGACAAGGCTGTTCCGCCCGTCACGGGAATCGGAGTTTTGCCAACGGGTGTCAGGTAGATGGGGGGGATGCCTTCGGCCACCTCTTGGTGCGGAGATTTGCCAACGGTGGTGGTGGGAGAAAGAGTGTAACGGAGGGAGGGAGAGCGATTGTAAGGGTTGTCTACGCTTGCGCTTGGCAGTTATGCGCTTGTCGCAGTGGGTTAGGTTAGGTTAGGTTAGGTTAGGTTAGGTTAGGTTAGGTTAGGTTAGGTTAAAAATTCAATACATTTCCTTTCACAGTCAGAGGTGCATAACTCCATTACTTTGAACACAGTCAGCATCCTGCCTGGTTTGTCCACCCCTATAGCGGAAGCCACCCTCACGGTCACGTGTAATCTCTCTCTCTCCCCCTAACCCTCTCGCGCAACCCACAACCGTTGGCAAAACTCCGCAGTATGTGGAATTCATGGATGGGGACCCTTTCTACCTGATACCCGTTGGCAAAACTCCTACACTCGCCCGTCACCTACCGGTACTTAAAGATCGGAATCGGTAAAAAACGAATAAATCTAAACAGGGTTTTTTGCCCGCCACCTATTAGTTCGGTCTTGATTTATTACTGAAATAAAACACAGTACTTTATTCTAGCGTACTAAAGGTACATAAACAATACCTAAAATAATGTGACCAAGGAATTAGTTTTGTAGACAGGGCTGTTCCGCCCATCACCTATCACTTCAATTTAATAAAACTATGAATATGTTCTGTAACTATAATTTAATATGAATTACAAGAGTAGAGCTGAAATACTATCGTATAACGATGAACGTGAGCTGTTTCACCCGTCCCTTAACAATATATTTAATCAAAATACTGTAGTATATTGTACATCAATTAGTCTACACCAAGAATTAATTTAAATTCAAGAAACAACTAGTAATAATACTTAACAGTCTTGTAAAGGGTTTAACCTATCTAGCTTGGAACTATTGTCGCCATCCTATAATTTCCACCAAAAAGGAATAACAAAAGCAGCTACAATAATATTAGTAAATTTAAAATATATTTAATAACGGAGTACTTACTGTTGGTGTCCGAAATGGGGACGACGACTGACTAAGTTAACTATACCAATACAGTAGGTTGGCTAGACCGCTAGAACATAGCGGGTTTATTAGTTTAGAAGGGAGTAGAAGAGAGAGATAAGTGACCTGACGAACTGTAGTCGCAGCTAGCAATGAATACACTGTATTCATTGCAGCTAGTCTGGGCGCGCGGCCGCGCTAGGGTGCGGGGTGTAGAGGGGAGTGTTTATTGCTCATTTCCAAAAACATCTGGCCCACACGGCTCTCTGGGGTTGTTCAGCGCCTCACTGTTGTCTTCATGGCTTTGGCGTGGGGGACGGTTAGTACAGAAGGGTCCGCGCGCCCAGACTAGCTGCGACAACTGACGCTGGCCGATCGAGATCGAATCAATCTCAAATCTTGATCACAGATATTGTCTGTGTCTTGATCCTAGGTCTTGGAGAACTCTCGCCCTACCCCTACCCTTCGACCTTAAGACGCTGCCAGTGCGGCGGGTGGACACTGCCGGTAACATTTCCCACTCCAATTTAAATAGGTCCAATTTGGGACCTTACAAGCAATGTATGCTTGCTTGCACAATTATATCGAATACGGCTTCAACGATTTATTTCCTTCAAATTTTGTACTGTAAATAATTTATTTCTGGCCTAAAAACGTGTTTCATGCAATTAAAATTGCCAACAATAATCGAATTACTAAAAAAAATTAAATCTAAATAAAAAAGTTAACAGTGAGCCTTATGGGTTATACTTTGGCAACGAAATAACAACGATCAAATCGTAAACATCATCAAAAGAAAAGAAATAAATATATCAGGTGATTATAAACATAAACAACAAACCAAAGAGGTGTTTAATTTATGACTGGAGAACAGTGAAATGGAAATGCTATCATTACAACTGAAGTTATCATGTCTATAAATCGTGATTTTGGTGCTGATTATTTTTATAAAATAGAGACTGTTTCAAAAAAAGACTTTACAACTTTTTAAAATTCATATAAATTTAATAAAACAAGGTACAGAGCTGGTTTTGGTGTTGTTTTAAAGGAAAACACTTCAAGTTTTTTTTTTACAGGTACCTTAAACTAAAGATTTTCTATTTGGCATCCGTTGCTTATGCTGCAGTCATCCAATCGGTAGTCGATTTCAATCAAGGTAACCGGCTACGCACAGGATCTACCCTACAGCGTTAACGAACGTTTACATTCGTCTAGACCTGGCCTTAAACTGTTTACCAGCACGTAATATAAGAACTTGATAAATAAAATTGCTGATTGTGATTGGCAAAGACATAGCATAAAAATGCATAGCTACAATATAACCTTATATTTTCAAACATATTAACAATTATTAATACCGTTTGCGGACGAGGTTACATCATAATTTTGGAATATCGTACATACATTTTATTTTATATAGGCTACAATCGACGTTTTATGAAAAACGCGGTTCTGTTCCCTGTCTGACTTTTTAAAGGACGTTTTAGTAAAAATCTAATCAGACAAATGGCAATTTGCTTAGTCTGCATGTTTGCTGCATAGACATTGGCTAACTAAAAATTACTATAGTTACTCATATCATAGTTAAAACATTATTAGCTTGGTATGAACCTCCATTAGCTGTTTTTTTATTTTTTTATTATTTGGTTCATGATTTATAAAAAGGTAGGGTACACGTTTGTAAACTTGATATCTTAAGATGCGGCGTATTTTACTACTTAAGACAAAGGTACTGCTAAGATTGATTTAAATGAGCTTAAAGCTATAACAAACTTTCCAATCCGGTTATCTTATGAAACATGTTTGGCAAGATTTGGTGGAGAGTTTCTTTCGCAACCTTGTCATTGGCCCGCCTGAACCGTGGAGTATTTGGTTACATGTGATTATTCCTTGTTTACTCAATTCTAATTTTACCAATTACAGCGGTGGGGCACACGGAAGATTTCTCAGGTGCCGTTTGACTTCACTAACTGCTGACGTCACTAACTGCTGCGTCTGAAGAAACAGACAATTTTATAATTTTCTATTATTAAATTAAACCATATTAAACTGTCATAACCTAACCAAACTAACCAAACGTGCTGATAATGGAAAAATCGAATAAAGGTTTACTAATATAAAAAAAATACTTTTGTGAATAAAATAAAATTATAAATGCCTAAAATTCAATTTTATAATTTATCAATTATAAAATAACTGTCATAACCTAACCAAACCAACCAAACTTGCTGATGTGAAAAATTAGTGCCGCCGGCGGGATTTGAACCCGGTACTTTCGGATTACCAGCCCGCAGCGCTATCCATTACACCACCGAGGCCGATGGCTCAATACCGTATCGTTGCGGTATTGGTGTTCCCTCAGGCTGCGGCTCCACTTGCCGTAAATTGTCGCGCTGCAAATTGTAGCGCGCTACACGCTACAGTTGGTGGCTCCACTAGCAGCAGAGTACGAACTACAATCTGCAGCGTCCTCAGATGCATCGTGGCTCCACTAGCAGTAAGTGTAGCGCGGAGGTAAACGTGGCCCTGGATCATGCCTCAAATTAACATTCGTAGTGTTGTTATCAGTGTACTTTATCAAGACGACGCCGATCACAGCAGGAAAATGGTGGATCCATCCAATATTAAGCAACGTTAAGTCCGAAGGGATGTTCCACACAGCATACTGAAAGTATTCAGACAAGTTTTTTTGAATATTATCGAATGTCCCAAAACTCGTTTGATTACTTAATAGGATACCAAACTAAGAGAAGCAATTGGAGTATAGGAAAGGTTTTCCCAGTGACATTAAGGTAATTTTAGTGTACTGAATTTTAACTAATTAATTTTATTCAACCTCAGAAGTAATATTTCTAAGTAACCAATGTAAGGTGAATATCAATATGAGTTTCGTGAGTTTTTTTATTATAGGGATAATTATAACAATTGTACGACTGTTGCACTTAAAAACAAATTGAATGTTTTCACGTATTTGTTTCTCCAATCATACTACTGTTTTACTTTATAATATAAAGTAGGAAACCCCTTACACAACCTCTATAAAACAAGATTCCCACACTCCCGATGTAATAATTTAATAAATTTCTAATATAAAAACTTCACAGTCCAGTTCAGGCTCCATTGATTACAAATCAATCCACAAAAATAAAAATAAAACTAAAGACACTAAAAAGTGTATTGTCCATGTATGCCTGTCGGCTGTACGTACACTGACTTGGCGCGGCACTACAATCTACAACTAGTGGAGCCACCTGTTGGCTGCAAAATGTAGCGCGAAAATGGTCCGAGTTCCATTCCCGCGCGACGCTACATTCTACGGCGCGCTGTAAAATGTAGCGCGCTGCAGACTGTCGCTAGTGGAGCCACCTTCGTTTGATCGCTGCATTCCCATTTCCTCAACTGACGAGCTACAATTTGCAGCGCGGCAATCTACGGCAAGTGGAGCCGCGGCCTCAAAGTGATGTCAGCAGTTAGTGACGTCAAACGGCACCTGAGAAATCTTCCGTGTGCCGTTTCGCCAATCACAGTGCTTTAGAATGCATTAGGAGCAGGTTATGTTTAGAGGGAATTCCGTTATTGGCTGTCAATTTTAACTTCTATCATACTTAAAACGAAAGAAAAAGGACATGAAATTGACCAATGTCATCATACAAAAACCTCATAGTACGACTCCTAGCTGTTTTATTTCTACAACGCAATGACAACAATGTACGGATTGTTAAATTCGTCTTTACTCTTTTCATCGGTTATTTCCACATGTAATATCATGAGCATGAATCGGAAATCAAATCTGTGGAACTTAGCAAATTATGCAATTAACAGGGTTGGTACGGTCAGGGAAAACCTGGAAATGTCAGGAAATTTTGTTGGTCTGGAAAAGTCAGGGAATTTTGGAAAAAATCTGGAATTTCTCTTGAAAGACTACATTTTTTACAGATATGCTACATTTTGCATCTACGTCTCAATACTTGGTCAAAAACATCGAAGTTAGACGAAAACATCGATGTAACAAAAACATCGAACATCGACAGACATTCTATCATCACCCTCTGATTACTGGCTTTAATTGAACGCACTGAGCTCCCAGTGTTTCTACACGACCAAAAGAATATAATCCCGGTCACTGGGTTTTTTTATGTTAAATTAGACATATTGTGTTTAAATAGTTGTTTTAACATTGCTATTATATTTTTTTAAGGTAATTTTTTCGATTGGGGTTAGTTTTTCATTAAAATAAAGCATAGTAAATAAAAACGGACGTCATAGCCAAAACTCCTGTTTTATCCCACATCCCCTTCAAATCCCGCTCACGCTCTAAAAATCCTGTTTTTGGGATAATAATACCACGTATGGAAACACTGCTAGTACCGCGATGCACGGAATGATAGGCCTACATTCATCGTTTCAATTTCAATACGATACTGAATACAATTCCTCATTGAATTTATACCAATGATTCAACCTTTAATAAACTAAAAAAAAAACTGCACTTGTAGGAGTTTATAAAAAAAATTATCCTGTCAGTTGAAACATTAAATAGTTTAGTTTGGTACTACTTTTTGTCTCCGGTACAAGCATGGTAGTTATTTTTCCAATTTCACATGTTTCTTCCGATATAAACAGATGATATCGCAAGCAAAATATCGATATATATCAGTATCAGAAGCACCGTATCGTCTCAAGTGTAAATCAAGTGTAGTGTCAAGTCAAGGCCAAGTAGAACATAAAGTGTGAGGTTAAGTTAGTTGGTACTCCAGATTTTCTCCAATTTTCCAGATTCCAGATGTTTAATTCTTTTTTTATTGGTTTTATGAGTAAACTATTTAGGCCTACATTTTTTCTAATAATTCTTGATTCTGACTATTCGATATCGTCTTACGGTATACCTGGAAAAAGTATAATATCAGTCTGGAAAACCTGGAAAAGTCAGGGAATTTCATTTTCCAAAATCAGTACCAACCCTGAATTAATTATTTAGACATTTTGCTGCAATTTTTGGACACGGACCGAGATTCCCACAATACCTGCTCTGATCAATTTTGGTTTTAACTTACACCGCGAATCACAATTCAATAAGTTTAAAAATCTAATCGCAGAATAACAATAATTTAGTCACCATCATACCTTAAAAAGATATAAGGAAGATGATTCTCGATTTGCTTTTACAACATTATTTACAAATTCATGAGACTAAAAAGTGGATAAGATAAGGTATTAAGATTAAAAAATTAAACAGAGGGATTTTTAGGGTTTGGTTATAGGCACAATCATCTCGAATGACTGCCTGATGACCTATTTATCCAACTTCCAGGCTAAAGCTATTCTTATTATTACTACTATTTGAAACTGCGTACAGCTTAATTTTGTTAATTTATTTTCGCTTCGTTGCATAATTTTTCGTGTTACGCGCTTTAAATTTCCGTGTTTCTTTTGTGTATTCTTATTTTTAAATTTCTTAAAAAATACGGAACTTGCAAGTATCTTCACCTTTTTGGTGGTGTTTGGACGTATTCTTATAGCAAAAAGATTAAAAAAGAATATAAATATTTTGATACTATTTACAATGAACTACCGGTATTCATAAACTTTGTCATTTTAAGTAGGTTCCTAAGAAGGTATCGAAGTAAATAAATAAATAAATGCGTCGTTTTACTACAGTATCTGCAATTTTAAAAGTATAACATTTTACTACAGTATGCTGTTACATCGTTGACAATAAATACTTTCAAAACAATTAAATAAAATTTAGAACCTACATTTTGATCAAAGTCAGGGAATTACTACTTACGCAAAAAAGTTCTTAAAACCATGCTTATGTTTATTGAGCGAAGCTATTTGAGATCGGACCTTATGCAAACTGTAATCAGTTAACTCAATAACGGCTGATCATATTGAATCCAAACTTTTCAGGGTTATTTCGACAAACAGTGTTCATGTTATTAAACAAATAAATTTAAATTTGATAATGGCTTTACAATTTAAAAATAATATAATTTGTTTAGCATTAGCCTTATGCGTTGCTATGATGGTTACAAGATAACAACGTGGATGTAAACAAAGAATCATAAAATATTCTTGTTAAAATGAAAATGAAAAAAATTCGCACAGGCAATCCCCGCTAAAGCTTGCCTGTGCTTGTTCGGTACATCTCAGTCAAGGATGCACTTAAGATAAGGCTGTGGTCGACCTGGGAAAATAAAAATTTCTCGTCGGATTAATTTTATCTAGCGTTTTCACGAGTAAGAACAAGAACTGTCAAGGAATTGCTCATTGAGCAATTTTTGATAGGGAGAGTTACAGGCATAAACAAACAGTAAATGAAAGTTATGTGCTCTATATGTATGATAAAGTATTTTATTGTCATTAAAAGTTTTCTTAAGTTTTTATCTTATAGTCTAGAATAAACAAATAAAAGATTATTTGTTAATCTTTTTTTCACTCCGCTCAATTGGCGGACCTGAGACCGCACACCTAGTATTTTTTAACGAGGTCATTACCCGAAGGGTAATTTTTCCAAACAAAACCAGACAGTTTTTTACTGCAATTCATACAGTGATTCTCAGCAGATTTTATTGTTGTATTCACATGGTTTTCAACTAATAATGCTTGTCTGAACTTCTCTCCTTAATTCAACAGAAAATCTCTGTTTATTCACCAATATTAAAATGAGACAATAATATTTAACTAAATGGAGTCATCATGAGCAGTTGTCGCAAACGGGAATTTATGTAGCTTGAGTATATTGTACATACTTTGCTGTATTCTACGACTGCGTTGAGCTATGGTTATGTTGCGTTATCGCACCATCGATGCACTACTGTCGTAAATATCCAGGTACAGTATAGCCTGTGTATATATATAAAATATAATATCAAATTTACGTTGACTGCTAGTTTATAGGTATATCTTCATAAAATTTGAACGTTTTACCGCTTCCATAGGACGGTTATGAAACGCTAACACGGTTATACAACGCGGCTTTTAAAACGTAATAAAATGTACGTAATTAAATCAATTTGAACTTCATTAAAATATAAAATCGTCAAACACAATTCTGGCAGGTAAAACAAAAAGGGGTCTTACTCCATTTTAATATCTCCCTTAACTAATATTTTTGTTAGAGTTAGAGTAGCCTAAGCATAATTACGTTCCCCAACTCATTTGGCAATATAGATGTGTTAAGAGTACACAGTAAGTTAAGTTATTAAAACTAAACTTAATGATTATAGCAAATTGTATGCATGCATTGTCCTACAGGAACTTTTCCTCTGTATACTGAACTATGTTTCTGTTAGTTTCTACTTGTTGGTTGACGACGTAAGTTTCTACAGGTATTCTACAGGCATCTATTGTCGTACGACTTGACCTCCACCAACCTTTGCTTCTGTTGGCATCCATCTCCAGCACCGTGTCAGTCATATTGCTTCACTACACCATGTTCACTGTTCACTCCCAGAGGTATGCGAATGATGCTGCTGGTAGAAGCTACGCTACAGCTGCAGTATGACAAGTGCGCCCCCCCCCCCCCCCACGGGGTGTGAAAGTGGTTTTTTGTAAACCAGTGAAAGTGAGACTTGTAATGTTACGGCCCCCTCCATCTCTCAAGGACTACACCGTCCGCTCCTCTGCACTCCGCCGTGGTGGTGGTCACTACACACATCTGTCACCTAGTCCGTGACACACAACTGGTTGCGTTGGTTTGTTCAACTTCATCGTTTTAGCGAATTTCCCATATAGGGAATAAGCTATTACCGTAGGTCTCATGGAAAGACCTGGACCCGGGACCGATTAACTTTTTCGTTTTGAGGTCCCCAGAGGCCAAAAACACCATCCGTTCAAATCCATATATAATATATATATATTTTCATTTAGATGTTCACTTTAGACATGTTTCAGACATAAGTCAATTTTCAAACTTCAAATACATTAAATACTTAACTGTTGTTTATTGTCTGTTTGTATATAAATAAATATAATTTAGATATACAGATGATTATTTATAGAATTAGACAGGATTTGGAAAAACATTTTTGTTACTGATTATTTAATTCTATAATTTAGTAAAAGATTGGGTTTCTTGAAAGAATTTGGCTATTTAAAATATGTTTGGATTTTTTAGATTATCTTCGTATATGAAATATTCTTCAGTTTAATCCATTCGATTTCCTTTGTTTAAAACTTTTAGAATTTTCATGTCGTTTTTTAAATTCGTGTAATTGTGGTGGGTCGATAAAAGGTGTTCAGCAAAGTTTGATTTCATGGATGTTCTGTTGTTACTCTTAAGAGCTTGAATGTGCTCTTTGAATCTAGATTTAAAATAGCGTCCAGTCTGACCAATTTTGTCGTAGATGTCTTGATGTTCTTTATTTGTACCGTATTAATGTTATTTGTTATCATATTGAAAGCGTTATTTTTTGTTTTAAAGCCAATTTTGTATTCAGAATTTTGAAAAGTTTTTTCTTGTAGTCCAGTTGTATTGATGGGATACTAATGAATTTCTCATTCTTCTTTCTTTGTTGTGTTCTTGATTTAGATTTTTCTTTCTTTTGATGTTTCTAATCATATTGTAGATGATGTTTTGCTTATAACCATTCCTTGATGCTAAGTTTTTAATTTTGTTTAATTCTATATCGTAATTTTTCTTTGTCATTGGAATGTTCAAAAGACGATTTAGCATGGATCTGAGAGCAGATAGTTTGTATTTCCAAGGATGGTTAGAATTTGAAGGTATCATTAGGTCTGATTGAGTTGGTTTTCTGTTAAATTTGTATTAAAAATTGATATTAATATGTAGGCTTCTACTAAAAATATAATATTCAGGGTGCTCAGTTGTACTTATTTACTACAATAATTTAATATAATATATACATATTTTTATCAAAAGAAAGAAAAATCAAGATCAAGAAGTAAGAACACAACAAAGAAAGAAAGAAGAAAGAGAAATTCATTAGTATCCCATTCAATACAACTCTTAACAGGACTACAAGAAAAACTTTTCAAAATTCTGAATACAAAATTGGCTTTAAAACAAAAAATAACGCTTTCAATATGATAACAAATAACATTAATACAAATAAAGAACATCAAGACATCTATGACAAATCTGGCATTTACAAAATTAACTGCACTGATTGTGAACACTTACTTCTACATTGGTCAGACAGGACGCTCTTTTAAATCTAGATTCAAAGAGCACATTCAAGCTCTTAAGAGTAACAACAGAACTTCCATGAAATCAAACTTTGCTGAACACCTTTTATCGACCAACCACAATTACACAAATTTAAAAAACAACATGAAAATTCTAAAAGTTTTAAACAAAGGAAATCGAATGGATTCAACTGAAGAATATTTCATATACGAAGAAAATCTAAAAAATCCAAATCATATTTTAAATAGCCAAATTCCTTCAAGAAACCCAATCTTTTGGACAAATTTTAAAAATTAAATAATCAGTAACAAAAATGTTTTTCGAATTCCTGTCTAGTTCTATAAATCATCTGTATATATAAATTATATTTATTTACAAACAAACAATATAAACAACAGTTAAGTGTATAATGTATTTTGAAGTTTGAAAATGGACTAATGTCCGAAACATGTCACTTCTTTTTATAAAATATAATATACAGGGTGCTCAGTTGTACTTATTTACTTAAATATTTAATATATATATATATATATATATATATATATATATATATATATATATATATACACAGGGTGAGTTTTATTTGTCCCCCCCCCAACTTTTTTCTACATTTTTTCAAATATCAATCCCAGACCACTTCCAAACATTGTTGGGTAGTAAGTACTTCATTTTGACAAGGTGGTCATTTCCGGCCGCCATCTTGGATCCGCCATATTGGATGCAAAATTTTTTTTCGAATGTAAAGGTGGGGTTGTGACCCATTATTTCGAACTACATTTTTACCCTGATTACAATGCCGCAAACTTTTTTAAAAATCTTGATTCATTCTAAAGTTACGAGGGCTTTTTAAAACTTTATTTTTAGCCCATTTTAACATTGTGCATTTACAAACTAAGACCATAATCCCAAAATAGTGCTAGATAATGATAAGTATACACTACCAGTAATTGTCCACCTATTTTCACTTGGTTATGACTGATGTATTTTTTTCGGCCGCCATCTTGGATCCGCCATTTTGAAATGTGATAAATTATTTTAAATATGAAGGGGGTGTTGTGACCCATCATTTCGAACTACTTTTTTAAGCTGAACTTAATTCCATAATCCGTTTTTCATTTTCATTTTTTGATTTTGAAATATTGACATTTTTAACAAAAAAATTTCAATATTTCATAAATAAAACTTGATAACAAAAAATGGATTGCGGCATTGAGTTTAGCTTAAAAAAGTAGTTCAAAATGATGGGTCACAACACCCCCTTCATATTTAAAATAATTTATCACATTTCAAAATGGCGGATCCAAGATGGCGGCCGAAAAAAATACATCAGTCATAACCAAGTGAAAATAGGTGGACAATTACTGGTAGTGTATACTTATCATTATCTAGCACTATTTTGGGATTATGGTGTTAGTTTGTAAATGCACAATGTTAAAATGGGCTAAAAATAAAGTTTTAAAAAGCCCTCGTAACTTTAGAATGAATCAAGATTTTTAAAAAAGGTTTGCGGCATTGTAATCAGGGTAAAAATGTAGTTCGAAATAATGGGTCACAACACCACCTTTACATTTGAAAAAAAAATTTTGCATCCAATATGGCGGATCCAAGATGGCGGCCGGAAATGACCACCTTGTCAAAATGAAGTACTTACTACCCAACAATGTTTGGAAGTAGTCTGGGATTGATATTTGAAAAAATGTAGAAAAAAGTTGGGGGGGGGACAATTAAAACTCACCCTGTATATATATGGGTGTGTGTCCGTTAGCACGATAACTCGAACAAAAACTATCCAATTTTGATGAAATTTGGCATAAACGTGTAAACCTACGGTTATTCGAACGAGTTCGCGAACCAGCATTTTAATCGGACCATGGGAAGGGGGGTTTATGGGGGGTTTTATGGGGTAAAAATGTGTTATATTGGTATATAAATATATATTTAAATATATATATATATATATATATATATATATATGAATTTGAACGGATGGTGTTTTTGGCCTCTAGGGACCTCAAAATGAAAAAAAACCGGTCCCGCGTCCAGGTCTTACCATGAATACTACGGTAATAGCTTATTCCCTATATGGGAAATTCGCTAAAAAAAAAACAGTTTATATTGATTTCACATATAATTGATATGTTTTACCGTAGCTGATGAGCTTTTTTAAAAGTTCAATCTTTACCTGCAGATCAGTGTGTATATATCACAATAATAAGCAAAAATAAACTAATGGAAAACTTTTATTACCTTTTGTTAGAAAGCCTACCAATATTATTGTTAATCAGGGCACAAATTTCACCAATTTATATATAAAACAACAACGAAATACATAACAGTAATTATTTTAACTCGTTCCATAGTTCAAAACGTGTATGTATTTGCATTAAATTACATTATTATTTAAAACATCAAGTAAAGAAACATAGTTACGTTACAGATTTTAGATACAAAAGTGAATTGATCGCAGTATAGTTTTGTGATATTCTCCATAGTCAAATTAAAGCAGTGTTTTAAATATACAACTACTAAGGAGATTTCTGTAAATTTAAAAAAAAGCTAATGTGAAGTAGGCCTAGATGATAGAAGAAAATATAATTAGTAGCTACCTCTGGACAGAATAAAAGTAGGTATAGTTAAAATTTAGTTTGTAAATTGAATTAAAACACAAATAAAAGTGTAAACATCAGTTACATTTTTACGACTGCACCAGTACATATTTCTTAGTTTTTAAAATCTATTAAAATCCCGATCCAAACATTTGTTTATCAGTTCAAATTTGTAAACATAAAGCTACCATATCAAAATTATTCGAAAATATTATACATTGTAATGATCCTTCTGTTTCCATGAAAATAAGTATATTTTCATAAATATATTAATCAAACTATTTTCATAATCATAAAACTTTAGAATCTTGGGAGCAGGAGCTGTACCTCTTAACCTGTGCTGTGAATGTCAAATTATAGTATTTACAGCTGACTTCAATTAATACTTTTTACTATTTTACATTCTTCCAAAATGTAAACATTGAAACTTTGAAAACCCATGGGACGTAGCCCAAGGGAAGTATAATAACAGGAATAGGCCTATATGTTAAACAGGTGTATAAGCTACCTTGATTCAAAATTTTATTTCAATCGGTTCAGTGGTTCTTGCGTTAGGTAACAGACAGATACACACACACGCACACGCACACACACAAACACACACCATCTCATTTTTGTATATTAGTATAGATTTATGGAAATATTTTAGTAAATATGTAATCAGACAAGTTGAAATTCGCTTAGTCTGCAAGTTTGCTGCGGCGGGGTATTATGTCAGTAAAATGTTTTTTCGTCATACTGCAGCAACAACAGCTGTTTTAGCGAATTTCCCATATTGTGTGTGTGGGTCGCCGGAATTTTATCCCCCTGGAATTTTACCCTCTGGGGCCTTTTTCATAATAAGGTACAAACTAATATTATTAGTAAATCTGCTGATCGCCCAATGCAAATCTAATGGAAATTACAAGTTACATGTTGTAACTTGTAAAGCTACGCGAGCACTATGGCGGCACGGCACGGACGCGTGGTACGGCACGGACGGCGTTTTTTAGAGGGGGTGCGCGCACTAGGGCGGCACGGCACGGACCGACGGGACGGGACATCCGCACATCCGCAATTTAGGACAGTTGACAGTCTGCGAGCTAAAAATTGTGAGTACAGATGGATGTAGATAAAGTGGTGATAGTAGGTTTAATTTTAGCAGAGGAAGAGGTGACAAGAAAGTGCAAGCAAAGATTTTAGATACACCACATAAACAGAAAAAGACTAAGTGTTGGAGAGTTCCACACCTTGTTTCCTGATCTTGTAGAAGGATTATGTGTAAAACTTACCTGATTGTTTCATAATAGATCATATTTCTGTCCATATATTGTCACGCCGGACGTTATTAAAATATTCCGGATGTCGCATGTTGTACAGTTTGGAGTTTTTCTCAACGAGAAAAATCAACTTACTAACATCTATGTTTAAAACACACGAAAACACTGCTACTTTGACAGAGATCAGTTGAGAATGGCGGATGTCCCGTGCCGCCCGCCCGGTCGGTGTGCAGTGCTCCCGGTCGGTACGGGCGTTACGGGCGTCACGGCAGCTCGGAAATGTCCTGGAGTTCTGTCTCCCGGACTTTTTAACAAACGGCGGAAGCTGCCGAACGTCCGTTACCGGCCGTCCCGCCGTAGTGGGCGCACTCATATGACATTCAATGTTATTAACTTTTAAAAATTGCCGTGCCGCCCGCCTGTCCGTGCCGCCGTAGTGCGCGCGCAGCTTAACTTGTACTTTATTATGAAATGGGCCCCTGACCGGATATAGAAATTATTAAGCATGATTGATTTTCCTATTTCTGAAACATTTTATTATTAAATAGCCTATCTCTATTTATTTATTTTGTAATCTCTTCTAAGTAAACAGAATTCGCTGTTTTGATGTTACAAATCAATTAAGATAGGCTACTTAATAATAAAATGTTTACTATTAAATTAAAACTGAATGGAGATAACTAACCATTCTCACTAATTTATATAACGCGGCCAGGGGGTAAAATTCCGAGGGTAAAAATCCGGGGGGTGAAATTCCGGGGGTAAAAATCCGGGCCATACACTCTAGGTTTTTATAATTTGATGTGTTCTGACCGTGAATTCACAACCGTGAAAATATACGTTTAATTCCGCGTTTAATCCATCAACATAGTTTTAATCCATCGGGGCCGGAATTTTACCCCATGTTTTGTGACGTCACGTTCGCCCAGGGGGTAAAATTGCAGGGGGATAAAAATCCGCTACCCTGTGTGTGTGTGTGTGTGTGTGTGTGTCCGTTAGCGCTAGCTCGAGCAAAAATGATTTGATTTTTATGAAATTTGGTACAAACGTGTAAACCTACATTTATTCGAACAAGTTCGCTAACCAGCATATCAGACAAATGGAAATTTGCTTAGTGTGCAGGTTTGCTGCAGCGGGGGGTATTTCACTGGATTAGCATGGCATTGGCTTGGCGGATGGCGATGGCGGGAGTCCGGAAAATTATAAGCCGATCCAAGCGAAATCGAACGAAATCGAAAATAACCTACAAACACAAACACAAACCTACATTCTACATTGCTACAGAGTATGTTTGTTTTTGTTATCGTTATGTTTACATTTCAATTTTCCCAATCCGTTCCGTTTACTAATAAATAAATTACTGTTTACTGTATTCTATCCAATTTCTTTTATTTTTTTATACCAATAGTCCAGTCAAGGAATGAGGTGTAGAGTGCGTGAGCAGGTAACTAAGCGATTCCTTCAGAAACTTGTTCAGGGGGCTTAGGGTGTTAACATACCAAAAGTCCTGACTCCTAGGTGGTGAGCCAGGGGGTGGAGAGGGGAAAAAGGGGGGGGGAGAAAGGTACGCATTTTGGGTTTTTTGATTATGTCTCGAAAACCATCCACTTTTTGTATACTATAGTAAATTATAAAATTGAAGAAGATAAAATTTTCTACAAGAAAAGTATATAATGTGTTTATTTTGGTTCAACAGATTACGAGTTATAACTTATTTAAATTGATATCTTATTAAAATCTTCTTCCATAAGAAATACATGTAAATTAGTATGCGAAATGGGGCGAATCCTATCCGCTCAAAGGAAATATAAATGATATTCTGGAAATCTTGACAAAATTTCCAGTAATTTGACACTTTAATCATTAAAATTGATCCAAAATTAAGGCGAGGGCGAGGTAACAAAATTTCGAGTTTTGGTGTTTTTTTATTGGAAATATAAAAAAAACCTTAAATCATCCCATTTTTAAACGCTCACCCTCGCTTTAATTTTTGACAAAATTTCATGATTAGTTGTCAAATTACTGGAAATTTTGTCAATATTTCCAGAATATCAGTTATATTTTCTTTGGGCGGATAGGATTCGCCCCATTTCGCATACTAATTTACATGTATTTCTTATGGAAGGAGTATTTTAATAAGATATCAATTAAATAAGTTATAACTCGTAATCTGTTGAACCAAAATAAACACATTATATACTTTTCTTGTAGAAAATTTTATCTTCTTCAATTTTATAATTTACTATAGTATACAAAAAGTTGATAGTTTTCGAGATATAATCAAAAAACCCAAAATGCGTACCTTTTTCCCCCCCTTTTTCCCCCCTCCACCCACTGGCTCACCACCTAGGAGTCAGGACTTTTGGTATGTTAACACCCTAAGCCCCCTGAACAAGTTTCTGAAGGAATCGCTTAGTTACCTGCTCACGCACTCTACACCTACTTTTGGATCATTCATTGACTGGACTACAACGGAACAGTAACAAAACAAGCAAGATAACCATTATACATTAGCACATTAGCCAATCAAACCTCAAAACTTACAGTCCTAATCGAGTATCGTCCTATGATTTGCACCTAACTTAGGATATCTGTCTAAAGTTATAATTAACTAGCTGTAACCCGCGGGCTTTGCCCCGTTTAACTTCTTAATTTTCAAGATTATCTCGTTCGCATGGCTCAATCACGTCCTGGTTGAAGTTTGTTCGCTACGCTCACTCACCTTTAGGTAGGCTATTAAATACAGTTTCTTGTTTATAGGCCTAGGCCTAAGTACTGTATTATATCACAGCCACCTCTAATTTCTATACATTTTTAGGATCAGAATTTTACGACGAAATAATGTCGGTATCAATTGAAGTTGACGAAATAGGAAAAATTAAAAACTTTTTAATGAAAAGGAACCATGCTGACAATTTAGTTTTACAATCTCCAATACCGAAAGTGTGTCAAGATGAACCTTGCAAGTTGGGAGTGGATGAGGCTGGAAGAGGTCCTGTTTTGGGTAAGCTTTTTACTTAGGGCTACTTACTTGAATAGGGTGCAGTTTCTTAACTGGGCTACGCTAATATTGATTGAAACTATCGATTCGATTAGTAAACCTTAATGCCATTTTTTCACCATCAGCAAGTTTGGTTGGTTAGGTTAGGTTATGATAGTTTAATTTTATAATAGATATATTAATCAATATTTTCAATTCGATAGTTTCAATCAATATTAGCGTAAGCCCAGTTAAGAAACTGTACCCCTTAAGTTAAGTTAAGTAGCTTAAATGATGACCAAAAAAGGGCCATCATTTAAGTTGCTACTTACTTGAATAGGCCTACTTGAATACTTGTCTTCTACATCGTTGACCGACATGTCGGATAGATTGCGTCATGTTACTACTATTTACATATATACTAAACACTATAAAAACCATTAAAAATATCTACATATACTTTCGTGGCGGACGTGTCATGTTACAAAAAGGGGTTCGTTTTCCAACTCATGCAAGGCGTACAATGGCCTATTCAGCAGTCCTTCACGAATCGCACTCTTGTTCGAGTCCTCTTGAGTCGCGACTTACCTTCCACCGGCGCCGTGTCTCGTGAATCAGCGTCTGGTCGACCAGTTTATTAAATTTATTTTCGTGTGTGTCATATCCGTATGTGTGTCCCGTTTATTTATTTGTTTATATTTTTGACGAACTCTACATGAGGGATTAGCAAGACATTCTGGACCTGAAGATGTGCTATTTTTGAAAAGCATGAAACAGCTGTACAGTTCTCGCAGCTAGTCTGGGCGCGCGGCCGCGCTAGGGCAGGGGGTGTAGAGGGGAGTGTTTATTGCACATTTCCAAAAACATTCGGCCCACACGGCACACTGGGGTTGTTCAGCGCCTCACTGCTGTCTTCATGGCTTTGGCGTGGGGGACGGTTAGTACACAAGGGTCCGCGCGCCCAGACTAGCTGCGAGAACTGTAGTCATCATAGGCTACTACTAAACTAATCGGTATTTATTGTGACGAACGTGACCATGGGAACCTATATAGAATTATATATCACTAGAAACTAGATTTTTAGCTGAAAATAACGGTGCAAAAATTTTTCTGCGCTCTCAAATATTAACGGAGTTACGGCTGTTTTAAGTTTTATTTACCGGTAGGCCTAGGCTACTTTGTTTGTTTGACCTAACCTATTTATAAGCCTATGAAATGTTCTCTCCAGATACTTGATATATTACGTTAATTACAAGTAATGATTAAAGTAGAAGACTCACTTTTTACCTGGAAATAACAGTGCAAAAATGTCTCCGAGGCCACGAATATTAACTAAGGTAACTTAAGATAATTTGACATTTTGATTTCCTTTATCTACCTTCTGCCTTCTATTCTAGTCTGCTACTTAACTCCTTGACTCCTTGCCGCAATACGGAATCCGGGAATTACAGACTAGACTAACTGTTTGTAGAACTGTACTGAACCGAACTGAAATGAAAATGAAAATACGAAATTGAAGAGAAGAGAATAAAAATAAGTCAATCAAGTCATTTAAAGTACATATGCTACAAACATCTAAGAAACAACACGGCACTGAATAATTAATTTCAGAATGATTTTATTTAGGCATGTGTGGAAGGCAAGTCGGGCTTATGCGGATTCGTGACTGTATTAAGTGTTTTGAAGTTAGGTTAGATTAGGAAGGTAAAGTGTAGGTTATAGTGAACCGAGCTGATAATTTATATTACACACAGGCAGTTGTTGTGCCATTAAAATAGTGTGTTTTACACAACGAAAAATTGTTATTTCGTTGTGTTTAACATACTATTTTAATGGCACAACGACTGCCTGTGTGTGATATAAATTATCAGCTCGGTTCACTATAACCTACACTTTAACTTACCTAATCTAACCTACCTTCAAAGGACTTAATGCAGTCACGAATCCGCATAAAGTCCGACTTGCCTTCTACACATGCCTTTTCTGTCATCATACTTATATTTTATGTTACAGCAAGTTTGGTTTGGTTAGGTTAGTTTAGAATAGTTTAATTTTAAAAATAATATGTATTCATAGACTAATCAACGTGTTATTTAAGTCAATACCGTAACACAATCACTCATCCCCTGGTTATATAACCAAATGTAAAGCACAGTTCATTACTAAAATCTTCTATATAGGCCTATATAATACGCTAAGCCGATTTTTGTGAACAGAACTCCTCCCTCATTTTTGGACCGATTTTGATGATTAAAGTGTCAAAAGAATCGCCCTGATCTGTAGTTTTGCAAAGTGTTTTTGGTTTTTTGATATCTTTATTAGTTTGGGCAGGATCTTCCATCAAAGTTGGATTTTTTCCCATAAGATTAACATGGGGGAATCTAAATATTTAATTGGAAACTTTGTCTCCACTAACTTGAGAGAACGACTGGGCGTAGACACTTGGTAGAGGTGTCCAAAGAAAGGTCTTGGTCTGTAGATGAGTTATCAAAAGAAAAACTAAGTAAATTCGCTTAGGGCTCTGCCCCAGAAGCCTTTAAAGATCCCTCCACAGATTTGTTTACATTTTGGCCATGTGGATAATACTTTTTAATAAAACAGCTGTTAATTTTAAAATTGTATTTTAAATAACACACATTTATTGGGAGTTACTGAATAGTCCAAGAGAAGTATTTTCAATGTTATTTTCTGATTTTAAAATTGATTTTCTTCTATATCATGTCATGTGTTGCATTATAAAGTTCCATTACGAAATCAGTGGAAAATCCTTTTATCACAATAACTCTAAACAATTGTTTCTTATTGAACTATCTTATATCTATTTACGGGTTGGTATCTGGCTTTTTCACACCTTTTCCCTATATTTTATCATATTATTCTAGAAGGATCATCGTAGGTTCATGAGATTATTGTCATACATGCTTTCAATAATTGGAAAAATCTTCGATTGTGTAATACAATACAAAATAATACAAGTGCAGAAGGGCACGGTGCCCATTTGAGCCGTGTCCATATTTTGTTAAATATAGCAACTGGATAAAACATTTTACAGTATTTATGTTGAAATATGTGCATGATTTAGAAAGTCACTAAGCTGGAAAACTGCAATATACTGCAGACTTTTAAGAGAGGGTACTTCGATGTATTCATTCAGCTTAGTGAAAACATAATATAGGTATGTATACAAATAAGAACTTGACATCTTAGAGAGCCTTTGAATGTTAATAGATTAACGAAAAGGGTTGTGTATGTTTACTAGCGCTACTCAGCAACAAAAAACATTTAATTAATCTCTAAAATATATATTCCTAAAGTGCACTGAGCAGCAGCCTAAAAAATCTATATAATAGAGTTACAAAATGCTCACACTCGCATTGTGACATTTATAATTCGGCTTATATATCTCCAACAGAAAATTCATCTGCAGAAGAATTTTACTAACCGTTTCTAATAACGTCCAAAAACAGAAACCTTGCCTAAAATAGTACCTATCTTGACAAATTATTTGCAGTGGCCTATATTACGGACCGTAGCCCACTGCGTTGGTATTATTATTGAAAATAACACGACATTTTGGCTGTAAAAATTGCCCGATGAGCAAATACTATTTAAGCAGCTACTGTCATGACAGGAAGGTCATATTCCTTTTAAACTAGATCACATTATCTTTTATAAGATACGTTGATTAACAATGCATGTAAACGTCAATATTTACGTAACAGCCAATTTACATTATTTTTTTGCTTTTTGGAAATGCCACATTACTAGGTATGTCATTCGCATTATTTGTTGCCAATAAAGCTGCACGACCATATAAATGAGGAGGCCCCTAACAGTTTAAGAATAAAAGCCAACTTCACTTCAAGTATATTCCACTACACCTAACATTCCGTAGAGAGATTATATTGACAACTTTATGTAACTGATAAGGCTGAGATAACTAACTGACATCCCCCATGTCAAGGAATTCCAACTTTAACAGTAACCCTACAACCAATTTCTCAAAAATGTGCTAGAGGGTTATTCATTGGCACAAAAGTACGTTATGAACTGACGCGACAAAGGAAAAATCATACTTACACTGTAACGGATATACCTCCCTTTGAAGTTAGAACGAGTCTTCCCAACAAACAGATTTTTTTTTCAAATAAAATCAAAGATTAATCTGCATTACACTGATGAAACCACGGAAGTGTTTAACTACAAAGGATCCACCAATACGGTTTTTATACTATTTAAAGGTTCTTCCAAAGGAAGAGATACCAGATAGCATACTAACAACTCCGATGACGTACAGTATGGGAAATATTTTATTCATTGAATGATCAACCATATTTGGTAACTAACGCAATTAATATCATTATTGTTTTTACACTTATTAATATTTAAACAATTCTAAATGCTCAAAATATGTATAATTTCACTCAATTTATCGCAGTTAGATGAATTAACTTAAGCCTTGAAAGTAACCGTCGATTTCGACGGGTTTCACCTCGTATTAAATAATATTGTAGTACTTTCTGATAATATTTAACAAAGTGTCACTCACTAGCGCTCAAGTGTCACCAACATGAACTAGACATGTAGGTAAAAAACTTCAGATTTTAGAATGGAATGTGAGTCTACCTTTGTTGATTAGTGTATTTTTAATAGTAGTTGTTAGGCTTTAGAAGTATGCCTACGTAAAAATCCTTATTCTATAAGTATTTAAAACTGCATAAAAGCTACATGGTTAAAGTAACAATGTTGGCCTATTTTGTGGAGTAGATTGGATAACTGGAATTTCTCAAATCCATCTTTCCGCCGCCACCGCCACTAACCATTTCACTATTCATTTGAGTAGTTGCTTACAACCTTTGTACAACTTAGTTATCTTGTTTCCCGAACTATCATTATGCTGAAATTAATAAGTTTGCGGTAATTATCTTATTGATTGTTAGTGTGAGCCTAATATTTACTTAAAATCACTTACAATTTACATAAATTTGATAGTTATATAAAGTTTCTGGTAAGGAAATATCGTCAATTAAAATAGACTAGTGACTAGTCAGTAGACTTACAAAGGTAAATAAAACTTAAAACTGCCGTAACTCCGTTAATATTTGAGAGAGCGGAAAAATTTTTGCACCATTATTTTCAGCTAAAAATCTAGTTTCTTGTGATATATAAATCTATATAGGTTCCCATGGTCACGTTCGTCGCAATAATTACCAACTGATCATTTTGACAGAAAACAGGTAATTTAAACCTATATTAGTTAAAACATGGCCTCCAAACTCAGTATTATACTAGTGGTTTCACTGTAGGCCTAATCAAATGAATAATAGGCCTACAGACTACCACTACAAATGCAATTTTAATTATAATGTTATAGGTTATTATAATATGATTATGTAACAAGTTCTTACTAAATACAGCTATATGAAATAAATACCCCCGCCGCAGCAAACCTGCAGACTAAGCGAATTTCCATTTGCCTGATTGGATTTACACTAAAATGTCTCCTTAAAAATGTCACATTTATTCCCTATTTAAATCGAATCAGTTTAACACATACTTAGGTTTGCTGCAACAGGGAGGGTTAAAGTATTTTTTTATGTAAAATGTTAATAGTTGGTAAGAAATAAGAACATTTTCCAAATTTGGGCAAAATATGTTAATAAATAAGCAAACTACAACAGTTTACTTATCCTCCATAAGAATAACATGGGAATTTTAATTTTACAATTTTTTTTAAATTTTCTCCGTAACCATTAGGCGCATTATAACCCTTCAATATACTAAATTATTTGTTTTTTTAAGCTCTACAAAATAGTTTGGAAAGAAATTGCAAAAATTTAAGTTTTTTGGGTCAAAAATGGGAAAAACCCATTTTTACCCCATAAAAGCCCCCATAAACCCCCGTTCCCATGGTCCGATCATGCTGGTTCGCGAACTCGTTCGAATAAACGTAGGTTTACACGTTTGTACCAAATTTCATCAAAATCGGATCATTTTTGCTTGAGTTATCGCGCTAACGGACACATATATATATATAAAAATATATATAAATATAAATATATAAATATATATATATAAATATATAAATATATATATATAAATAAATAAATATATATATATAAATATATATATAAATATATATATAAATATATATATAAATATATATGTATAAATATACAGGGTGTCCCGGAACTCTCTACCAATATTTTAGAGCATTGTTCCTGGGTAAGAAACATATCTAAATATCATATTTAAATTGTCCGGAAGTCCTTAGTTACTCAGATAGCCGCCATTTTGTTTTTTTCACTTATTAATTTTTTTCTGAAAATTGGTTTAACATACGAAGTTGAAACTTTACACAAACATTTATGACAACTAGAAAAGCTACAAAAAAAACTATGACGATTTTTCAAATTCATAAAACAAAATGGCGGCTGTTTAATACTGTGTTTCTTAAATTACTCGAAAACCGATGATTTAACAAAAATTTTACAAGATTAACTTTTTTAAAGAAATTTTATTAGAAATCCATCGACACCTTAATCTTTAAGATCGGACGAGTATTAACTGAGATATGGCAGTTTTAGTGATACGTGACCGCTGGAGGTTAGTTGCAGCGCATGCTGAAAGCGGTCACGTATCACTAAAACTGCCATATCTCAGTTAATACACGTCCGATCTTAAAGATTAAGGTGGCGATGGATTTTTAATAAAATTGCCTTAAAATAGTTATTCTTGTAAAATCTTTGTAAAATCAACGGTTTTCGAGTAATTTAAGAAACAAAGATTTAAACAGACGCCATTTTGTTTCATGAATTTTAAAAATCGTCATAGTTTTTTTGTAGCTTTGTATAGTTGTCATAAATGTTTGTGTAAAGTTTCAACTTCGTATGTTAAACCAATTTTCAGAAAAAAATTAATAAGTGAAAAAAACAAAATGGCGGCTATCTGAGTAACTAAGGACTTCCGGACAATTTAAATATGATATTTAGATATGTTTCTTACCCAGGAACAATGCTCTAAAATATTGGTAGAGAGTTCCGGGACACCCTGTATATATAAATATATATATGTATTTATATATATATGAATTTGAACGGATGCTATTTTTGGCCTCTAGGGACCTCAAAACGAAAAAAAAAATCGGTCCCGGGTCCAGGTCTTACCATGAGTACTACGGTAATAGCTTATTCCCTATATGGGAAATTCGCTAAAAACATAACATAACATAATAAATTTAAAGTTCATGGTGTTTCTATTTAAAATTGAAATAAACTATGATCTATTACATTATATTATATGTCAGCAACGCTATTGCCAGATCTCTGAAGTCGGTACATCGTGTCGTTTGCTGCGTAGTTGGTACGATGTTGCTGCCTAGCAAACAGGTCTCTGGAGCGAGTGGCTGAAGGGGTCCTGAACAGGATCCGGCTCAGCATATCGGGACAGTCGATCGTGCCGTTAAGGATCTTTGACAGCAGTACAACGTCAGCGGAGAATCTGCGATCTGCAAGAGTTTGGAGTCCCAGATCACGAGATACTTCCTCGATGGGAACCTGATGATAGAGAAAACCGTTCCTGACACCCACCATTCGGATAAATCTTCTTTGAATAGTCTCTAGTTCCTCTATGAGAAACTTCTGGTGGGGGTTCCACACTGGAGAGCCATATTCAAGGATTTGGCCTACCAAAGCACAGTACAAAGTCTTTAAGGCTGTGTCGCTTAAGCCTTTTGAGAAGCGGGAAACAAATCCAAGCATTTTGTTTGCTCTGCTGCAAATGTTTCCCACGTGCAACTCAGGGTTCAATGAAGGTTTAACAATGTGATGCCGTAATCCTTTACCTGCAGTACACGAGTTAAGGGCTCACTGCGTATATTGTAGTCGTAGACAATGGGGGAGAGATTCTGGTGGAAGGTCATCACTTGATATTTCTTCGTGTTGAGTTTCATTTTGTTCTCTTCGCACCAGCGGTCGATCACACACATATCTTTCTGGATTCGTAGGCAGTCCTCTTCAGTGGATAAGATGGAAAACAGTTTCACATCATCGGCAAACAGAAGTGAATCGCACTGGAGAGCTTCAGGTAGGTAATTTATAAGGAGTGAAAAGAGATAGGGTCCCAGTAGCGATCCTTAGGGAACTCCAGAGTATGAAATAAATTCTGATGAAGTCGCCGAAGCAAACATGATAAATGACCGCCGGTTTGAGAGGTAGCTTGTCAGCCACCTAATTTCCGTGCTTTCAAATCCTTGATCAAGCAATTTTCTCAAAAGTAGTGTGTGGTCTACCGTGTCGAAAGCCTTGGAGAAGTTCAGCCAACTGATTATTGACAGTGGAGGCTTCCTGTATTTTGGATTGAAATAACGTTAAGTTCGACACAGTAGACCTCCCGCTTGTGAAACCGTGCTGCTGTGAGCAGATTAAGCCAGCCAGTTTAAGCTTTAAACGGTCAAGGAAGAGGTCCTCAAAAACTTTGGCAATAGCAGGCAGAATCGAGATCGGTCTATAATTAGCAACATCTTCAACGGACCATTTTTGTGGAGGGGAACAACGTAGGCTGATTTTAAAGAATTTTATTATGATGCAAATAGAGAGAGAGAGAGAGAGAGTCACTTCCATAGACAACGATGTTGTAATAGATTAGCTATGTGAAAATAGTGATGAATGAAGAGGCTCTTGATATATTGAATAGATTGTCATTTGTGTAAATTAGTTTGGTTGTTGAAAAAAAAATTGTTTTTTTCTGAACTAACTCATACTTTCATTTCCGTCTCGTCATTACAAAATCTGACTAAGTATTAAGCCTAAACAAAACCAACCTTTAATGAAGTTAATCTTAAATATGATGGGAACAAATATAAATTTAAAACAAATTGACAAATTATAGTTGGTTTCATTTTCATAGCTGACAGTTAAATCAAAATAATAAAACACCTTTTTAGGGTTACAGTTTTGACTCAATGTAATGCTAAAACAGTTTATGTCAATAAATTTGTTTTGTTTTTTACAGTAAAAACAGGTTCAGGTTGTAAACAGGAAGCACATGATTTGTATTGTATGCATGCAGCCAAGTCATGCAAGGGGAAATAGTGAAAATACACAAATATAATACGAAAGAACCTAAGAAAATCATTTGTAGTTTTGTTTGGATATTTACTGTAAGAATAGCACCAAGTCGGGTAAATATTCTAAATTTTGTAATCCAAACAGTGGTCAAGTGTCAGTTATCAGATTTCTGACTTTCTACTGTTAACACGTTCGCTGCTGACCGTTAGATGCCAGGACGGCGCCAGGAGCTGAACTAACGCTCGCTGCTACGTAAACATTGCTGCCGATACACTGAGAATTACAGTAAAAGTAACAGTAGTTGTACTGGATGGCAATGTTCTGCAATAAAACTGGCTTTCGACACTAAGTGATTCTGATGGATAGCAGCACTGCCCAGGTTGCAGTCGGTAAATTAGTGTCGCTATCTAGTAGGAAAGAGGTGGGACAAAGCCCTGTTCTAAACGACCCTGGTGGTGATTTTGGGAAACCATATTTTTCATTGTCAGAAAAGTACGTCCCCACGAGCTGCAAAGAAATATAGGACGCTCGTGACGAGCTGTCTGATCCATGGTAAAGTTAAACATCAATGAACGGCGACGTTCCGGAACGTTCCTAGCTCCTGGCGCCGTAGCCCGTTTGACGTTCCGGAACGTCCGTAGCAGCGAACGTGTTAATGCCTCTAGATTGGCTAAAAATGTGAGTTTACAGGTATAATTTTTTTACCATTTCCCGGGGGAGGACCCCCGGACCCCCCTCCTATAGCCTATTGGGGGGTATTCCATACCCCCCGGGGGTTGGCGCCTTCGGGCTGGTCAAGGTTTACGCCCTAATAGATTACCCTGGATATGCTTTGTGTACGCTACCTCCTTAGGGGTGTGTCCTATTGGGGCGCTCGCTGGGAATCAGAATACAATTTAAACGTAAGCATAGGTCGATATGCACATTAAATTAAAGGTCTTTATTAGTAGATTACAATGCCGCAAATCCGAGCTCAAAAGATCAACTGAGTAAAAAATGACAGCCGTTCAAAAGTTCAAAATGGCAGATTCAAGAAATCTTTGAACGGCTGCCATTTTTTACTTGGTTGTCCGTTTGAGCTCAAAATTGCGTCATTGTATTCTGCCATTAAAGGCCTATAATTCGATGTACGTGAGTATGATAATATAATATATTATATTATATATGTATATTAGTAGTACTTGGCCTGATTTAATAGCTTGGCTGTAGGGAAAACCATTTGAGGCACACTTAACTTGTATGCCTTGTTTTGAAGAGAATTAAATAAAAGTTAAATTAAAGTTTTATTTCATTATGTTTATAACACCTAAACATAGTTGATTGACAACAAATAAGTTATGATTTAATACAATAACAAATCAGAAATGGTGAGTTTACAAGAGAAATCACAGTGTGTTTTGTGGTTTCATGAAACCTAATCCCCTATAGCAGTTTGACAAGCGAGTTTAATTGGGAAGGCAGTCACAACTGTAGAATTTGGGGGAGTGTCAAACCCCAGGATCATGATTTAAAAAGAAAGGGACAGTCCAAAACTAAACATTTGGTGCGGTGTAATGCCCTAATCATTGGGCCATTTTTCTTTGTGGAAGAAAATGTCCATAGGTTTGTTTACTTGGATATGTTATGTTTGAGTTGTGTGTTGTCCCTCTATTAAGAACTGCTGCCTATCATAACTATCCAGTAAGACGCCGCCCCACCTCATTGGGTTAAATGTGACAGGGATTTTTAAATTCTCCACTTCCCCGGACGCTGGATCGGGCGTGATGGCCCGACGAAATGGCCACATGGTTCCCACGATGTTACCCCCATGGATTTCTTATTGTGGAGATTTGTCAAGGACGCTGTCTATTCTTCCCCAGTTCCTAATTTACAAACACTGATGGAGATAATCAGAAATGCTGTGGCGTCTGTAACCCAGGATATGCTGACTAAAACCTGGGACGAACTAAAAAGACGTCTACAAGATCCACAGGCCACAGGTGGTGCACACGTAGCGGTTTGTTAAGTTTGTACTATAAAATCTTAAGAAGTTGCCTGTTATATCTGTAAATAGATCTTTATCCTACTATCACTCGTTTTCATACCATGCGGTTTCCGTATCAGGCCAAGACTTTGTGGACACTCTGTATATTATATTATATTGTATACATTATATATATAATATAGTAATATTCTTGTAATATAGTATATTATATTATTAGTATGATAATCAACGTATGCTGCTATTTAAGATTCACTTCTGTCCCCAAATTTGACAGAAAACTATTGTTCCTTCAAAAAGTAGATTTTTAGGTGGCGTGTTGATGTACCAAATCGAATTGATTTATCTCTTATCGTTCAGAACATATTAAACTCGTGCGTAACTTTATTTATACCCTGTATAAACTTTTATTTCATAAAAGTTTAACCTTATCTGTTATTATCATAATCTAAACTTAGCCTGATAGAACTAAACTAACCTGACCTAATGAAAAGTATTGTAAGCAGCACATTATGAAAAACTTGCAATCGATATTCATATAGCATGGACACAAAATCCAATACGATATAAATATTGAACTAATATTTCATTAAATAACTTCTTGATCAGCATCGTATGTGTTATTAAATTACCTGAAAGTACAAAAAATACTACGTCAAATAACACTTATAAACGTGCTTTATAAGTGTTATTCGACTTATTTTTGTGCTTCCAGGTAATATTTCATCCGATAATATATCCTAGGTTCTCTGTGGGACTGTACCCAGGCTACTAAGTTAAGTCTTTCTAAATATTTTATTTATATAGATAATTACAAGACAAATAAATCTAAATTTACAGATATTACTAACAAATTTTGATTCTTTCAATATATATGTTGGATGCCTGCTCCATCTTTGAATTCTAGAGCAGATCTCCATTTTTTTCTCGAGATCTTCTCAGGCACATACTTCTTGCCCTTAAAATTGAGCAAGTCAGTCTCATTCTGATCCAATTAACTACCAGACTGTAAGGCTTGACCCATTTTTCTGACAACCTCTCAGCTAGTGTTCTTATTAGTGTTTGAAAGTATTTAATTTTTTTTTAGGTCCCATGGTGTATGGAATATCATATTGTCCATTAAGCAAAGAAGAAGACTTGAAGAAACTTGAGTGTGCTGATTCTAAAACTTTGACTGAGAAGAAAAGAGAAGATATCTTTGATACATTAAGTAAAGCTAATGTATTTGTTGGATGGATGGTAGAGGTGATATCCCCTAACTCTATATGCAATAATATGTTAAAAAGGTGAGTTTTCAAACTACAGTAGTGTAGTGTATGAGTCGTAAAGACCATAAAGAAACAAGATACAACAACTAATGAGTTAGGAGTACGAGTACATAACTTAAGTTTTTTAGAGGCTATGGAAAAATCGGCTATAACTTATTGATTGTTGTGGAGCTTAACAACAAAAAACGCTTGAATGAAATCAATCCTTAGGACCTTATTGAGACAGATCAGTGAGGTGGACAGGTGTTTGCGATGTAAAAGTAATTGTCAACTCATGTATAAATAGACCTGCCAGAATAAAAATAGCTTAAACATGACATTTTTAGACAAAAACCATGGTGAGTCAGAAAAGCAATAGCTTAGTTCTAGTTGTTAATAGGCTAGGTCAATTATTGGTATAATGATTAGTATCAATATTGATGGAACAAGAGTAAGATTAAACATTTGCCGCACAATCATGTGGTTGCCATCAGGATGTAGGAACAACCAGGTGATTGTGGGAAGTTATGTCATGTGGTAAGTTCCCATCAGTCTAAGCTGTATAAGCAGAAACCATCCTGAGACCAGGACAGGTATTAACTGGGACCACAGTACAGGCATCCACCTCCTACAGAGTCAAGGTCTGAACACAGCCATTAAGTACCTACTAATGATTTTGATGGAGGTTCACTGGTGCAGCATTGAGATTGCCATTTGTAACACTCTGTACGTATTAATATGCAGGTCGGTTGGTTAATGTATCATAAATAAATCTGCTTATATATACTCATCCTTTTTTGATCAGGCAAAAATGTTCCTTGAATCAAGTATCACAAGATTCTGCCGTGGGATTAATACAGAGAGCACTTGATGCTGGAGTAAATGTGACCGAAGTCTATGTTGACACGGTGGGAATGCCTGAAAAATATCAGGTGAGTTGGCTTAACCCATTGACCGTCTGTAGTACTTTTGTATTTATACTTTTTATCTGAAATGGCGACCATACAAAGCTAGGTATTTTAAGCCAAGTTATGAATGGAGATGAGTGGCGCGATCTTGGCCCATCACAGTAATTCACTGCGAGATAGTGGTACTGCTAACCCACTAGCCCTCAAGTAGTACATAAAATCTAACCTACAATCGCTAGTGGCATGGTAGCTTAGTTGGCTAAGATATTGCACTGACAGTTGTTGCGTTGAGTTCTTACCATATGTGCGGGTTTGAATCCTTTGCATATGTACAATCCATATTGAGCTTGCTAATGTGTGGCTTAGTGGAGGGCCGACCTTAGTTAAACAGTTTTGGCTTGGGTGGAAGTTGACTACATTAGTGAGTTTAAACAGGATTGCACACACGTGTTTTGCTTCTTTATTGTTATAGAGGAGGTAGACACAGAATTTTCTTTTTGGCTTTTATTTTTATTAATATTGTACATGTTCTGTTTAAATACATTTATGATAAAAGTCAAAGAACATAAAGTAAAAATAATATTAATATAGACTAGCAGTCAGCGTCACTTCGTGACTTCAAAATCAACAATTTGATAGTAGTATATTTGATATATAGTTGATAAGGGTAAAAACCATTATTTCTCATCATATCCCTATTATTTGCATTGCGTGTCTTATTATTTTCATTGCGTGCACAATCTCTTAGAAGCGTCTTAGAAAAATTACAATACAGTACCGGTACTATAGTAACACTATGAAAACACAAAATCTTACGTACATTTTCTTCTTTATATTTTAAACATATAATATTACAATATTTTACTTGAATTCATCAAAACATCAATAAAACACACTATGAAAACACAAAATCCTATCACAACACAAAATCTAAAGTGAATTTTCTTCTTTACATTTTATACAAATAACATTACAATATCTATATAAATTAATTACGTAAGCTGATTCTTTGCGTCATAATTGTGGGCAACTGGAAAGTCTTAGAACGATGGGACAGGGTTCAAATTAAAGGTCTCGATCCCGTGACGGCGGAAAAAATAGTGAAATTACCTAAATTTAAAGACAAAATTAGATATAACGTAAAATCTTCTCCATAAGAATAGCATTAGAAGCCATTTACAGCTGATTTTTGTTTACTTCAATACAGTTGGTCGTGATTTATCATCAAACCAGTAAGCAATATTACATTTGGATTACTTATTTGAAAGTCAATTCTGAAGTGCACCGTAAACTATACAGGGTGAGTTTTAAATGAGTTCCCCCCCCTACTTTTTCCTACATTTCTTAAGATATCAACTTCGGACCACATCAGATCATTGTAGAGTAGTAAGTACTTCATTTTGACTGGGTATACATTTTTGGCCGCCATCTTGGATCCGCCATATTGGATTCAAAGTTTTTTTTTCAAATGTAAAGGTAGAGTTGTGACCTATTATTTCAAACTAGAATTGTACGCTGATTACAATGCCGCAATTAGTTTTTAAAAATCTTGATTCGTTCTAAAGTTATCAAGACTTCTTATAACTTTATTTTTAGCCCATTTTAACATTGTGCATTTACAAACTAAGACCATAATCTCAAAATAGTTAAGCGCATGATAAGTAGTATAATCATAGAGATGGCTCAAATACAAAGGAATTGAACTTGGATGGCTGAAAAATAATAAAGTTTTTTCTTCTAATTTAAAGGTTATTGTTGTGTTGAAGGAATGTTCAACATGAAATAACTACATTGACTAAATAATAAATTCAAGAATGTTGATTTCAAAACATATGTTGAAAAGATTTATTCTACACTTTTAGCGAATATCCTATATAGGGAATAAGGTATTACCGTTGGTCTCATGGTAAGACCTAGACCCGGGACCGATTTACTTTTTTGTTTTGAGGTCCCCAGAGGCCAAAAACACCATCCGTTTGAATACATATTTATATATATGTGTCCGTTAGTGCGAAAACCTTTACAAAAGAAGCATACACTTAGAAATAATAACTGGGTCGAGGTGCTAATTTAGCGGTTTTGTTTTGACTAAGAACTAAGCTTATCTCAACACACCTTTATTTGCCTTTTCATATTTGAGTAGGTTATAGATATTTTTTTCGTATTTTTAAAGTCTCAAAATTCACGACCATCACGTGTCCCTAGGGTATATTTTTCAACTTTCATGCTGTTTTTAGACTAATTATTCATGCCGAAATATATAAAGCCATATTTTTATGTCATCAATAGTTATTAAACTTACAAAAAAAAACCATATCATAATTTTGTTTTCGTTGCAAACTGACTACCATGACAAAATAGGTCTGTCCCTCGATTTGACGTCCCGACCATAATGGCAAAATTTGCAACTTTGGGACACGACAGTGGCAATCCTGGCAGCGATAACGTCAGTTGGTTTTAGAGACTGTTTCCAGATGTGCGTTAGTTTTGTTGTACCGGTGGTTTTGCAGTAGAAAAATGTAGATTAATATAGGTAACTTTGTGCTTTTAGTAATTTTGGGACGACCGTATGTAGTCATGTATTAAAGTAGACATGGTGTTAATTTTTGTTGATATGATATTTTAATTGCTACGTTAACCTAGAAATCCACTTTGCCTCCTCAAACATGAGGTGTAAGGCTGCCACCAGAACAGAGCCAAATAATATGGGATTTCACGACCTAGATCATCACAACCATAACGGGGTTTTTCACGACCAAAATAGCTTTATTAATTGTACTGTGTTATGGTTGTGAAAATAAATTCTAATATCATTGTAAATTGCACAGTTTAGTTTAACTGCAACAAAAATTGTTCTTATAACAGTACAATTAATTGAAGGATAAAAAAAATAGATTTAAAAAAAATTTTACATAGACAGTTATCTTTATTGCCTCATATACTAAGTTAAAGCTTATAGTGTATAGGAGTTATGTCTAAAACTATTACATTTAAAAAATTAATTATGGTTCATCAAGTCTTTTGGAATATTATAATAATAAGAGTAGTGAAAGGAAAACCTAAATAAACAATATAGTGATTCTCGTTAATCGCCAATTCCAGACCGTAAAAACTTGTCCCTGACCACAAGGTTGATGATTTGGGTCATAAAAAATTCAAATACCCCCGCCGCAGCAAACCTGCAGACTAAGCGAATTTCCATTAGCCTGATAGGATTCACACTAAAATGCCTCCTTAAAAATGTCACAATTATTCCCTATTTAAATAGAATTAGTTTAACGAGTACTTAGGTTTGCTGCAACAGGGAGGGTATAAAGGGGTTTTTTTTGTAAAATGTTAATAGTTTAGTAAGAAATTAATGTATTTTCCAAATTTGATCAAAATATGTCGATCAAAATATATTTGCTTTAACAAGCAAACTACAACAGTTGACTTATCTATAAGTATAAAAGAGGATGTTTGTATATATATATTTCTAAGTATATTCCTATAAACTATCAAAATTTTTGGACAACAAAATAAAAAATAGTATCAATATGGATAATGGGTATAATATTAAAAATACTTACGATTTCATTGAAAGAATAAAAGATATAGACATTCCAGAGAACTCTTTACTGATCTCATTTGATGTTTGTAACATGTACACAAATATCCCAACAAAGGAAACATGAAATATTCTAAGAAAATAACTAATTGGGAAAAATATATTAAACAAAAAATAAATTGAAGATATTATTCATCTTACACAATTGACACTGAAACAAAACTATTTCAGCTACAATTCCTCTTTCTATTTGCAAGAAGATGGTGTACCAATGGGTTCCCCTCTATCTGGAATAATGGCAGATATATTCATGAAAGAAATGGAAAGTACCAAAATAATGAATGATTGTAACCCATATAAAGATAAAATCCAATACTGGTACAGATATGTAGACGATATAATTTGTTTATTCAAAGGAAATGAAAATGAAGCTAATAATCTACTAAAATATATTAATAGTCTATCTCCAAAAATACAATTTACAGGAGAGATTCAAAAAGAACAAATAAATTTTCTAGATATTACAATCTCAAAAAATAACAACAGACATACATTTAACATATTTAGAAAACCTACGACCACAGACATCATTATTCCATACTATTCCAATCATCCTTGGAGTCATAAAATCGCTACTTTCCATTTACTTATCCACTGACTTATTAATATTCCCTTGAATAAAGAAAATTTCAAAAAAGATAAAAATACCATTAAATACTTAGCAGAGAAAAATGGCTACAGGGCAAAAATGATAGACAATATGATAAAAAAGAAATTGAAAAACAAAATAAAAAAGCAAAATAAAACAACGGAAAATGAAGAGAAAAAGAAATATATATGTATACCTTATAACAAATATATGACTAAAGCAGTAAGAAATACATTTAAAAATTCGGATATAAGGGTAAGTTACAGAACTAAGAACAATATATTCCAATTAATCAATAAAAAAATCAAACACACAGAAGATAATGAAGACGAAAAGTACAACAAATCAGGAATCTATAAGATAAACTGTAGTGACTGTAGCAATTATTATATAGGTCAAACATCTCGAAGTTTTAAAACAAGATTCAAGGAACATCTACAAGCATTGAAATCAAAAAATCAAACATCAATGAAGTCGAACTTCGCCGACCATATAATGAACACAGACCACAGTTATAAAAACATGAAAGAAAATCTAACAATTTTAGAATTTGAAAAAGAACGTGAGAAACTTAATGTAAAAGAAGAGCTAAATGTAGGAACATATTGTAACACATTTAGGAATATACACAACAAAAAGGACCCCAACAACATACTCAACACAATGATTCCAAAATTAAACCAACCTATCTACGATAAAATTGAAAAACTAAGGAAAGAAAGAAAAAAATTCATATAGTATAATGAAAAAAACAATTAATACCAAAATGTATTAAGATTTAGTTAACATATTTTATTATTTTTACATATGATTATATTTTTAATTTTGTTAGTTTAAAGAATGAGGTTATGGTAAAAATGACTTGACAATGGACTTAGTTCCGAAACATGTCGTCATGAAAAATAAAATAATTACTAAAAGGGTACTTTGTTATATGTTTTAATTTTAATATATATATATATATTTATTTGTTTGGCAGTGATAAACTCAGACACCGCTGAACCGATTGCCACGAAACTTGGTACATACGTGTAGAACTTCATGGAATAGGTTTATACACCATCAATTTCGTGATCCGTCCAATCGGCTCCGCCCCAGTGGCTCTGGAGTTTCCCATGTTAACCTTATGAGAAATGGAATTAATGAATCTTAACAGCTGTTTCAATTAAACGAGTTGGTTCTGTTCTATGATGTTCAATAGCATTAAAGTTACAAGGATTACCAACAGGGTGCAGCACTATTATTTCTTTTACATATATGACAACAGCTAATTTGCAACCAAAAGGTGAGTGAGTGTAGCGAACGAACTTCAACCTGGAGGCGAGTTAGCGTAGCGAACGAGCTAACCTGAAGGCAAGTGAGCGTAGCGAACGAGCTAACCTGAAGGCAAGTGAGCGCAGCGAACGAGCTCCAACCTAAAGGTGAGTTAGCGTAGCGAACGAGCTCCAACCTAAAGGTGAGTGAGCGTAGCGAACGAACTTCAACTAGGACGTGATTGAGCCATGCGAACGAGATCATCTTGAAAATTAAGAAGTTAAACGGGGCAAAGCCCGCGGGTTACAGCTAGATCTCCATAAGAATTTTTTTGAATTTTCTTTGTAACCATTAGGCGCACAATAACGCTTCAATATACTAAATTGTTTGTTTTTTTAAGCTCTACAAAATGGTTTGGAAATAAATTGTGAAATGTTGTGTTTTTAGGGCCAAAAAGGGGAAAAACCTATTTTTACCCCATAAACCCCCCCCCCCCCCATAAACCCCCGTTCCCATCGTCCGATCATGCTGGTTCACGAACTCGTTTAAATAAATGTAGGTTTACACGTTTGTACCAAATTTCATCAAAATCGGATCATTTTTGCTTGAATTATTGTGCTAACGGACACACACACACACACACACATATACAGGGTGTTTTTTTAAAACTTGCATCTTTATTTATGTAAAAACCGCAATAGATAGAAATATGCAGTTGGCGGGAATCATCTATTGACGTAGGGGGCACAATTTTTTTTAATTCAACGTTACATTCACATTCCCCCCCTTTCCCCCCTCCCCCAACTTAATTTTTTTTAATAGCAAGGTACCCCTTGTGACATATCAAATAAAAGAACATGAAAAAAGAAAATGTTTGATGAAAAAAAATTGAAAACACGGTTCATAAATTTGAGAGATATTTCCCCCCCTCCCCCCCGGGAACTTAATTTTTTTTTAATAGCAAGGTACTCCTTGTGACATATCAAATGAAAGAGCATGAAAAAAGAAAATGTTTGGTGATAAAAAATTTTAAATCGGCTCATGAATTTGCAAGATAATCCCCCCCTCCTTTTCCCTTACCTATAACTTTTTTTTTAATGGCAAGGTACCCCCCCCCCTTGTGACATATCAAATGAAAAATAAATTTAACCAAACATTTTCTCTTTTCATGCTCTTTCATTTAATATGTCACAAGGGGTACCTTGCTATTAAAAAAAAAAAGTTCCGGGGAGGGGGGGATATATCTTGCAAATTTATGAACCGATTTTCAATTTCTATTGCGGTTTTTACATAAATAGCCTAAAGATGCAAGTTTTAAAAAAAACACCCTGTATATATATATATATATACTAGGTGAAACCCGTCAAAATTGACGGTTACGTTCAAGGCTTACGCTGATTCATCTAACTGCGATAAATTGAGTGAAATTATACATATTTAGCATTGTTTAAAGATTAATAAGTGTAAAAACAATAATGATATTAATTGCGTTAGTTACCAAATGGTTGATCATGGTTGACTTGACATCCCCATGTCAAGGAACTCCAGCTTTAACAGTAAGTTTTTTATTTAACTAGCTGTAACCCGCGGGCTTTGCCCCGTTTAACTTCTTAATTTTCAAGATGATCTCGTTCGCATGGCTCAATCACGTCCTGGTTGAAGTTCGTTCGCTACGCTCACTCACCTTTAGGTTGGGGCTCGTTCGCTGCGCTCACTTGCCTTCAGGTTAGCTCGTTCGCTACGCTCACTTGCCTTCAGGTTAGCTCGTTCGCTACGCTAACTTGCCTCCAGGTTGAAGTTCGTTCGCTACGCTCACTCACCTTTTGGTTGCAAATTAGCTGTTGTCATATATGTAAAAGAAATAATAGTGCTGCACCCTGTTGGTAATCCTTGTAACTTTAATGCTATTGAACATCATAGAACAGAACCAACTTGTTTAATTGAAACAGCTGTTAAGATTCATTAATTCCATTTCTCATAAGGCTAACATGGGAAACTCCAGAGCCACTGGGGCGGAGCCGATTGGACGGATCACGAAATTGATGGTGTATAAACCTATTCCATGAAATTCTACACGTATGTACCAAGTTTCGTGACAATCGGTTCAGCGGTGTCTGAGTTTATCACTGCCAAACAAATAAATATATATATATATATATATATATATATACAAACATCCTCTTTTATACTTATAGATGATATTAAGATCCCTCCACAGATTTGTTTACATTTTGGTCATGTGAATAATACTTTTTAATAAAACAGCTGTTAATTTTAAAATTGTATTTTAAACAACACACATTTATTTGGAGTTACTGAATTGTCCAAAAGAAGTATTTGCAATGTTATTTTATGATTTTAAGATGGATTTTCTTCTGTATCATGTCATGTGTTGTAATATAAAGTTCCATTACGCAATCAGTAGAAAATCCTTTTATCACAATAACTCCTACAATGGTTTCTTATTGAACTATCTTATATCTATTTTACAGGTTGGTTTCTGCCTTTTTCACCCCTTTTCCCTACATTTTATCATATTATTCTAGACAGATCATCATTTATGTTGGGATGCCTCTCGGACTGCTATTTTATTTCAATGCTTTGTCACTTTTTGTATATATATTTAAATAACAGGGAGGCTAATAATATGTGTTTATTAATTAATAGCTTGGCATACAACAAATTTGCCAAGTTTGATCAAAATATATCCATAAACAAGCAAATTACAACAGTTAACAATCTATTTGTCGTAAGAATAACAAGGAAGTTTCTCCGTAACTAAAGGGTACTAAACACTTTAGGATAATAAATTATTTGTTTTGTTAAGCTTTTTAAAATGGTCTAGAGAGAAATTAGGAAATTTTGTGTTTTGTTTTCAAAAAAATTGAAAACTCCTTTTTACCACATTACATTCTTCTATATGATTTTTCTTGCAAGGTTAAAATGACTCTAATTAATTTTGATACAATTTTCTTCTTTAAATTTACGGTATACCATATTATTACCATAGCCATTATGTTCTACCGCTTCACCTAAACAATAGAGAAAAATAAATGATTAAAAGTTTGCAAAATATCACAAATTATTCATGAAATTAAAAACATAAATACTGTATAACTGTTAACAATACTACTTTGACAGTTCTCGTATCACAGTTTTGTTGCTGCTTGCTGTTATCATAAATGCAAAACAAATAATAGTGCTGCACCCTGTTGGTAAATCGTATACTTTTTAATGCTTTTGCATATCATAGAAACAACTTTTTTAGTTGAAACAGCTGACTAAATTCTTTAATTCCCTTTAAATATGAATACTCATAAGGTTAACATGGGAAACTGCAGATCCACTGGGGCGGAGCCCGAAAGGATTTTTGAGAAAAGAATATGCCTATATGTTAATCGGGAATGTAACCTATAATTATGCCAAATTTCAGCCCAATCCGTCCAGTCGTTAATGCGTGATTGAACTTCAAACAAACAATCAAACAAACACACAAACTTTCACATTTATAATATTAGTAAGATAATACCCCCGCCGCAGCAAACCTGCAGACTAAGCGGATTTCCATTTTCCTGATTTGATTTTCAATTAAATCTATTTAAATAACATTGGGTTTAACGAGTACCTAGATTTGCTGCCTACAGGGTAATAAAGTGTGTTTTTTAGTAAAATATTAATAGCTTAGTATAAAATAAATAGATTGTCCAAGTTTGATCCAAATATATGCATAAATAAGCAAACTACAACAGTTTACTTTTTCTCCATAAGAATAACATGGGAATTTTTAATTTACAATTTTCTCCGTAACCAATAACCATGCAAAAACACTTCAATATACTGAATTATTTGTTTTTTTAAGGTCTTCAAAATGGTCTAGAGAAAATTTGGGAAATTTTATGTTTTGAGGACCCGTCAAAAATGAGAAAAACCAATTTTTACCCTATAAATCTCCCCATAAAACCCTGTTCCCATGGTCCGATCATGCTGGCTCGCGAACTCGTTCGAATAAACGTAGGTTTACACCTTTGTACCAAATTTCATCGAAATCGGATAATTTTTGCTCGAGTTATTGTGCTAACGGACACACACACATATACAGGGTGAGTTTCTACTTAGCGTGTTAACTTCGCCAGTAGGTTCTACTCACTTAAAAGAAACAAAAAAGGTCCAATAAACCCATGTCCGGTTTTCAACCGTTTGGCTGTAATAGCGGATTTTGTGTTTTTCTTATTTTATTAGACTTTGCTCCACAATTTATGTAATAAAAACTTAACCCATTACTTTAGTGAGTTATAGTTAAAATCATTGGAAAGAATATTAAATTTGCTATAAATTAAAGGTTTCATTCAACAATTATACCATTACATAGTCCACGTTATATCCAAAATAAAGTAAAAATGTCATTAAATTAATTAACTACGAAAATGTTCATGAGCCCACTTTGATACATAAACCTGCATTTATGCAATGTTGAAATGCATAAAAAACTTGGTCATTTAATAATCTTTCAAATGATATGCTATTCAATACTATTATTGATATAAACCAGTGAGAAATTACAAATAAACTACAATAAAACACGGTTTACAGATTTTGTTTTTGCACAGGTTTACTGTTGATAATAATTACTGTATACTCCATGTTGTATTTTATTGAACAATCTGAAAAGATTTGTACATTATTTTAACTGTTAAATATTTATTAAAATTATCTGAATTAATAAAATGTATAAACTCAAGGTATTTCACATTTTCAAAGATGTAGTGTGTTTGATTCTTAAATGCTGTATAATTAGTTTTACCTTGTGCTTGATTAAGTCAGCTTTTATTGATTTGTCATCAATAGCTAGATAACTCAGCTGCTTAAACATACCTTGTTGAGTAATTTGGTGTTTTAACTTTATATTTCCAAGTCAATTTAGAGTTTTTCAACATTTATTAAACTACTAGCTGTGTGCCCGTTCTACGCACGGGGATCTTATCATAGTCAGTTAAAACCTTCTTATATAAAGCACAGCAGTTGGTTTGCATACTTTCAGATATGCTGACAAAACTATTCCTTCGCAAATACAGTATCTGACAGTTTCAAGCCAAAACTAATGCTTCGCAATTAAATGTCACCCGGATCTTGTTGGTCCATATGTTATATCCAATGATGAAACTAAATAAACGGTATCAGCATTCTGACACATACTTTCTCCCATAAGTTTGTCAACAACATTTATCATGTGTAAGCGGTGAGAGTAAATATACGGAAATGGGATTTGTACAATTTTGTTCAGAATTTAAAGGACTATAACATAATGGTTAAAAGTATTTAAGGTACTACCTCAACCTCTTAATTTAACACTTTATTCGGGTTGACATTTTCATTATCAAGGCGCTCTTGTCCTTTCCGTGAAACATTGAGAAACAAGGACATTAATGCGTTACCATCATACATACACACAAAAATACCGAACTTAATTAGGGAATCTACTACGCTTTAAGCATAAAAAGGTACATATAAAATTAGTACTTGAAATCTTTGTTAATGCCATAAAATTTGATCATAACAATTTATATTTGCTTGGACCGGAGATGACTCGAAATTCTGTCGTAATGCTATCTGAATCGGTTTGCTATATGAAATGAAGTACAGTAGGCCTACTATAGACGATTTAGATTGGTAATTTGTAATAAAAATTACCAAAATAGGCCACGAACTATTGATACATAAACAACGTTCAAAGTGTTTGAACAATTCATGATGGTTTGCTGAATAAATGTTTTACTAAAATGCGTTATAGTTTTCTTAGCATAACATTTTGGAATCCAGACAGAAAAAGCAAAAATTATACAGTTAAGACATCAATTAAATTGAATAGGCCTACGCCTGTAATAAATAAGGTGCAACACCAACGATAACTAATTTGTAAATTACTGTGATGTGTTGGTACGTAAAAATGATTCTTGCTGCTACTAAAGGTTAAAAGGAAAAGAACCAGTACCGTACCAAAAACCAACGTTTACAGTTAAGAACTGTAGTACAGCCGACCAATTATATGCGTTAATCAAGGTTATTGATCTCTTGGTTTTGGATTTTCTCGTAAAAAGTTATCGGCAATCAAAGTTATTTCCCATTAATTGCTTTATTTGTACACAACTCTTAATGTAAACTTATCGGTGTCAGTTTGAAAAAAACCTTATACAACATAACTTTCTGTTATTTAATAGATTAGGTATTCTCTAAACAATGGTTGCTGGTATATATATTAACATTATAAGGAAATGTGACAAAAATCACACAACGTTGGGTTTTTGGACGTTTATAATTTTATTTCTTAAGTACCTAGGTAGGCCGTGTATTCTATGGGAAAGTACCGGTATCAAGGATCGTTGTCGAAATGGTTGTTATAAATAATTGGGTAAGCATACGTACCACACGTACCCAAGAGAAGGGCTATGGGCCTATTGGCTGTATGGTCCAGCGATTGCATCACACGGTGAGTAGGAACTATTGACTTTATATAGTCAATGGTAGGAACAGAAAGTGACACATTGGAAAATCGAGTTCAGCATCATCCGTAAACCTCTGTTACAATCACCCACTGCAGTTGTAATTTTTTGCTTTACACTTTACACAACCGCCATTGAAGAGTCGTCAATGAGTGGAACATTGTTTCTAAGCTATTGGCGACGGTCATTAGTAAATTTAAGTTTCCCAGCCGTATACAACACTGATTCAATGTCTTCTTTCTGGTTATCAAAACTCCAAAACAATTTTATACACATATTTCTGGTTCCTGACCTGGATGATGCCTAGTTATTTAATTTACGGTTACACTATATTATTCCACTTGTGATTAATTAAATCCTTTATGTAATAAAAACGTTTTTAATCTCACTTGGATGGGATTTGCCTTCAAAACGTGATCGGAAATGGTTGTGGTGTTTGTAAACAACATTTGTAAACATTTCAATGACAGCTAGAAAAAATAATCTTGATCCGAACAGCTGTTTGTTGTTTCATAGATGATTATGTGATACAAATTGGAAGAAAACTTGACAAAAATCGCACAAAACTGCATTTTTGAACGGCCGTAATTTTAATTACAAAGTAGTGAGACCATATTTTAATGGCTAAAGACACTCTCGCCAATCCAGTGAATACATTAAAATGACTTGGGTCTTGATAGGTACTCTCGTTTTCCTGGAGAAGATTGCGTAAAATGCCATCTTGAGTGTGTCAGACAGACAGACAGACAGACAGACAGACAGAAATTTAGATGAGACTTGTTTCGGCTTCTTTAATGTATAAAACGTAAAAATAACCTAAAAATGTATGATTCTGAGCAATGTACAGACAAAACTCTAATTTTATTTATATGGATGGAGCCTTTTACCAATCAAGAGTATGCCAACATGATGAATACACTAATTATTATTAACAGTACAAACTGTGTCAAAACAAAATCTGTAGACCGTGTTTTATTGTAGTTTATTAGTAATTTCTCACTGGTTTATATCAATAATAGTATTGAATAGCAAATCATCAAATTATCGTAATTAGTTAATTTAATGACATTTTTACTTTATTTTGGATATAACGTGGACTATGTAATGGTATAATTCTTGAATGAAACCTTTGATTTATAGCAAATTTAATATTCTTTCCAATGATTTTAACTATAACTCTCTAAAGCAATTGGTTAAGTTTTTATTACATAAATTGTGGAGCAAAGTCTAATAAAATAAGAAAAACACAAAATCCCCTATTACAGCCAAACGGTTGAAAACCGGACATGGGTTTATATGAACTTTTTTGTTCCTTTTAGTGAGTAGAGCCTACTGGCGAAGTTAACACGGTTAGCAGAAACTCACCCTGTATATATATATATATATATATGAATTTGAACGGATGGTGTTTTTGGCTTCTAGGGACATCAAAATGAAAAAGTAAATCGGTCCCGGGACTAAGTCTTACCATGAGACCTACGGTAATAGCTTATTCCCTATAGGGAAATTCGCTAAAAGCACACATGTTAACACAAATTCTAATTCATGAATGTTTTCATAACGTAAGCAATAGAAAAATATATGATAGTGATAGTAAAAATAATTATAAATGAAATATTGTACAGTCTTAGAGAAGTCCTAACAAAGGTCCTAGTCCTAAGTATATTTTGTATAATATTCTAGTTAATTTGAAACAGAAGGCCATCTGTATTGTAAACATAAGTAATATATGAAACTAAATTGTGGAATGAAGTTAATTAACACTTAGGAACTCAGTGAACAGAACAACAATGTCTTGCTGATCAAATACAGTTCTTCTATAATTATTGCTAGGCATATAAAAATTTTCTTAACTTACCGTAACTTTAAACAGGTGAGGCACGAGCTTAGTCTGTTGATACTGTATGGTAGTTGATTTTACATTAAATTAAACAATGTACATTCAATTGATTTTGTGTGTTAAACATCCAAAATAATATTGTGTTTTCTTTGCTATGCATAAATATATGTAGATACATGTTTATATGTCTTTTATATTTTGTGGGGTTTCAGGAAAAATTATCAAAAATATTTCCACATTTGAAAATAACAGTGGCAAAGAAAGCGGATTCCCTCTACCCGATTGTGAGTGCAGCCAGTATATGTGCTAAAGTAACAAGAGACATTGCTGTTCAGAATTGGGTGTTTGAAGAAAAAATTGATCTGCCTGAAGGTCTAGCGTGGGGTAGTGGATATCCCGGAGGTAATCCACTAATTATGTCCAAATGTATAAAAGTATATTTTATATTTCTATTATTAGGACCTTATTAGGACTCTAATAGGAATAATTTTTATACCGTTTAAAAGATAAGATTCTAAACTTGCATTTTGTTACATAATCACAAGGGATCACTGTACAATTGAGCACTTAAGTAAAAAAATTTCAAGCAAAGTCAGTTGCACCATGTACGCGTCACAAAACTGCCAATACACGGTATGTTTCAAAAAATCATAACAAGGGATATTTTTTGTCTACAAGATTTATGGCACCACTGCAATAAGGAAGAAATTATCAATATTATGGTGTAAAAATCATTTTGATATGATTACATATGATCTCACAAAAAAAAAAAAATCAATAATTTTTTATATGTTCGTGAATTGGTAGAGCAACTATAATAGTTTCAGTTGTAAAACATATATTCCCTGAAATATATAACTATCCATTTATTATTCGTAAGTCCATGAAATTGTGTGCATTGTGGTATTTCATTGTATTAGATTGCACCACTAGTGCTGATGGTATCAGCTGATATTTTTTGTGAATATTTGTCTGACGTAACTAACCTCATTCTCTGTTGACCAACAACTTACAAGGCGAGTTTTGGTGTGATTTTGTTTTAAATTTGTAAATTTTAAATTTAAATTATTATTTATATTATTCATTGTGCCTCGACTGAAATGTGACATTACTTTTAGAAACTTGGGACACTATTTTTAGCCTGTTTTTGTGAACTTTATTGACTGTGATTTATTCGTTGCTAACCACAAATTTTGTGAGTGTGACATTAACTTTACCACTTTGAATCATATTTATTATTTTTTAAATTTGTAAATATTTAGTTTGGAAACTGTTTACTGTGCATAGACTTACTAAATTTTAGGTTTAGGACATTGCATTTTGCCCGTTTTTGAAACGTTTGTCATAGTGAACAAATGATTTCATCGCCACATGAAAAAGTATTTTATATTAAACACTATAAAATAGTTATTAGCGAATTTCCCTATAGGGGAGGGGGAGTATTATCGAATTTCCCTATAGGGAAGTATTAGTGAATTTCCCTATAGGGAAGTATTAGCGAATTTCCCTATAGGGAAGTATTAGCGAATTTCCCTATAGGGAAGAAGTTATTACCGTAGGTCTCATGGTAAGACCTAGGCCAGGGACTGATTTACTTTTTCATTTTGATGTCCCCAGAGGCCAAAAACACCATTCGTTCAAATTTATATATATGTATATATATATCTATATATAGGCTAGATATATATATATATATATGTCCGTCTGGACGATAACTTGAGTAATTTTTGTCAGATTTTGATGAAATTTGGTTTGAAGGTGTAAGGCGGGATAAACTTGAATGACTTCTCGAACCAGTATGATCGGACCATGGCAACAGGTCCATGGCAATGGGGTAAAAATTGGTTTTTCTCATTTTTGACACTCAAAACAAAAAAATTCCCAATTTCTCTATATACCTTCTTAAAGAGCTTAAAAAACAAATAATTAAGCATATCAAAGTATTTTTGTACGGCTATTGGTTACGGAGAAAACTAAAAAAAATTTTAAATTTAAAATTCCCATGTCATTCTTATGGATAATTATTGTAAAATGTTGTAGTTAATAATATTACTCCAATATTCTCCCTATTAGTTTATGGATATATTTTGTATTTTGATAACACTTGGCAAATTTATTGATTTTATTCTAAGCTATAATTATGTTATTTAAAAACACTTTAGTTTCCTTGTAGCAGCAAACCTAGGTACTCGTTATAAAAATTTATTGATTGAAATCAATTCAGGCAAATGGAAATTCGCTTAGACGGCAGGTTTGCTGCGGCGGGGGTATTTTATTTTTATTTTTGCCTTTATAACTACATACATTCTTGCAGGTTAATAAGTTTACTTCCATTTTATTAAGTTGCTATTTGGGTTTTATGTGTTTGAAAAATAATATACATACATTTTCAAAAAACAAATAAATATTTAAAGTCATAAAGATTTATAGTAATTATCATTTTGTTTGCTGCGGCGGGGGTATTTTATTTTTATTTTTGCCTTTATAACTACATACATTCTTGCAGGTTAATAAGTTTACTTCCATTTTATTAAGTTGCTATTTGGGTTTTATGTGTTTGAAAAATAATATACATACATTTTCAAAAAACAAATAAATATTTAAAGTCATAAAGATTTATAGTAATTATCATTTTCTATGAACATCTCTTCATGAACATTTGATCTCCAATGTTAATTAATTGCTGTGCCGGAAATTCACCAGAAATTTTTGAATTTTTTCCGTCACCAGTTTTTTGGGTCATAAGAGAACTTAATCAATGATGAGAGTTTTCTCTAAAACATTCTTATAGTGCGAGAACACCAGTTTCTGAGATTTTATTTTGCTTGTGTGGTAGAACTGGGAGCATCGGCAATGACAACCCGAAAATTGACAACGTTATAGGAAATCAAGTGGAAGTTTATTTGTTTGAGATATTTAATATTACTTTGTTTTAGAATTTAAGGCGTATTGGAAATCATGTTGGTGGACGATATTAATTTTGTGTTACTTTTTCCAGTCGTTTGACTATGATTAAATCCGTTACTGTTGTTTAAGTTTCGGTTTTGGTTTCAGTCGTTAGTTGAGTCGGCGTCCCGGTTTCTTTTTCTCTTGCCTCGCCATCTTGCAGTGAAGAATCATGTCGTTTTGTCACTCTAGAACTTTTACCAAAGTCTTTTGAATTTTCTTTACTTAAATATGTTTGAGTGATATCATTTTAAATTTCATGTTTGACTGACTCACCCACAACCCCATTATAATGGTAAGTTGAATTTGTATTAACTACTAATTAAGATCTCAAAACTGACTCAGAGAAAAATGCTGATTAGTTCGTTTCGCCGGTAGGAAGTTTCATACCTGTTAAAATGTTACACATTTTTTAAGATTCAAAAGTTCTGTTAATCTCATTTTAATCCCTGACTTGTAAAATTTCTTTTCCTTTGTTTAATGAGTATAAAATAAACTGTATCATACCCACTAGCCTAGGCCTACACTTGAATTATTTGGCAGGTATATTTTTGAAAGAAATCTCTGTATTGGTATCTAGTAACGATTAATTATTGTTTATTGCATTGCTGTAACTTTGTCAGACATCCAGGAGGCTCTGTGTTTAAGATAAATTTAATTTCTGGTCTTTTAGTTAGCTGGAAGGATAGGACTAAAGATTGCAGGCTAGGCCTACCAGATCCAATGACTGGTTAACGGCACATGTGTCGATTTGGTTTTGCAGATAAAGGAAAAACACTGTTATTGTTTCACACAAGCATAAATATTTTGGTTTCTATAAATTTTGTAAATTTTAATAAAATAAAAAAATAAAAAAAAATAGTGAGTTATACAACTTAGGCCTATTATGGAAACACTTGTAAAAAAAAGGAAACTTATCTTTGTCAAATCAAATTTGGTTTTAGTAGGCTTTATTTCCAATTGTATGTAGCTATTTTCTTTAAATATAAAAATGTTCTAACATGTAATGTGAACTAAATGAATCTCAAATTTTGAGTGTTAAAGATGTAACGAATATCACTTTCATTTAAAACTTAGACCTATTGTATACAGATTACTATGTATGAAGTTTTTCGTAACAGGGGTTCGACTTCCTGGGACGAACACGCTGAGGTCATCGTAGAACTAACTTGAAGCCGCAGGCCTACTAGCCTAGACACCTGGGTATGGGAAAGCAACACCACTTTAGAGGAACCTCTTGTCTACCCTGTGTTGGAGGGCGAGGACCCTTTTGAGTCTGTCAGACCTGGAGTTTTTCAACGCTAGAGTACATCCATGGGGGACTACCTACTTCTGTCCACCTCGCCAACACACCTCAAAATTGCTCGATACTCAGGTGACTTCTAACCTTTTTGGAAATTATTTTGCTTCAGCGGATGGACTGATCTACAACTTTCAAAGTGAAATCTAAATTAGGCCTAGGCCTATTTGAACTTAAGGGGGTGCACCCATGGACTCAAATTAACTTCATGTATACAACTTTATAAATTTTGGTTATTATTTCTGGCCTAACTTTAACTTGGTGATTTCCAGCGAATTTTTGGTAGAGATTCTTGTAACGTTAAACTGTTTTATCTGTTCTGAATTTTAGCTTTAACTTTAACTCATTTTATATTGAATTTTATTCTCTAAACCCATACTGGGAAGAATTAAAAGATGTTTTGATTAAATTTCACTTAACTTTAACTTTTATAAATTTTTGGCCAAGCTTCAATAGGTTACAGCACAGACTTGGTGTCCCAGGAATTACTGTTTAGATTTATAGTTAGTTTCTTTATTGCAGGTTGTAATTTTATTTAAGTATTTGTATCTTTTAAGAGTTTTGGGCCCAAAATCTCGTCTTGTGTTAAGGTTGGCGAAACAAAGGTTTTAGTTGATAAGTAATTCACATTTTGGCTTTTCAGGTGTATTAATTATTTAGAAATTTGCCTACGCCTTTGTCGTACTTGTAGTAAATTTGTCATTTATGGTTTGAACCAGTTTGTAAAAGGGTATTTGTTTTTCTTTTAATAAATCAGGGTGAGTCAGTTACGATGTGTTATCATTTCCCGGTCCTGCTGACCTGTTTGAGATTGTCCCACCCTTCAGGTGGTACAAATTCTGCGCCACTCTGCTAACAGGTCGAGGAACGGGCTGTGATAAAGTAAATTTTTAAAGTTTTTCCTTTTTGTAGAGGGGTGGAAAGTAAATATGTGCTAGGTAAAAGAAAAGACGCTTTATTTAGTTTGTGGTTAGGTTGTTGTTAAATTAGGGCGAACCAGCATGGCTTTCAATCCGGACCTTTTGTTGAAAGAGGATCTTATTTTTGAGTTAGCGGTGCGTGGACTGGATTTTGAGAAATTAGATGTGAACTCGATGAGGCGTAATTTGCGTCAAGCTTTTTCGGACAATGTTGTTTCTGATGCAAAGAACCTTGACGGTGTTAGTTATTTTAAGGTCACAGATGAGGTGAATCGTTGTTATCGCAGGTACGAAGAGTTTTCTGGTATAGTAGAGGGAATTGATGTAGAAAGTTCACACAGTGCCCTGAAACGATACAAAGCTAGACTTGAACATTTGTTGAGGCGCCTAGGGGTCCTCGTAAGTTTAGGGGAGGGTATGGATGCTAAGGAAAAGAAGGCTGTACAAGGTATGCAATCTCTAACGCCTAACCTTCTTAAGGTAATCGAAGACAGATTGAGAGAATTAGAGAGGATAGAGGCAGCCTCTAATGAACCAACAACGAAGGCTGGGGAAGAAGAAAAGGAGCAGCAGGAATTAAAGATTTTGCAGCCACTGGTGGTACATCCTGAACAGCATAGGCCTATAGAGAATACTGTAGAGGGGGGAAGTCTCGAAAGTCCCCAGAGTAAAACCGAACCTAACCTAAACCAAGCCACATCCCACAGTCTAATAAATTTGAGTTCACCGAACCAGCATTTCAACGCTAGGGAAGAGGTAAACAGAGTAACTAGCCAGGTTAAGGTATCATTGTATAGTAAATTACCCCACCCAATGGATAGATTTTTGAAGGAAATACCGGAGACTGATGGATTGTTTTTGCCTAAACTAATGGATTTCTTAAGGCGAGTTCTCAAAATGAAACAGCAACCGGATGCTACTGACTTGGAACTATTGCACTTAATTTATCCTTTCACCCGAGGACCTCTGGCCGAGAGAACAAAATTAGCCTTAAGCGAGGGGTGGTCTTTCGATAAGTACCATGGGGACATCATTGAATTTTTTATCCCAAACCGGCAATATCAGGGAATGAAACAAGAACTTTTTCATAGGCTCCAACGGAATGGGGAACCACTGCCATGTTACATAGCTGATATAAAAGGATCCGCTGAGCTCTTACGCGTACCAGTGAATGAGGCGGAATTGGTAAATGTTATCCTTGAGGGATTAAACCCGGTCGAAAGGTCCCGCTTTGTATTTTCAACTAGGCCTACCAATCTTCAAGAACTAGACAGATTGTGCATTTACTCTCAGAACCTAGGGTATGCCGATAGACACCGTACCCCGATTCAGAACTTTTCAGGGGGAAAATTTTTGGGACAACGAAGCGCAGTCAATGCTGTCAGAGAATCAACCTCAAAGCCACCAAGTACTACTAGTCAAGAACACTTCCCAAGACAAGATGGTGCACGGGGACCACCTCGATGTTACAACTGCGGTCAAGTCGGACATATTTGGAGGTTTTGTAGGTAAGGTCGTAGTGATCCAAAAAACTAGTTGGCGTGAGGGCGTTTGGCCGGCACGTACCTCAAAACGTTTCACGGCGTCATAAACCCAAGAGAAAGTACAGGCGACAATGGACCAGGGCTAAAACAAACAAGTTGTCAGCTAACATTTCTACAGTTTCTAGGGGTAACTATGGAGTCCCCTGGGTCAGAGTAGATTTTGGAGGATTGTGTGTAAATGCTTTAGTGGATTCAGGTTCTTCTAGATGTTTGATCAGCCATGACCTTTATGCTAATTTACAAAAAAGGGATCTTGTGTATGAATGGGTTTCTACAGACATAACTTGTGTCACGGCCACCAGTTCACCTATTGCAATTGAAGGATTAGCCACTGTTAAAGTAAGAATTTCAGATTTTACATGGAAACTGAAGTTTTTAGTTTCAAGAAATTTAGGAATGGGATGTATATTAGGAGCTGATTTTATAAGTAAGGCTGGATTAGTTTTGGATATTCAATCACAATACTTGTACTTTAAGTTTAACCGCAAGGTAAAGATTCCGTTAGCCAATTGTAGTGATCCTGACTTAGTCACCCATACTTCCCAGGGCAAAGTTTCAAAAAACAATTTAATTGTGAGTGATAGCACGACCAAGGATTTGTTAACTCCCAGTGAAAGGAAGGCTGTAGAAGATCTTTGTGCTAAATTTCCAGATGTCCTTACTAAGAAGTTAGGATTGACGCATCTAATCGAATACGACATAAAACTGAAGGAAAACGTGGTAGTTAAGTCACATCCCTATAAGTTATCCCCACCTAAGATGGAAGTTATGAGGAATCATATTGACGAATTACTATCAAAAAATATAATTGAGCCTTCTATTTCCCCTCACTCTAGTGCTGCCTTCCTGGTTCCCAAAGGGACGCAAAGTGAAAATCCTACTGAACAACAATGGCGTTGTGTTATTGACTTTCGTAAATTAAATCAATATATTGAGATTGAACAAGTTCCACTCCCCGATCTCCACTCTGCATTTCATTGGTTTAGTAAGGCTAGGTATTTCAGTTGTATCGATTTAAATCAGGCCTACCATCAAATTCCTCTCTCTGACCGATCCAAAGCATTGACGGCTTTCTGTGTGCCTTGGAACCTATACCAATTCACTAGGGTGCCTTTTGGGTTAGCAACAGGAGCTCAAGTTTTGACACGACTGTTAGACCACATTTTCAGTGACATTAAGTTCAGATATGTTTTCAATTTTTTGGATGATTGTGTGATATATTCAGAGTCTTTTGAAGACCATCTCAAACATTTAGAGGAAGTCTTTACCCGTTTAAGAACAGCAGGATTGACAGTAAATCCCAAGAAGTTAAATTTAGCTGTAAAGGAGATCTCTTTCCTTGGACACATCGTTTCTCATCGTGGCGTATCCATTGATGCTAATAGAACGCAAAGCATTAGGGACTATCAACCTCCCAAAGATGTTAAAGGTGTGTCACGCTTCGTGGGAATGGTGAATTTCTACTCTAAATTCATACCTAAGTATGCGGAAATATGTGCACCCTTGAATAAGTTGCGGAAGAAAGGAGCAATCTTCAAGTGGGGAGAAGAAGAGGACCAGGCCTTCGTAGCTCTCAAGGAAGCTCTGATGAACCCCCCAGTACTCAGAATGGTTGATTTCTCAAAGGAACTAATTCTAACAACGGACAGCAGCGGGATTGCTATCGCGGCGGTATTGCAACAAGAGACAGATGGAGTTAGACAGCCTGTGGCTTACTATTCTAGGACCCTTTCGGAAAGTGAGCGCAAGTTCTCCATTTATGAACTTGAGGGGTTAGCAGTTGTTGAAGCGATTGAAAAGTTTCGTTCTTACCTGGAACATGCACCTTTTCTCCTGGAAACCGATAACCAGGCCTTGTCATGGATTTTAGCTCACCCAAAACAGATTGGAAGAATAGGGAGATGGGTTATGAGAATAATGTCTTTAAAGTTTAGGGTTCAACATATCAGGTCAACTATGAATGTGGTGGCAGATGCGCTTTCACGGATGTATGACTCAGGCAATCAAGAGATGTCAAGTAGGGAAACCAAAGAGGGAGAAGTAGAAAATCTAGTGGGAGGTTTGTTGGTAGATTTTCCTTTGGCCTTTTCTGATTTGATTTCACACCAGCGGAAAGATGAGGAAATACAAAGAATTGTGGAGAGAGTAAAAGAAGGAAATGCCCCTCCGGCGTTTACGTTGAACAAGGGAATTTTGTATTGGCAAGGTGGAAAAGGCATTAAGAAAATTGAATTGCCCTTGAGTTTGGTACCTTTGGTTTTTGATTATTTTCACTGCTCGGCTGTAGGAGGACATCTTGGTAAGCACAAAACCACGTTAAAGATAGGAGAATTCTTTCATTGGCCGAATTGGCGTGATGAGGTAGCGGAACGAGTAAAAGGATGCGAAATTTGTAGTTTGAGTAAACCTGCCCAAGATTCTCACATAGGAAAGTTGGCGTCAGATGTTTCCGATTATGTAATGGAGAAGATTTATGTGGATTTTGTTGGCCCTTACCCTAGGAGTCGGCAAGGAAACCAGTACCTATTGACAGCCACAGATTCTTTCAGTAAATTTGTTTGGATTTTCCCGATTAGGCAGGCTAAAGCTGAGATTGCGTGTCGGACTCTAAAGGAGAGACTTTTCCAGCATTTCTCTTATCCAAAATGGATTGTGTCAGACAATGGCACGCCTTTCACTAGCAAGCTTTTTAAGAATTTCTGTTTCACTCATGGGATACGACATATTACTACCTCCCCTTATAGGCCACATGGTAACCAAGTTGAGCGTTTTCACAGAAATTTAAGATCTGCACTAATCGCTTTCCACGCTGAAAGTCAAAACAGGTGGGATGAGAATATTCCGTGGTTGGAGTTGGCTTTCAATTCAGCCGTACATGAAGCCAATAACGACACACCTTTCAAACTGATGTTTGGTTTCCGACCCAACTACCCATTATCCAATCTCTGGAACATCGACACACTGCTACCGGACAGACCAACAACTGGAGAAATTAAAGAGCATTGGCTTCGGGCTAAAAGAAATCTAGTCAGGGCTCATGAGAGGGTCAGAGTAAAATATGACAGAGAACATAGAGATTCCCCTTTTGTAGTAGGACAATTGGTGTGGTGCAAAGATTTTCCACAAAGTAGAGGAAAGGACAAAGTAGCTGCCAAACTCAGTTATAGGTGGAAGGGACCGTTTAGGATTATACGTTTCTTATCCCCAGTTACCGCGGAACTGTGGGACATGAAAACAAACCGAGTTTACAGGAAAAGTCACGTCTCTCATTTGAAGTGTTACCATAATTCTAACAATGGTTAGGTACAAACAAGTGTTTATTATTTGGACTTATATGTAAGATAAGAAGCCTGATCAACTTCTTATTTTCATTATTTACCCGGCTCAGACAATTTCCGTTATGCAGGCATAACGAGACAAGAAAGTAGTACTACAAATGTGTAAATAAAAATTATTTCATCGATGAAAAACTATAAAAGACCATGGCAGTAGATATTAGTATTTAGAATTTAAGTTTTCATAGGTTTCAATGAACCGGGGTTCATTGTTTTGGAGGAGGGAGTATGTGCCGGAAATTCACCAGAAATTTTTGAATTTTTTCCGTCACCAGTTTTTTGGGTCATAAGAGAACTTAATCAATGATGAGAGTTTTCTCTAAAACATTCTTATAGTGCGAGAACACCAGTTTCTGAGATTTTATTTTGCTTGTGTGGTAGAACTGGGAGCATCGGCAATGACAACCCGAAAATTGACAACGTTATAGGAAATCAAGTGGAAGTTTATTTGTTTGAGATATTTAATATTACTTTGTTTTAGAATTTAAGGCGTATTGGAAATCATGTTGGTGGACGATATTAATTTTGTGTTACTTTTTCCAGTCGTTTGACTATGTTTAAATCCGTTACTGTTGTTTAAGTTTCGGTTTTGGTTTCAGTCGTTAGTTGAGTCGGCGTCCCGGTTTCTTTTTCTCTTGCCTCGCCATCTTGCAGTGAAGAATCATGTCGTTTTGTCACTCTAGAACTTTTACCAAAGTCTTTTGAATTTTCTTTACTTAAATATGTTTGAGTGATATCATTTTAAATTTCATGTTTGACTGACTCACCCACAACCCCATTATAATGGTAAGTTGAATTTGTATTAACTACTAATTAAGATCTCAAAACTGACTCAGAGAAAAATGCTGATTAGTTCGTTTCGCCGGTAGGAAGTTTCATACCTGTTAAAATGTTACACATTTTTTAAGATTCAAAAGTTCTGTTAATCTCATTTTAATCCCTGACTTGTAAAATTTCTTTTCCTTTGTTTAATGAGTATAAAATAAACTGTATCATACCCACTAGCCTAGGCCTACACTTGAATTATTTGGCAGGTATATTTTTGAAAGAAATCTCTGTATTGGTATCTAGTAACGATTAATTATTGTTTATTGCATTGCTGTAACTTTGTCAGACATCCAGGAGGCTCTGTGTTTAAGATAAATTTAATTTCTGGTCTTTTAGTTAGCTGGAAGGATAGGACTAAAGATTGCAGGCTAGGCCTACCAGATCCAATGACTGGTTAACGGCACATGTGTCGATTTGGTTTTGCAGATAAAGGAAAAACACTGTTATTGTTTCACACAAGCATAAATATTTTGGTTTCTATAAATTTTGTAAATTTTAATAAAATAAAAAAATAAAAAAAAATAGTGAGTTATACAACTTAGGCCTATTATGGAAACACTTGTAAAAAAAAGGAAACTTATCTTTGTCAAATCAAATTTGGTTTTAGTAGGCTTTATTTCCAATTGTATGTAGCTATTTTCTTTAAATATAAAAATGTTCTAACATGTAATGTGAACTAAATGAATCTCAAATTTTGAGTGTTAAAGATGTAACGAATATCACTTTCATTTAAAACTTAGACCTATTGTATACAGATTACTATGTATGAAGTTTTTCGTAACAGGGGTTCGACTTCCTGGGACGAACACGCTGAGGTCATCGTAGAACTAACTTGAAGCCGCAGGCCTACTAGCCTAGACACCTGGGTATGGGAAAGCAACACCACTTTAGAGGAACCTCTTGTCTACCCTGTGTTGGAGGGCGAGGACCCTTTTGAGTCTGTCAGACCTGGAGTTTTTCAACGCTAGAGTACATCCATGGGGGACTACCTACTTCTGTCCACCTCGCCAACACACCTCAAAATTGCTCGATACTCAGGTGACTTCTAACCTTTTTGGAAATTATTTTGCTTCAGCGGATGGACTGATCTACAACTTTCAAAGTGAAATCTAAATTAGGCCTAGGCCTATTTGAACTTAAGGGGGTGCACCCATGGACTCAAATTAACTTCATGTATACAACTTTATAAATTTTGGTTATTATTTCTGGCCTAACTTTAACTTGGTGATTTCCAGCGAATTTTTGGTAGAGATTCTTGTAACGTTAAACTGTTTTATCTGTTCTGAATTTTAGCTTTAACTTTAACTCATTTTATATTGAATTTTATTCTGTAAACCCATACTGGGAAGAATTAAAAGATGTTTTGATTAAATTTCACTTAACTTTAACTTTTATAAATTTTTGGCCAAGCTTCAATAGGTTACAGCACAGACTTGGTGTCCCAGGAATTACTGTTTAGATTTATAGTTAGTTTCTTTATTGCAGGTTGTAATTTTATTTAAGTATTTGTATCTTTTAAGAGTTTTGGGCCCAAAATCTCGTCTTGTGTTAAGGTTGGCGAAACAAAGGTTTTAGTTGATAAGTAATTCACATTTTGGCTTTTCAGGTGTATTAATTATTTAGAAATTTGCCTACGCCTTTGTCGTACTTGTAGTAAATTTGTCATTTATGGTTTGAACCAGTTTGTAAAAGGGTATTTGTTTTTCTTTTAATAAATCAGGGTGAGTCAGTTACGATGTGTTATCATTTCCCGGTCCTGCTGACCTGTTTGAGATTGTCCCACCCTTCAGGACAACTTTTCAAAAATTTGTACTTTTAGTACATTTCTTGAGAACACATTTATTTGGTTTTTTTGTTAGTAAATTTGTTGTGCAAAATCGCCATTTCTTGGGTCATAACTTTAAAAAAAAGTTATTGAAATATTTTTACACTTCCATATAGGAAAATAAATTCCAAACATTTTGTGTATCTTGAATTTTACATTTAAAAAATTTTGTTCATGCAGCAAAGTTTTTTTTCCTCAACGCTTCAAAATTCAAAAAAACCATTTTTTAAATATTCTTTTCTTTCTAATTTCAATAACTGTTCAAAATATTTATTCTGTTGCCATTTTAAAATTCTTTATTTATACAAGCAAAGTTATTTTATCCTTTTAGCGAATTTTCCATTTAGGGATGATGATTTATGGGAACAGGGGTTTATGGGGGGTTTTATGGGGTGAGGGTAAAAATAGGTTTTTCCCATTTTTGACCATAAAAACACAAAATTTCACAATTTCTTTCCAAAACATTTTGTAGAGCTTAAAAAACAAATAATTTAGTATATTGAAGCGTTATTATGCGCCTAAAGGTAACGGAGAAAATTCCAAAAAATTGTAAATTCAAAATTCTTATGTTATTCTCATGGAATGGAGAATAAGTCAACTGTTGTAGTTTGCTTCTTTATGAACATATTTTGATCAAATTTTGAAAATACATTCATTTCTTACTAAACTACAGTATTAACATTTTACAACAAAAAACGCTTTTTTATCCTCTCTGTTGCAGCAAACCTAAGTAGCCTACTCGTTAATCTAATTATATTGAAATAGGGAATAAATGTGATAATTTTAAGGAGACCTTTGAGTGTAAATCCAATCAGGCATATGGAAATTCGCTTAGTCTGCAGGTTTGCTGCGGCGGGGGTACTTTAAGTTTTTATAGCCTACCGGTATATATTTTTATTTCATTCAGTGGTTAAAAATAGAGCTACTAAATGAGCTTTGACTAGTAAGTTGAATTTATTTTTATCAAACAGTTTTAATCTAAAATCTTATGGGTTTAATCTTAAAATAAACACAAGATACTTAAGTTATGCTTATAATAATATATTGTATGCAATTGGGTTTTACATGTTACAGATCCGGAAACAGTGAAGTTCCTCAAAAGCAAAATAGACCCTGTGTTTGGGTTCACTCAGCTGGTTAGGTTCAGCTGGTCCACGGCTCAGAAGCTTTTGGACGAACACGCAGTGCAAGTGGACTGGTGAGTGTCTGGCAAAACATACATTGTAGAAAATATATTCATAAAGATAGTTAATCACAATTGAAAGTTCATAATTAAAATTGTCATAATTAGTGATGTGGGCCGGGTAAATACCCAGTGGGAAGGTAAATATAAATTGGGTATTTACCCCAGGCCCGGGTAAATACCCAAAAACTGGGTATTTATAATTTTTACTAAATTTGGGGCAGATTGAGATGTTTTTTTTTACAATTAATACCCTGTAAGTATAGTAAAATGATGATAAAATGTGTTAAACAACATTTCATATGGTCACTACTAGCATTTTAGTTCTGGGTATAATCACCATAAATAAAGCTGATGGGTCTGAGCATAAAGCATAATCGGCATAAATACCCTTGTCGCATGGTTGCACTGGTCCTGACTACTTATGATTTTTTTAAATTTCTATAATAGATAGATGAATTTATTTTATTAAAAGTGAAGAAAAATAATTTGTAAAGTAATAATTATTATTTAGAAAGACAGGAAAATTTAACCTAGTAGTGGCCTATGTGTAAACAACTTAAGAAAATAATTAAAATTCAATCTGTAGGATGGCAGGATTTAATAATATTTTGGTTCTAGATCTTTTGTTGGTATCAATAATTGTATCAAAATAAAAAAACTAATTTCATAAACTTGTGATACAAAACATTTGAATCTATAGCACAATAAATATTTCAAAATTATATTAAGTTAGACCAAAAAACAGGAGATACATTTTTTTAGTAGTTTTATCCAAATATATTATTGTTTCCAACTAAGCGGCTACACAGAAAAGTTTAATTACTTTTAGTATTCTGTCATTCGGCCTATGTCAATCAGGCCTTAGGTCTGTCTAGCCTTCCAAGCCATTTATACAATAACAATTTTAACCATCATTATTTAATACAGTAGAAGTAGGTTTAGGTTCACTATTTTCTGATGAGGTGTTGCCTTGATTTCATTTCATAAGTAGTGTTTAGTTTCTTGCTAATAAAACTATTCATGGCAAGTTCAACTGATATTATTGCATCATAAATACCCAACAATTCCTGGATATTTATAAATTAAAATAATTTTGTTTATGTTATTTAATTGGTTATAAATTTATAAAATGGTAAAAATTGAAATAGCCACAACCTTTTTAATATACTATTTTTTAGTAAGTTAAATTTAACTGATGTTACTCGATTTAAGACACAAAACCTCATGCTTATTTATAAACTTTATGTATTATAAAAAAAGTGCTAAATCATTAAATAAAAGGTACTAGCAAAGCTTCAAGTTACTGTAAAAGGTGTTATAGACTATCCTAATTTATCATATAATGATAACAATAACATGTTTAGGGGTAAATATAAATGAATTTCAATCAATTTCATAAATACCCAAAATACCTGGGTATTTATGAATTTTGGGTATTTACCCCGAGTTTTAAATACCCAGGTATTTTACATCACTAGTCATAATGCTTAAATGTTACTGTTTGTTTTCCACTACTAGAAGAACATAACTCTCAATGGCAGAAGGACCAAGCCATATTCAATGAAGTGAAGGAAGCAGTTAGCGGTAGATCTCACAAATGGTAGATTTCTTTAAAATTAAAAATCTTTTTTTGGCTGCAATAAATGATATAATTTATAAAATCATGTAAAAAATATATATTTTAAAATAAATCAGCATTACCTTTTTGTCCTCTAAATAACTCTAGTTTGAAACCTGATTAGTCATAAGGTGAATCAGTGAAAAACATTATATAACTTTTTTCTTTTAGGTCCGATGAAGAGGATGAGGATAATGGAACAAAAAACACTGCACCAATTACATCATTTTTTAAACCAGCTGCAAAGAAGGCAAGAACAAAACATTCATTTTTTGTGGATAGGTGTTTGAAAAATGCTGAGGAATTGTGATTATACAGATTGTAAGTATGAAAAAGTGACTGAATTGTATAATAATTTCCTGGTGTATTAAAATATTGACATTTTGCACCAATACACTTCTAATTTCAACCCTATGTGTGATTCTCGTTCTTTCCTTGAGAAATTAAGTTTTTAATTTTTCGTTAGAAAGATTTATACTATGTTGTTGTCTTAATAGTCAAAGCTATAAGTCATCAATTATATAGGCCTCCTCAAATTTCAAAAGTGTAATATTATTATACTGTCTGTATTTCTATTCCGAGTTATTCGACAACGTATAATGCACATTAAATATCTTTAAAAAGGACATTACCATGCAAAACACATAAAGAGGTCAAAAGTGTTACTAGGTCAATATTTGTTAGGCTAATTTCAGACCTAATTTTAAACAGCAGGGTTTTGATCAAATTAGATATTTGTTTTCCTGTTGCACTATGAAATAAACGCCATTAGATAAAAACACATTTTAAAATCATTTAATAAAACGCAGACTTTCCACAACACGCACTTTCAAATTCAATTATTTAGAATCTCTGTAGAATCACCTTCATAGTTACAAAGATTATCTATTAGTGCTACTATGGAAAAAGTAAGTTATTTCTAGGTATATTCTAGATGGAAAATTTGAAAAAAACTTCAAATTTTTATGTGTTCCCACCCACATTGCACTTGTCAGGAATAACATTTACAATTTTTTAAGAGGAGGAAGTGGGTGAAGGTTGTGTTTGCCCAAGTTGAATAAAGTATGCAATGTTTAAATACCCCCACCGCAGCAAACCTGTAGACTAAGCAAGTTTCCATTTACCTGGCTGGCTGGATTTCTACCAAAATATTCCCTTAAAATTTATTTCTTATTAAAATAACATTAATTTTAGTGAGTACTTACTTAGGTTCGCTGCTACAGGGTAGGTATTAAGGTGTGTTCTTTATTTGATATGTTGATAGGTTGGTATAAAATAAACAAGCCAACTACAACAGTTAATTAGTTTATTTATTTCCCATAAGAATAACATGGGAATTTTTAATTTTGTAAATTATCTCTTAATTGTTAGGCATACAACAACGCTTCAATATACAAAATTATTTAATTTTTAAGCTCTTTAAAATGATTTAAATCAAGAAATTAAAAAATTTGGTGGTTTTAGGGTGAAAAGTGGGAAAAGTTTTTTTCCCATTAAACCCCCCATAAACCCCTGTTCCCATGGTTCGATTATGCTGGTTCGCGAACTCGTTCAAGAAATTTTATCAAAATCAGATAATTTTTGCTCTAGTTAATACGCTACCACAAATTCAAGAAGAGAGTTTAGATGGATGTTTGTGACAAGTAAACGCGAAAAATACTGGTCGGATTGGGCTGAAATTTGGTGTGATGATAGCTCACATTCCCGATTAACATACAGACGCATCCTTATCTCAAAAATCATTTTGGGCTCCACCCCAGTGGCTTTGGAACTTCCCATATTATTATCTTTATGAGTATTCATATTCAAAAGGAATAAAAGAATTTTGTCAGATTTTTCAACTACACAATTTGCTTCTATGATATTAAATACAGTAGCATTAAAAGCTCATAAGGTATAAAATGTGTATTACAGATATACTCCTGCTTTGCATTTGCAATGGGAGAGGACACGTTTTATGAAAATTTGGTTTCTTTTAATTTTACGGTATGTCAAGTCAATCATTTATTTTCACACGTTTTACAGATCCAGCATAGCTGGGAAACAGGTGAAATGGTCATGGACAATTAAAATACATAAAACTCTAATCTATATATTTAATACACAGTTGTAACACTGTTTTCTCAGTAATTACTGGACCGATCTACAAGATTTATGTCTCAAATTAAAGGGGATAGTGTGTAGATTTAACGAACTTCCTTAGAATTTACGTTTTTTCTAAGGGCTACGACCTACAGCCCTTCAAAGGTCGAGTCAATACAATTCTTATTGAAGAATATAATACACAGTTTATAAATTATTCGTCAGCTGTTTAATGTTTGTCAGACATTTGTTATTATTTTTATAACCTCACTTTCAGTATGCAATTATTAAACTTGGAGTTTCTGTTTATAAACACACGATTTTGATCAAGAAAAGTGTATTTGTTAACTTATTTTTGAAATGTTTTAGTTTTCCTGCAAAGTGATCTGAAGGAAAGTGGTAATTGAGTTTAAGTTTGAGTATGGAATGTGAAATAATACCCATAGTAGGGAACGGAAACTTATTGCTTTGATCAATATAATTTATTCTCTACGGCCACCAGAATAATCATGGGGAAATCCGCTTGCAAGTTGTACATATTATAATTGCTAATGAGTGGGAAACATACAAACATTTTATAGTAGGTAGGTGACGAATCTTACTCAAGATCAGTGTTAGACGTTCAGTGGTACCAAACTTTACCTTCTCTAGATGGCGAGTACGCTGGGATACGTGGAACTACAATATATCAGTGATTTTTTTTCAAGTACACAGGGAAGTTGCTTGAGAAACTGTGACTTACCATTCGGTTCTGGCGAAGAAGTATGTGACTTGATGTTTAATGGCAATGTTGACTCGGGTCATTATAGCGTTATAAAACTTCATCATTAACCCCAGGGTGTGAAAAGTACAAAAAGAAAAAGAAAAGGTAATCATTAACCAGGCGTAAAGAGACATACCGAACGAAAAAAAAATGTAGAGAACCATCGAACTAAAAAGGTAAAGAGCAGTGTTGGTGTTAAATGTGCTCTGGAAGTCCCTAAAAAAAATACCAACTCTTTTGAATTGGGGTCGTTGGATTGGATTTGTCACTACTTCAAATCTATGAATTTTGAGTCAGAACAGACTAACTGGGACACAAAAATGTTTTAGTTTTCCTGCAAAGTGATCTGAAGGAAAGTGGTAATTGAGTTTAAGTTTGAGTATGGAATGTGAAATAATACCCATAGTAGGGGATGGAAACTTATTGTTTTGATCAATATAATTTATTCTCTATGCCATTTATTCTCTAATTGGGGTCGTTGGATTGGATTTGTCAGTACTGCAAATCTATGAATTTTTAAGTCAGAACAGACTAACTGGGACACAAATATTTTTTCCTTATGTTGTCACAAGGGGGAGGGTAAAATGAACTCCTTATCAACATTTTGAGTTTATGGAAAATCTTATCAACAGCGACTGTAAAAAAATTATTAAGGGTCAAAAGAGACAAAAAACTATTTGAGTAAAATATAATACAAATCTGCATTTGTAATGGCCAGTTCTAAGTCTCACTTGAATCAACATCTTTCTGGTAGTGGTAGTCTACATAGTTTTAAAATCCTCGACTCCTTTTCCATCAAATTGGACCGTTAATACCCTCTAACATTGAACAAAGTATGCACAACTTTATATACATGCAACGTAATCACAGCTTTTACTCACAGTAGTGGTCAAAGATTCGTGAAATGCGACCAACTGCTGATGCGTGATTTACATGTAGGCTAAGTGACTATCTTTATTCCATACAACAAATGTAATGAAAAAAAAAAACGACGAATATAGGAATATACTTGAGAAAATTATCTAAATAGCATAAATAGCTGCTTATAAGGTTATCAGGATTGCCCAGTTCGTATACTATTTATTTTTCAAATGAAACTCGAATTAATATAAAACATTCATTTGGTTAAAATAATATATCGGTTTGATATTGATTAACATAAAATAGTTTATACATGCAAACTATCAGTTCTATTTCATGTAGGCCTAAAAAATTAAACAACCCCTAAATAAAGTACAAAGATAAACAGTATTTGTTAATTATTATTTCTTTTATTGCTGACAATATTCCCGTGGCGGTTAACTAGTAACTATACAATATGCTAAAAAATCAAATACATACATCATTTAAAAAATCATTAACTTTGTAATACCCTTTATTAAGCAGCAATTTGGTAACTTCTTTTTTGTATTTTTCAAAAGATTCTAATGATTTAATATTATCAGGCAGTTTACAGTTTTTTTCCCTAGATATTGTGGAAGGGTTTCTAGTGAGGTAAGTCTATGAATGGGCAGTTGTAAATCATTTTGATGTCGTGTTAAATAATTATGGTTAAATGGTTTTCATTCATAAAAGATTCAAGATTTTTTTTTTTATAAAGATTAATATTTTCAATTCTCTAAATTTACAGGATATCCTAGGTTTTGAAAATGTCATGTCTGGAAACAGACTGTATTTAGTTTATTAGCTAGAACTGATGTGTATTCATCCCAATTTAAAGTGCTTTGTACCTGAATACCTAAAAATTTTGTAGATGACGTTTCATTAATAATTTCCCCCTGAAAATTAATATTTAATTCGATGGTTTCTCTGTCATGAGTAGTTTTGAACCTGACAATTTGAGTTTTAGAACAATTTAGACTCAGCCCATTGGCTGTGAACTTTTTGTTTAAATCTTCAAAAGTTTGGTTTATCAAATTTTGTAAATTGTTAAGGCTGTTTGATTTTAATATAGCTGTTGTGTCATCTGCGTATATTCTGAGTTTATTTTAAAAGGCAGGTCATTAATATAGATTAAAAACAACAAGGGTCCCAATATAGAGCCTTGAGGTACACCACAATAGATCATTTTCCATTTTGAAAAGTTATAGATGTTATCTTTAAAAATAATAGTTCTTTGAAAGCGGTTTGTAAGATAGGATTTCAACAACTTCAAAGCAATTGGAGAAAAATTGTGAAATTGTAAACTTTTTTTGTAAAAAGTATAGCACATCTACCATAGTATCTATATGCAAAAGCCCATATACAACCTAAGTGCAGCACTATAAATTTTTTACATTTAAAAAAGCTGTGAAAAACAAGAATTTCACTTTTTTTGTTTAGGTGCAGTGTTAGGTTAGAACATTATGGCTATGGTAGATGTGCTATACTATAGCATACCGTGAAATTAAAAGAAACTAAATTTTCTTAAAACGTGTCCTCTCCCATTGCAAATGCAAAGCAGGAGTATATCGGGGGTTGGTAGACCTGGTCTGCCAGAGTTGTCAGCGTAAACTTCTGTCCGATTTATTTTAACTATATTTACTGTTTTCAAGTGACTTTATGACCAGTGTTCACAATTATTTATTGAGTAGTGCTGGAATTACAGGAACCTTCTGCTGTTATCAGACTGTGAGTAAGGTATTCGTTATAGAACATTATGAAAATTGTTTGAGAGGACCTGATAACCCTTATCATTTCGGCTACCGGTCATCACCGTCGGTAGTCTGGCGTTACCAACATTGCAAACCAGATTTTCCCTCTGACTGATTGCTCTTCCCTGTACATCTGAAGAGTTAAATGTTGTACGCTGCGACCAGATTTCTCCTACCCCTTCAAATACTAGGACGCAACCTCAGCACACATCTGCATTGAGGATAAGTAGTGACTGAAGGCAACACCTTTATTATTCAATGACAATGTCGTTCAATACTTTTACTCTTTAAATTGCTTTTCAAGCCTGTTTTGACTATTGGTTGTTTTTTGCCTGTTAAAATCTTTATTTATTGTTTAAAAGTTTTGTATTTATATAAAAATATTTTAATTATTGACTAATTTTGTTAAGAGTCTTTATCTGCCTTGTTAATTGTTATCCTGGATTTTATTCTAAAGTTATAAACTGTTACCCATAGACGGGAAAAGGTAAGCCTACAATATAAGTCAACGTAAAAATGCTGTCAGCTTTTATAAAGTACCGTACCTAAGTTATTTAGCCAATTTGTAGACAATAAGGTGTAGGCTACTTTAAACTCTACAGGACAGAGTTAGGCAAAAACTGGCAGAACTCTAAAATAGTGTTATTTATCATAGGCTTACTCATATGCCAAATCCTTAAAATAAAAATTCAATAACTAATAAATTATATCATAAAACACAAACCAACATCCAAAACTATACACATTTTTAATACAACATAGATAATTTACACATTGACTGTTTACAATAAACATTATGTTCTTCTTCTCATTATTAATTTTTGCTTCGCAACGGGAAAAATCTGTTTCATAATCATTGAAATAGATTTTTAATAATCCATCGTAAAGTTTAAGATTAAATAAACCAACCACATAGTTGTTTTATTTTTTGGACCAGCTGTCTGAAATAGGCATTTGACAGTTCTGGTTGTTTACATTTAAATGTCAAAGCGAATGTAAACATTGTGAATTTTCTCATGCTTCCATGGAGAGGTTTTTTTTTTTTTTTTTTTTTTTATTTATTTACTTTACAATCTGTTCTATGGAACAATAAGTAAATACTATGTAATACGAAAAATTGACTTTGGAACATTAAAAATAGCTGTTAAGCACTCTCAACAACAAGTTTTTCAATAAAAACACTTTACAAAAATCTGTAGGGCAGGTCCAGAATTGATGGCCTCTGTAAATTGTAGTCTAAATAGTAAGTCTGTAAATTGTATCCATGTTGTTTAATAAGTTAAGAGCTAAATGATTTTGATGAGATTCCAATTTCGTAATATATCGTTCACTTATGGTCATGATTTCGTCCTTAACTGTAGGCATCTTAAGGTCTTGATGTAGTGTTCTATTGCTGACATACCATGGTGCATTTGTTATCTTCCTCAGCATTGTCGATTGGTATCTTTGAAGAATTTCTATATTAGAAGTACTCGCTGAGCCCCATAGTTGCACTCCATATGTCCAGATTGGTTTCAATATAGTTTTATATAGCAACAATTTATTTTCTAGACTAAGTTTTGATTTTCTTCCGATGAGCCAACTTAACTGATTAGATTTTAAATTTAGTTTTTGCCGTTTTCTCCAAATGTGTGTTTTCCAAGTTAACTTCCTATCTAAATGGATACCTAAGTATTTAACCTCAGTTACTTCGGGAAGTTGGGTGTTGTTTATTGTGACAGGAGGACAAGAATTTAGATTTAGAGTAAAAGAAATGTGGACAGATTTAGTTTCATTAATTTTGAACCTCCATGTCTTAAACCAATCAGTAATTATGTTCAGATTTTGCTGTAAATTTAGAGAAGCTTGAAATGGATCACGATGAACAGACAAAACCGCAGTATCATCCGCAAATGTAGCAATTTCTACCAACTCATTTTCTGGGAGATCTGCTGTGTAGAGAATATACAAAAACAGCCCGAGGACACTTCCTTGAGGAATCCCAGATTCAATTGGACGTAGGTTAGTGAGGACGTCTTGATATTTAATTTGGAAAGTCCTGTTTTGAAGGTAGGATTTTAAAATGCTATAAATTGAATGGGGTAAAAACTTTTTTACTTTATATAACAAGCCAACATGCCACACCTTATCGAATGCCTGGCTAACATCCAAGAAGGCAGCTGAACAAAACTTTTTATCTTCCATACATTGACGTATCACGTCAACAACTCGGTGAACCTGTTCTATGGTACTGTGTTTCCGTCTGAAACCAAACTGATGTGCAGGAATCACATCTTCGCCAATAAGTTCGTGTATTCTTTTCAGAAGAAGTTTTTCAAATAACTTAGACATTATTGGTAAAAGACTTATGGGTCGGTAAGAACTTACCTGGTCAAGAGGCTTCCCAGGTTTTGGAATGACTATTAATTGTGCTCTTTTGAAATGATCTGGTACATATTCAAATTTTAACATTGTATTAAATAAAATAGTCAAAAACATTATTCCTTTTCGTGGAAGCTCTTTAAGTATTTTACCAGTTATGAGGTCGTAACCAGGAGCCTTGTCAGAATGAAGATTGTTGGTGATGATTGATTTTAGTTCTGATGGTTTGAACTTCTGCAATGGGAAGTCAAGTTGTAGCGGAGCATCCAAATATTCAAGTATCTCTTCCTCGTTGTTTACTGCCGCATTTGGTTTGAACACATTCTCAAAGTATTGAGCAAAGGCTTCAGACTTCTCTGTGTTACATTTTGCCCAGCTCCCATCAGATTTTAAAATAGGCGAAATTCGAATCTTTGGGCGCTTCATTCGCTTCGTAGCTTTCCAGAGGGAATAATCCGTAGCTTCGGAAGGTGATAGAGATTGGGTGTAATTCTCAAACCAGCGATTTTTTACATCATATAAGAGTCGCTTCAAATTTCGAGATGCCCTATTAAAATTTGCTTTATCGACTGGATTCCTGCTATTTTGCCAGATTCTTCTCAACCTTCTTTTTTCCGCAATCTTCTTTTTAACAAAAATAGGGTAACTTAATCCAGGTTTCGACAAATAAGGAAGGACAGGAGTTGATGATCTCGCAGAATTTTGAATACAAGTTATAAATAAGCCAATGGCGTCTTCTAAATTTTGATTGCTTTGTAATTGAATTTTTAAGTTTAAATTTTTGTTTACTTCTTGACGAAAAAGGTCCCAATTAGTGCCCTTGTTGTATAACCGTTCAGTTGCTTTTTGATGAAAGACTTGCGTGCTGATTTGCAATATTATCGGTGAATGGTCAGAGGATAGGTCGAGACTTGATTGGATATTAGTGTAGTTTTGATTAATACCTTTTGCAGTGGCATATCCAGGGAGGGGGCCCAAGGGGGCCGGGCCCCCCCCGAAATTTTTTTTTTTTAGTTACCCTGTACACACGGCACACGGGAGCGTTGCAATGCACGTTCTAGAAACAGTCAAATGAGTGCGTACACACTACACAATACGTGTTGTTATTATATAAAATGCCGGATTATTGGAATGTTATCAATAAAAACACATAAAAATTCAATTAAAACACGTCTCCGAAGATTGCGCGATCGGAAACCGCTATTGCTGCGATCGGGCATGACGACGATGACGCGTGACCGCGGGAGACGATGATAACGTGTACACGTCCGCGGGAGATGTTCGTGATTTTGACGCGATCGCGCAGGTCGACGATGACGTTTCTGTGACTGCGGGAGTAGACAATGACGTTTACATGGCCGCGGGAAATGATAAAATCTTTGCCGCGACCGTGAAAGACCACGATAATGTCTACATGACCGCGGCCCGCGGGAGATGTTCATGATTTAGCCGTGATCGCGCAAGTCGACGATGACTTTTCTGTGACTGCGGGAGTAGACAATGACGTTTACATGGCCGTGGGAGATGTTCATGATTTTGCCACGATCACACAAGACGACGATGGCGTTTCCGTGACCGCGGGAGTAGACAATGATGTTTACACGGCCGCGGGAGATGATACAATATTTTGCCACAACCGGGGAAGACAACGATAATGTCTACATGACCGCGGGAGATGTTCATGATTTAGCCGTGATCGCGCAAGTCGACGATGACGTTTCTGTGACTGCGGGAGTAGACAATGACGTTTACATGGCCGCGGGAGATGTTCATGGTTTTGCCACGATCGCGCAAGACGACGATGACATTTTCATGACCGCCGGAGAGAATGATGATATCTACACGGCCGCGGGAGATAATCAGAATTTTGCCGCGACCGCGGAAGACCTCCCGCCAAAAGACGCCGGATTACTGGAGTGCCGGAGTGGTACAGTGCCGATTATATAGGGTCTTCTGTACAATGTTTTATAATTAAAAAAATGACGGCAGCTGGTACATATAGTGTCTTCTTCAGTATCCAATAGTCATTGCGTGTACATTACATATTTTTGGGTCGAGTTTTCGATCACTGGACGACCACTAGTATGCTTTATTCTATAAGTTGAGTGTAGTTTTGTTAGCTTGATTTATTTTATTAAAATTACGTCACGTAGATTAATAGTAGTTTAGGCAACTTGTTTAGATTTCAGAACAGTAAAAAAACAAATGTTTAGTAGTAATACACCAATATTATTCTCTACTTTAGACATGCCCAAAACATGTCAATCGGTTTAGTAGTTTCGGAGGAGTAATTGTCACAAAAATCCTGCTTGCGTATTAAATAAGTATAGATAAATTTATTTTTCATTGTAATAGTTATCTGTTGGCCGTTATTTTTATTGATACAATTATGTTTTAAATTAATTATAAGTGGTATTTATTTCATATTTATTGAGACCTTAGTTTTTAGCAAGTAGGATGGCTCCTATCACTCGCTCCAAAGAACTATTAAGTTTTACTGACGGCTTGTTTTTTATTGATCAAGAAGTCATTGATTTGGCATCATGTTTCTATGCTGAGTTACGCTCCACCATTGCCACATATGGAGAGGAGCCGGTTGAAAAATTGATTCCACATGTGAGTGTCTTGTTGGAAAAACTTGATAAAGTCTGTAAGAACAACAAAGAACTCCATAAGGAAATTACACGTCTTGACGACCAACTCTGTTTGACTGAAAGCCAATGCATGGACCTGAACAAAAGTTTCAAGGAAAAGTCTCTCACTTGTTGTGAGCTGGAAGAACAATTATACACTAACATTGGAACCCTAACAGCTGAGTTAAATAAATAAATAAGATTGAAAATATACAGCTGAAGAAGAAGGTTAATCCAGATTTACGATGCCTACTACAGGAGAGTAAAGACAAAATCTCTGACTTGACTGCTGACTTCAATCGAGGTGTTGGAGGCAGACGTCAAATGTCTGAGGCGGGAGCTGAAAAGAGCTGAGTCTGATTCAAGAAAGCGGAGAACCTCGACCAACTTGTTCACTGAGCTAGCAGCTGCTGAGTTGGATGCTGCCACACACAGACAAATTGAATCATCCCCAAACAAAACTGGAGAGGAGTCATGCACCGCAACGGCCATGGTGACTTCACCACTACCAATAATTGTAACAATCAATCAATTATTGAGATGGGGACGCCACCTAGGTGCGTATTTTAACCCAAATATGAGTGAAGGATGAGTGTAGAATGGTGTGTGATGACCTGTGTAGCTTTGTTACTGACTAAGATCAGCGGTTTCATTAGTCAGGATCATTTATTTAAAGCCCAATGATCAGGAACAGCTGGGTCCAGTTTCGAACCATCAAAAAGCTACTAACTTTTCTCAGGATCGAACCGGCGACCTTTTGATTACTAGGCGAGCACTATAACCATTCAGCTACCCAGCCAGTCACACAGGAGGAGAGCCAAAAACCCTTTAGAGATATACTTGTGATTGGTGATTCCCATCTTCGGTTCTCCACAAACATTGTTGCAGAGAAGGGAGCATATGTTGAGTGTTGTCCGGGAGGTTGATTTATAGATATAAAAAATAGGTTGTCAAGTTATTTAGATGTAAGCTTGTCAATGATTTATTTCCATGTTGGATGCAACAACCTTAGACGTGGCTATCGCGGGCATCCGGGGTACAATGGGGGACATGGGATGCGCGAGGCTTTCCATAGCTTGGCTGACCTTTGGTACACTGCCAGGGCACATTTTCCAAATACCAAATTAATTTTGAACAGTGTTTTAATCAGGCGAGATCTCAGTTACAAATCCCTCTACGATTTTAACACCCAAGTTGAGTTGATGTGTAACAACTTCGGTAGAGGCTAACACGTGTGTTGGCAGGGGGGACCTCAGTCGTGATGGTGTACACTTTTGTTGCCGAGGGGTTTCTCGCCTCGGGCATTTGTTTGCATAGGTGATCAGCACTCTCTGGGGGTCTCAAGAAAATACCCAAGTCTCAGACCAGGGTGTAGTCAGTTTGACGTCCACCCCTTTTCCTCCGGATCGGGATCTTGCCACAGGGGTTGTATCTGGCCAGGACCATGACCAAAGTGGGAGTGGGAGCAGTGCCGATGTAGCTACTGTGTCGGGAAACTGATGGGAGGGGGGGGATGACGGCAATTTCAGAATTAGTCACCTAAATATGCGCTCTTTGAACACAGGGCTCTCAGAAATGTGTGCACTTGTGCTTGATTCTGATTTCGACATATTTGGTGTGACAGAGACTTCACCCTGACACTCCCTCAGACAATTACAACATACCTATCTGGAAACCTTCCTGACGAAGCCGATGAAATTGGTGGAGGTGTGGCCTTGTACATAAAGGATCATATTGTGTATGAACTTTACAATTTTTCTGATCATCAGCCTTCTGGTATTGAAACCCTTTCAATTGTTCTGAGGATGAAAAATCAGAGACTGGGTTTGTGTGTTTTTTACAGGCCACCTAATGTTAGGTACACCTGCCTTGCTTTGATGTTTCACTCCTTGTTTGTTGATCTTGCGGTTGTAGTCGACTCTGTGATCTGTGTTGGTGACACTTACGTTGACCTTATGACAAAAATGAGTAGTGACTCCAAGTATATTAGTCGACTCTTGTGTGAAAATAATGCAGTACAATTGATAAAAGAGCGAACAAGGGTGATAGCAACTTCAGCCACCTTGATAGACCACATCATAATGGACAGGTCAGCTGAAGTCAAGAGGGCCGGCATTATCGATGCACCTTCCATTAAAGATCACAGAAGGAAGTCAATTACGGACTAAAAGTTAATATACTGCGACTTGTTTTTATCTAATAAGAGAAAAAAGCCAAAGATGATTAGGTATAGAGATTTTTCTAATTTTAACGTTGACAAAGCAGTAAAAGAAATGTCTGAGATTGACTGGAAGGAGATAAAAGAAATAACAGGAGTAAATAACATAGAGTCAGCCTTAACCAGCCATATTAAGAAAATATATGATAAAACAGCGCCTATTGTGTGTAAAAGGGTAACAAAGAAAATGGCCCCTTGGAGAAATTATGAAATAAAGAAACTGACAAAGGAAAAAAATCAACTTAGAAACAGATAATTTGAAATCGAGAAATGAATCTGATTGGAGTGCTTACAAAGAACTGAGAAACAGATTAAACTTAATGGTCTGGCAAGCTAAAAAAGAATTCTTTACTAATAAGCTGTCAACAACAAACAACAGTAGGAATTTTTGGAAATCTATTAAACAGTGTGATATACATGGAAACAATAGGGTAGATGTCACTGAAGGTTTTAATGTTAACGAAGTAAATAAATATTTTACAGATATGGGTTCTGGGACTCAGGTGGATGAGGAGACAAAGAGATTCTTTATGCTTAATAGGCAAGACGACACTATACTAGAATTCAGATTTAGTGCTGTCACTGAAGAAACTGTCAAAGCAGTAATGAACAATATTAAGTCCAAAGCAGTAGGTTGTGATGAAATCTCTATTGATATGGTTAAGTCTGTGAGTCCGTTTGCCATTGAAGCAATAACATATCTAGTGAATGAGTCATTAATTAATGGAGTATTCCCACAAGCGTGGAAGAAAAGCATAGTCAGACCAGTTCCTAAAACATTATCTGTAGCTAGAATGGAAGATCTGACGCCAATATCACTGTCCCAAGAATATCAAAAATTTTGGAAAAGATAGTTACTAATCAGCTAACGGATTTTATTAATGAGAGACATATATTACCTAAATTGCAGTCAGGGTTCAGAAAGAACCATAGCACCTGTACTGCATTGACAAATCTCTTTAGTGATATGATAGATGCCAAAGATAAAGGTAGATACAGTTCACTGGTTTTGCTGGACTACTCTAAGGCATTCGACTCAATGGATCATGACATGCTGATTGCTAAAATGCACTATTTTGGATTTAGCTATGAAATCACTACCTGGATTCGATTGTATCTCATCGACCGACTGCAGGTTACTAGACTTGGAAATGAGACATCAGAACCTCTTGTCAAACCACGGGGTGTTTCTCAAGGCAGCTGCTTGGGCCCTGTTCTCTACACACTTTATACAGCTGACTTCCCTAGCTGTGTACAAAACTCTACGGCACATTTTTATGCAGACGATTCTCAGTTGCACTTGTCTTTTGAGCCTGTTTCCATGAAAGAAGCAATTGACAAACTCAGCGCTGACCTGGAGAGCATCTCCAAGTGGTCATTTGTCAATGGGCTTAAACTGAACCCTGATAAGTGCACTGTCTTGCATACAGCGCCTCTGGACCAAGTGCAGAACTTGAGAGATGCTGGAGTGTCTGTCTGTCTCGACGGCCGGAGTCTGGTAGTGTGTGAGAAGGCAAAGACTCTTGGCGTCGTGATTGAAAGTCACCTGAATTTCTTCGATTATGTCACCTTTGTTTCCCAGCGAGCCTTAGGGAGACTAAGAGGTTTGTACCGGTTCAGAGGCTTGTTGCCTGAGGCTGCAAAACTTCAGCTCGTGCAGTCACTAATACTGTCAGTATTTTACTACTGCTTCCCTTCATATGGCAACAGCATTTCTCGGGAAGACATGCATCGGTTGCAACGTCTCCAAAACTCCACAATCCGTTTCATTTTCTGTTTGAAAAAATTTGATCATGTCTCTCCCTTTCAAGAAGTAGCTAGTCTGCTTCCCGTTGAAGCCATGTGCAGGTTGTTGACGTGCTGCATGACCCACAGAGTGTTGTCTCTTTGTAAGCCCGACTATTTATGCGAAAGGCTTTCTCTTCGTGACGAGGTTTCCCAGCGCAGGACACGTCAGGGTGGGAGGCTTCACCTCCCAAGAGTTTCTCTAGAGCTTGGGAGGAAGAGCTTCTCATATTTTGGTCCCTAGTTGTACAATGGTCTACCCGACGGCCTGAAGGTTGTTGCATCTAGCAAAACATTTAAAGAAAAACTTAGGAAATGTTTTGAAAAAATGTGTAATTATTGTTTAAGTGTATAACGGCATTGACTATTGGATACAGAAGAAGACATCCCATCTTTATGGATCAGGTGTCGCCAATTTTTTACTAAAAAAGAATGTAGTTGTGTGAGCCAGTCACAGATTGCGCCAGTGTCTAAAACTCTATTTTGTGTTACTGACATAGTTGCTGGGTCACAACAGTTGCTATAGCTCATAATTAGTAATTCCATCAGTTTGACTTGGTAAAAACCATCATGTAATTGGCAGAAATCAGTAATTTAGATCAGCGCAATCTGTAGGTGGCTCACATCAACTAAGACAAAGTATATCAGTCTAAGAGTATATATATTTATACTCTGCTAGTATAAATATATATACATATGAATTTGAACAGAGGGTGTTTTTTTTGGCTCTGGGACCTCAAAACAAAAAAGTAAATCGGTCCCGGGTTTAGTTCTTACTATGAGACCTCTGGTAATAGCTTATTCCTTATATGGGACATTCACTAAAACAATAACGTTAAAAAAACTTTTGGAAATTTGGCCCTCTGGCTATAGCCCAGCCAGCCAGCCCCCAGCCCATATACAAAGTGTGGACTGCCTACAGCAACATCATGAATTTTTTATTTTAAAAATGTTGGCTGGCGCATTCTATCAAAGAAAAAATCTGTCCACTTCTCAATCTAATCCTCAAAGGTTACGCTTGTTTGTGACATACAGCAGAATGTATAAAAACATAAAGTTGCTGTAGAACCACTCTTATCCTGTGTGAAACTTTTCAACTGGCTTGGACACAAAAATCGATAAAAAATTAAAAGGAAAAAATAAGGCAAAAAATAGTTTACTGACAGAGTTCCAATGTATTTTCATTATTTTCAATTAACATTGAAAGTAGATAACGAGTATTTTATATTTTCTTAAATAGAAAAGCAATAATACTTAACTGTACAATAAAAATAATTATTTTTTACAATTTTTGTACTGTCATTTTCTTTTGTGCTTTCCAACACAGAACAAAATTTCCTTAACACATTTAAATAACAACAATTAAAATTTCTGTAAAATAATTTCTTCAGTATAAAAATCTTTAAGATCACTGAGTTAATATAGGCTATCTGCTATTTTTATGTCACTATCATATTCAGTCCTTAAATTTTTTCTTACCTTAATTCATGCTAATTTGTATGACCTTGAGTCAAAAAAGAATTAATATTTATTTACATATCACTATTAAAGAGAAAAATAAATATTGAAATGGTGACTATAACATCAACATTTGAAGTCGTCTTGAATCCAAAAGATCCTGAAAAAAAAAACAACATTCATAATCCCAGAGCCATAATAATGTAAAATTATGAAATACCTAACAAATAAAATTTTGAGCAAACCAACCATCGAGACAGCATTAAAATTACTAGAAAAATCACTGCTCTTAAAATATAAGCCGTGCTGACACTTCTCTAATATGCAACCAAGATTTGGTCACCTATACATACAATGCTACAAGGCTATTTCAAATGAAGAATACGGAATCTCCGTATTGCTTCAAGTGTGAACTAAGACAACTTGAAACAATATAGCACATCATTACAGAGTGCTCAGCCTACAAAAGGATGAGACAGTGCTTTTACGCAAAAATAAAGAAAGCTAATTGGAAACCACCACCAACCATCCAAACGCTCCTAATGGAAATAATTGCAAGCTATGGCCACTATTAGTAACATGTTTAAAAGAAACAGGAATCCAACTTTGAGATGTCATGTAACTTGAACTTTTAATAATTAACTAAAACATTCAAATAGAAAAACATCTAACACCAACTTTAAGCTATGAACCTCAGGAAACTCAATTTATTAGAAAAACAAAAATCATTTCCAAACTAGCATCATGCTACCATTTTAAAAAACCCGGGAAAATTTTATTGATGAACTAGTGTGGCTATATGGTAGTTAAACCAAGCCAGCTTTATTAAAGAAAACTAGAAGAAGAAGAAATACCGTCATGCATACTTTGTGTGAAAATAATAAGATATTAATGTGTATATATATGTGTATTAATGTATATATATATATATATATATGTAAAATAGTCCAGCATCTATAAGGGGTTGAGTATGCACTAAAAGTGTAACAAATTTTGACTTTTGATTGTTGTTGGGGGCATCTTGGAGATAACTAAAACCGATGTTGTTGCCCTCCCAGTAGGCTAGGGAGGAGTGGGGAAGTAGTGCGAAGGTGCGTTCCATAACATCGCTCATATTTCGCAAACTAGACAGGATAGAAACATCACATAAACTGTGTTTTATTGAACATAAATATCTTCTTAAAAAAAATGTTATTAGAAAAACTCCTGTATATAAGATGTAATTTTAGTTATTTTACTTTATATAAAAATATCTACTTTACACTCAAAACAAAGTTACCCTTCTCCCCCCCCCCAAAAAAAAAAAAAAAAAAAAAAAAAAAAAAACACATCATACAACAACTATGACACAATTATTTATACAATTATTTACACAACAATTATTTATATAAAAATGTGGGTTAGCGAAATAGTTATGATTATATTTCTTTTGGCTATAATTGAATGAATTCAACTGAAATTAAGTTTTTATTGTTTAGCTCTATAGTCTAGGGCCATTTATAGAATCTAATCAGTATTAAGGTTGCGGTCCGTGAAGTTGGCGTACTCATATCAGCGTATCCACTTTTGATCATACCAATCGTTAGTTCATCCTTAGTTAGTTAGTTCTCAAAAAATAAAAAAGTTATAGCCGATTATAAGTGGGTACGCTAACTTCACACTTCCGGTTTCTAGCACCGCCGTTAAAGTGGGTACGCTAACTTCACAATTATACAATTTCCAGCGCGCACCGTTTTCTGACTATAAATGCTTATATCTATGTACCAATCGTTAGTTCTTCGTTAGTTCTCGATTGTTCTCCAATATTTACGTTAGTTCTCAAAAATAAAAAAAAGTTACGAGGCATACAAAATGGGTACGCTAACTTCACAATTATACAATTTCCAGAGGGCACCGTTTTCTGACTATAAATGCTTATATTGATAAACCAACCGTTAGTTCTTCGTTAGTTCTCGATAGTTCTCCAATATTTACGTTAGTTCTCAAAAAATAAAAAAGTTACGAGGCATACAAAGTGGGTACGCTAACTTCACAATTATACAATTTCCAGCGGGCACCGTTTTCTGACTATAAATGCTTGTATCTATATACCAATCGTTAGTTCTTCGTTAGTTCTCAATAGTTCTCCAATATTTACGTTAGTTGGAGAAAAATCGAGAACTAACGAAGAACTAATGATTGGTATATAGATATAAGCATTTATAGTCAGAAAACGGTGCGAGCTGGAAATTGTATAATTGTGAAGTTAGCGTACCCACTTTGTATGCCTCGTAACTTTTTTATATTTTGAGAACTAACGAAAATATTGGAGAACTATTGAGGGCTAACGAAGAAGTAACGATTGATATATAGATGTTTAAACATTTCTCATCAGAAAACGGCACGCGCTAGAACCCGGAAGTGTGAAGTTAGCGTACTCACTTTGTATGCTAAGCTAGTCATTTTTAGTTTCCATGAAGCTGTTCTGTTCTTCAAACAGCATTGAATAAATCTTCTCATTCATTAGTTTGACATTAGCACACAATTTTATATTATTATATTCTTAAATTCTTATCCATTTCTTCATGGTTTACATGGAATTTCAACTTGAGCAAACCAAAAATGGTAAACCAAATATTATATACAATAATTTTAAATTCAGACAGAACTATGTTGCTAAAAGTGGGGAAATAACTTGGCGATGTCTTGGGAGGAACTGTAATGCTGGGATAAAAACTGATTCTGAGAAATCCACAATAACTTGGAGTAACTTAAAGCATACCGGACCTCACCCAGTGACCATGAGGTTATTATTATCTCCCAAATCTGCCAATCAGCAATCACCTCAAGTAATAGAAATAAAAAATAACTCCTTTGAAACGTCTACCCCACAACATTGCACTCTCAACCCTGCTTTAGTGGAACCTAACCCTACCCCCTACTGTGATGCACAGGAATCGTCAAATTTGTGTATACTAGAACTACAAAGGGAAAATATGCAGCTCAAGGAACAGATTGATACTCTAGACAAGCGACTGAAATGTGTACTTGATCATTCAATTGAATCAGACACTCGGTTAATGGAGTACACGGACCAAATATTCCCTGTACCTGACTTCCAGACTAAGCCTATTAATCCAAGTGTGATAGATTGTTCTGTGCAGTGCGAGCCCTCGAAAACCGAAGCTGCTACATCTACCTCTGATCTTACCTCGTTCACAGGAAACTGTTCTAACAATGAAAACACTTCTAAAGAGAACAAAACTGACCCTTTGTTATTGCACAAAAAATTGGTTGTTTCAGAATTACTTAGTAACAATTGGCTTTCAGATGGGACAATTCAACCTTACTTGGACATGGTGAATGAGAGATTCTTAACTGAAACAACAAGTATCATAGTAAATCCACTAATAGTTCATGCAATTAAGAATTCACCAGATGCGTTGCTTTTTTTAGAACCACTAAGTTTAAAAAATAAGAATGTTGTGATAATGCCAATCAATGACTCTGAGGAGGTAAGCCAAGGAGATAGTGGATCTCATTGGAGTGTTTTAGTTTTGGACAGACCTAAGAATAGGTTTTATCATATTGACTCTTCTAATGACCATAATCTCTCCTCTGCTAAGAAGGTTACAGGAAAGCTAACTGAATATCTAGGTGTTGACACAAGCTTATCTTCAATCAAGGGTCCACAACAACCTAACGGATTTGACTGTGGAGTTTTTTGCTGCTGGGTCGTAGAGACATTGGTTCATGATATAATCACATCTGGATCAATTGATATACACTTCATCGAAAATATGAGCCTGTCAAGAGAGGAAGTGATAACCAAACGCTCACTCATCTCTTATTTTCTCCTCAACCAAACAACATCAAAAAAGGAGCTACTTCACACATTAATGATTAAAAAGGATAAGAAGTTACTTCATTCTAGTGAACCAGGAAAAAAAGATGTAAGGGACCCTAACATGTGCTCTTGGACTCGAACAAAATCAAAAACAAAGCATATATCTCAAAACAATGGTAATTCTTCTGTTACAACAACTAACATGTTTGATATTCTTCAAACACTATCTGAACATCATGATGAAGGCAAGAGTAGTCAAACTCAGAAAAAATACCATAAAAAAACAATGCGGGGTCCTAATTCAAAGAAACACCAGGCAGATGCAAAGCAAGTAAAGAAGCTTAAACCTAAACATCAAGACAAAATACTCAATAAAAGCCGTATCAAAAATTCTACAAGGAAAATAAAAGTAACTCTATGTGCTGATAGCCAAGGTAAAACTATAGCTAGTAAGATTGAAAACTATAGTTCAGCTAAAATCAATGCCTACGGTTATGTTAGATCAAATACCACTATGCTACAAGTACTAGGCTCAGTATCAGAAGATGAAACACATCCAGTAGTTATTTTGGGTGGCACAAATGATAGCCTTAATGGAAGCCTGGAAACTATATACAGAGAGCTTGAAGGAAAGTTATTAGACATTAGTAAAAGAAGACCTACATTGCTCTGCACGATACCAACTAGACATGACAGGCCCCTGGAACACAATGACAATCTATGTTTAATGACAGCAAATAATTATATAATGGAACTAAGTGCAAGGATTAAGAACCTGTTTGTTGTGGATCTGAGGAACCTGAAACGATATCATTACACAAGGCATGGTTTGCACTTGAATGATTGTGGAAAAACTAAGGTGGCGTACATGGTCATTAATGCATTAGAGAGGCTGAAGATTCTATCTGATAACTCTGAGTCTCCCCCTGATAATACGAGTAAGACCACAGTACCTAAATCAGTGGTGAAAGATTTCATCAGTGACAATATGAAAATTCAAGTCTTGGAAGCCGATATGAAGGAAGTAATAGAGCAGCATAAAAGTAACATGGACATCGCCTTTGCTCATTGCATTTCATCTGACCTTAGCCATAAGAACAATATGAGTACTGGTGTTGCAGTTGCTTTCAAGGAGTCTTTTGGGAAACCAACTGACTCAGACTTCTGTAGAACCAACTTAACCCTTCAGAGAGAGAAAAATGGAGCGTTGATATTCAGCCTAGTCACAAAGTCAAAATATTTTGACAAGCCCCATGATGACAACTACAGTTCCTATAATGCTGCATTTCAACAACTTACGGAGGAGTTCCAAAAACAAAAACTAAAAGCTCTAGTTTGTTCCCCTTTAGGGTGCTCAAGGGACAGGATCTCTCCATATCACTTTGCTAAGAATATTGTCAAATTCCAGAACATGACTGAAGCCTCTGTAATCATTGTCACTTGTAAGAAGTATGTAGCGGGATCAAGGAGGAACACTCAGGACCATCATGAGTTTGTGGATCTCTTGAAGCGCACCATTGCTGACGAAAGCTCTCATTACATGAATGTCAACAACAACAACAACAACAAAGGCAACAACAACCACAATAACAACAACATCAGCAGCAGCAGCAACAATGACAACAACAGTATGGCTGACAATGATAGGCTGCAAATGGTGGATAAAACTTCGGATCCAGATCAGCTGCAGCGGCCTGCGCCTGTGTCAAGTGATGGGGGGCAGATTCTCTCTGGGGTTGTGAGTGATAGTGGCAAACATATTAAACCTTTTTTGGAGAAAGTGTTAAAAAATGTGATGATAACATGAGCTATGATTTATACAGCACTCAAAACCTCTCAATTTTCCATCAAAATGTTCAAAATTTACCGACACGCATTGGCATTTTAGAAATTAACCTTGATGAAATAAAACCAGATATAGTTGTTTTGACAGAAATAAATATGCGTGAAGAAGAAATACAATACTTAAATTTCAATAATTATAATATATCCTCCTACTGGACCAGGTCAACAACCACAGGTGGAGGTGTCATGATTCTGACAAGCAAATCTATAAAAAATAAAAAAATATTAATTAAAAGAGCTCAAGAATTAACATTGGAGAAGGAGTTTGAGTGTTGTATGGTTGAAGTAACAGTAGATGCCTTTTCTTTTGTATTAATTTGTTTATATAGATCACCTAATTATAAATACAATGATATTTTTTTAGATAAGCTGGAAATTTTACTGGATATATTAACAAGTAAATATGAAAATATAATTTTAGCAGGAGATATAAATATTAATGTTTTAAAACATGACTCTTTGTACTACAATTTTATCAGCACTATTTCAATGTTTAATATGTCCTACCTGGTTGATTTTCCAACAAGGGTAAATGAAATAAGTTCTACAGCAATTGACAATTTTATTACTAATATAGAATCCAAACAGATGAAAGTAACAGGGATTATTACTCATATTTCTGATCACGATGCTCAGCTTCTTGAGATTTTAAATGTTAAAAAATGTGTAACTAATAAAGTAGTTAAGAGGAGATGTAGAAAATTTAATGAAAATAACTTATCTGTATTCTTAAATGACTTAAATGAGGAAACCTGGTTTGAGGTTTTTCAGTCCCCTGTGGATAAAAAATATGATGTTTTTATTTCTATTTTTAAGTACTTGTTTGACTTGAGTTTTCCAAAGATTGTTAGTGTTGATAAGGGAACCAGGAATTGTGTATGGAAGTCAAATGAAATATTAGAGAAAAAAGGCACCTCACGGATTTGGAAGAATTAATCAGAGTGCAAAAAACAAAAGAGTTAAATAGAAAGTTGAAAATCTGCAAAAAAGACTTAAAAGAATCAATACTTAAATCTAAACAAACATTTTACAATGGAAAAATAAAAAGTGCAACAAACAAAACTAAAATGACATGGAATATAATTAAAAAAGAAATAAAATTAAACTCAAAGAAAAATTCTAACACCAACATTAGTATGTCTCAAAATGAAAAAATCATAACACATCCAATTGCTGTGAGCAATATTTTAAACAACTTTTTTGCTTCTGCTGTGGAAAAACTAATTTTGCCCTCTGTTTCTCAGCAATCTTTACAAAATTGTAACACTCAACATAAAGCTCCAAATAAAATCTTTAAATTTCAAACAATAACAGAGGATTATCTTGAGAAAACTGTTCTTTCTTTTGAAAACAAATTTTCCTCAGGGTATGATGAGATACCCATCACAATTGTTAAAAAATCTATAATTTTTATTCGTAAACCATTGACTCACTTAATAAATTCTTCTCTTATTTCTGGTATTTTTCCTTCTAAATTAAAATTGGCTAAAGTAATTCCTATTTTTAAGAGTGGCAATAGTACAGATCCAACATGTTATCGCCCTGTTTCATTATTACCAGTTTTTTCAAAAATCTTTGAACGTATCGTATATAACCAATTTTCTAATTTTCTTGAAATTAACAATTTGCTAGATAGGGAACAACATGGGTTTCGATCTGGTAAATCCACAATTACTGCCGCTGTTGAATTTATTGAATCCATCATAAATGCAATAGACAAAGGTGAAAATGTCATTGGAGTATTTCTAGATCTTAGTAGGGCTTTTGACAGTGTATCACACTGCAAATTATTAGCTAAATTGGAGGAGTTGGGAGTTTGTGGTAAGGAGCTGAGATGGTTTTCTTCATATTTAGACAACAGAGAACAGTTTGTTGAAGTTGATTATATTGTCGAGAGTGATAGGGCTCGATACCTTGAAAAATCCAGGTCTCAGTGTCGGACACTGCGTTACGGGGTTCCCCAGGGGTCAATCTTAGGCCCTCTGCTCTTTCTTTGCTACATAAGAGGCATGCCGGAGATGATCCCTGGGCCCGATGCATCAATGTGTCTGTATGCTGATGACTGTAATATTCTGTTTTCAGGAAAGTCACATGATTATGTGGAAAAATCTTTAAATAAAACAGTTCAGTTTATCCATGAGTTCCTTGATCAAAAAAATCTATTAGTAAATAAAAAGAAAACAAACCTAATATCATTTTCAACCAAACAATCAAAAGTCAAATTCGAGCCAAATATTTTCTTAAAATCAGATAGAATAGATCAAGTGGGCCTAACTAAATTTCTTGGTTTAATCATTGATGAAAATCTCTCATGGGATGATCACATCAATCACCTAGTAAACAAATTATCTTCTGGTATCTATGCTCTGAGACAGATGTCCAGAGTCTGTGATTTGGAAACTTTAAAAATTATTTATTATTCATTAGTTCAATCCCACATTTCATACGGAATCACAGTCTATGGTGGAACAACAAAATCAAATCTTGATAAAGTACTTAAACAGCAAAAAAGAGCAATTCGCACTATTATGAAATTACGGAAAACCATCTCAGTGAAGAATCTTTTTTGTAAATTGGACATTTTAACTGTGTATAATTTATATATTCTTGAAACCATAATCTTTTTGAAACAAAGGAAACTAACAACACCCTCCAATCCCGGGCATAACTATAATACTAGGTTAAAAATTAGATTGCCTCAGCATAAATTAGAATATTATACAAAGAAAACCACCTATGCAGGATTGAAATTTTTACAATATTTACCAATAAACATCCGGCAGGAGACAAATTTCAAAAAATTCAAAAAACTTTTAAAAGATTTCTTAGTAAAAAATCCTTTTTATTCATTACAAGAATTTGTAGATTAAACAAAATATTTCATTTGAATTTCCATTTATTTTTCATAATGGACATTTGCGTAGATCTATGTTTTAATGTGTATGATTTGTATATAGATTTTGACTCTATTCAGATACATGTATGTTTCATATATGTTATATATTGAATAAAGACTATTTGAATCTTGAATCTTGAATGCCTCGTAACTTTTTTTATTTTTTGAAAACTAACAAAAATATTGGAGAACTATCGAGGGCTAACGAAGAAGTAACGATTGATATATAGATGTAAACATTTCTCATCAGAAAACGGCACGCGCTAGAACCCGGAAGTGTGAAGTTAGCGTACCCACTTTGTATGCCTCGTAACTTTTTTTATTTTTTGAGAACTAACGTAAATATTGGAGAACAATCGAGAACTAACGATTGGTATATAGATATAAGCATTTATAGTCAAAAAACTGTGTCCACTGGAAATTGTATAATTATGAAGTTAGCTTACCCACTTTGTATGCCTCGTAACTTTTTTTATTTTTTGAGAACTAACGTAAATATTGGAGAACAATCGAGAACTAACGATTGGTATATAGATATAAGCATTTATAGTCAAAAAATGGTGTCCACTGGAAATTGTATAATTATGAAGTTAGCGTACCCACTTTGTATGCCTCGTATTTTTTTTTATTTTTTGAGAACTAACGAAAATATTGGAGAACTATCGAGGGCTAACGAAGAAGTAACGATTGATATATAGATGTAAACATTTCTCATCAGAAAACGGCGCGCGCTAGAACCCGGAAGTGTGAAGTTAGCGTACCCACTTATCGGCTATAACTTTTTTATTTTTTGAGAACTAACAAAAAAATTTGGGAACCATCGAGAACTAACGATGAACTAACAATTGGAATGATCAAAAGTGGATACGCTAATATGGGTACGCCAACTTCACGGACCTTTAAGGTTGGGTAATTTACTACTGAAATCACTTCATATACCATCATCTTAATTTTATAAGTAATTATAATTATACACATTTGAGGTTAATTTACCGACAATATCATTTGGATACCCAGTGATGGAAGGGTTGCATGGTATTTTCTCAAAAGAACTATTCATCTTTTGACATCTGATTTGCTTTGCCAACTATAGTGTAAGACAAGCTCTGTTTTTATCAGATAAATATAAAACAACTACTTACTCGTGCATTTTCTGTACTCGTTGCCATAGTAACCTCTAACACATTGGCATCTCTGATCCCTGCACTCGATTGTGGTTGTATATTCCGGTCCAATGAAACATTCACTGGAGTTTGAGCAGAATTCATTTAAATCTAACAACACAACAATAGAGAAAAATAAATTATCAACAATTCGCAAAATATCACAAATTATTCATGAAATGAAAAACATAAACATAACTGTAAACAATCCTACTTTGACAGTTCTCATTGCGAATCACAGTTTTTTGTTCAAATCACTGCTTAGTTCAAATTAGCTGTTTTCATAAATGTAAAAATACCCCCGCCGCAGCAAACCTGCCGACTAAGCGAATTTCCATTTGTCTGAATTGATTTTCAATTAAATATATTTAAATAACATTATAGGTCGAGTACCTAGGTTTGCTGCTACAAGGAAACTAATAAAGTGTGTTTTTTAGTAAAATATTGATAGCTTAGTACAAAATAAATGAATTTGCCAAGTTTGATCAAATTATATCCATAAACAAGCAATAGTTATTTGTGCAACTAGTGAGAAAAGTGAGCAATTGACTCACTCGAGAGAAATCCTTACTCACGAGCCGTAGGCGAGTGAGGAATGGTTTCTCGAGTGAGGCAATTGTACTTTGAACTCGAGTTGCACATTATACTTTTCCTACAGTTACCATAAAACAAATAAATTTGTGAAGAAACATAACCTATTTTTACACAGAAGTGAACTTTTAACATAACATTTAATGTGAAGTGACAAATACAACAGTACAACAGCTGACCAGCTGATTTACAGCCAGTGCTGCCAACGTATTTCGCGCGCATACGACGTTGCCTGCATGTTACTGTTTCGTGCCTTCACGTTGCAAATCTGGAGTGAGACAAAGTAATTACAGTGAGACAATGTTAACATTGTCTCACTGATGAGCGAATTGGCCACTTTGCTTTCTCAAATCAGTGAGAGAACATGAACATTGTTAGGTAACTGTAGGAAAACTACAACATTTGACAATATTCTCCATAAGAACAACATGGGAATTTTAAATTTACAATTTTTTTAATTTTCTCCGCTACTAATAACCGAACAAAAATACTTTTATATACTAAATTATTTGTTTTTTTAAGCTCTTTAAAAAGGTCTGAAGAGAAATTGGGAAATTTTGTGTTTTGAGGGTCAAAAGTGAGGAAAACCAATTTTTACCCCATAAAACCCCCCGTAAAGCCCCGTTCCCATGGTCCGATCATGCTGGTTCGCGAACTCATTCAAGTTTATCCCGCTTTACACCTTTAAACCAAATTTCATCAAAATCGGACAAAAATTACTCAAGTTATCGCGTTCACGGACGTATATATATATATATAAATCTATATATATATATATATATAAATCTATATATATATATATATATATATATACATATATAAAAATTTGAACGAATGGTGTTTTTGGCCTCTGGGGACATCAAAATGAAAAAGTAAATCGGTCCCGGGTGTAGGCCTTACCGTGCCACCTACGGTAATAGCCACTTCCCTATAGGGAAATTCGCTAAAAATATAGTGCTGCACCCTGTTGGTAAATCTTATAACTTTTTAATGCTTTCCCATATCATAGAACCAAATTTTTTAGTTGAAACAGCTGACTGAATTCTTTAATTCCCTTTAAATATGAATACTCAAAAGGTTAACATGGGGAATTACAGAGCCACTGGGGTGGAGCCCGAAAGGATTTTTGAGATAAAAATATGCCTATATGTTAATCGGGAATGTAAGCTATGATCATGCCAAATTTCAGCCCAATCCGTCCAGTGGTTTATGCGTGATTGAACTTCAAACACACAAACTTTCACATTTATAATATTAGTAAGATTATGATGGGCTATTCAATCTATATAATTAATACGCTACATGAAACTTTGTCGGTTGAACTCCTCCGCCATTTCTTAACCGATTTTATCCATTGACGTCTCATTGGAAAGAGCGTGTCGCGTAGATTTGCAAACTGGCCTTACATTTTTGAAAAAGTCCCTTGGGCTCTGCCCCAGTAGCTTTGAAAGTTCCCATGTTATCCTTATGAAGAACATAATTGTTTACATTTTGATCAGCTGTATAATTTAACTGCTGTTATTTATTTTTCAATTAAATGAAACACATTGAGTACGTTTATTTACTATTTGAGTTTGTTTAAACATAACCCCCAAGACGGATCGTGTTAGTATGGTTGTATCTTAAATTTGTGTATTTATCGTTGTTTTGTGTCGCTATGACGGATCGTGTTAGCATGATTGTAACTTAAATTTGTGCATTTATCGTTGTTTTGTGTAGCTATAATTTGTTTATTTTTTTTCTTCTTTTAAATGCCTCCGACGCGACGACAACGAAACATAGACAGGAGGCGTAATCGTGATAACGACCGCAGCTACAGAACAGTGGCGCGTAATAGGTTTAACTCATCACAGTCAGCACCTGACCCTGGACAATCTCAACTATTGGTTACAAATGCACCCTAACACTACCCCAAAACGACTTTTCGTTCTCAATTGGCCCTCTATCAATGACCTGTGTTGCCTGTACAGCGAGGTATTTTGAGAAGGAGAAAACCGGCCGGAATGATTTAGGTTTATCAATAACGAAGATAAACACGGTCTGAGTTACACACCGGTAATCTTGAGTTGACTCTTTTAAATTAATTGTAAATATGACTGTTATTTGTTTTAAAATGAATCCTGTAACACTTTGCAATTGTTCGAATTCGAGCAACATGTACACTAGTTATTATAAATTTGTAAACAGTGGTGTTATAGTGATCATAAATTTGAGTTACCTTGGAAAACCATAGTATTTGTAGTATATAAATTTAAGGTTTTACCATAGATAAATCATACTCCCTTACATACTTACTTGTGCTGCTTAGTCTATGGTCTTACTTAAACAATTTATTCTAGTCCCGCTGAAAATGAGTTTTTACTTTCCGAAACTGTTCGTTTTATTTTCCATAACAAATAATTTTACTTTATTTATACATCAATTTAGATACACATACATAATCAACTACACTTTTTGTGTAAAACTCGTCACTCACAGACCAATTCCTAGTACTTAACTTTTACACTTTAAAAATTACATTGAAAGAGTATATCTCACTGTATTTTTAAACTTGTTTTATAGATCCTTAAGTAGTTTTTGTCACGAAAAATGAAGTAAACTTGACCAACCTTTAGTCTGAAAGCAGCGTCCATTCAAGAAATGGAACCTCATGTTACACTCACAGCGGCCTCCAATACAGCGACTCTGGTCCCCAAAACTCTCTTGACACTGTGTATCTTGCAAGCAACTGCCCTTTATATCTTTCACCCCTGAAAATATAAACAGAATAAGGTAGTCTTTCTCTATTTGGAGTCCATTTAGTTAAAACCCACCATTGTCTATTACAAGTTCAACATGCAAGGACAGATTTACTTTTTTATTTTGATGTCCCCAGAGGCAAAAAAAAACACCATCCATTCAAATTAAAACATATATATTACATATGTGTCTGTTAACACGATAACTCAAGTAAAAATGTCCCGATTTTGATGAAATTTGGTACAAACAAGAACCATATTTCAACCTATATATGAGTGAAGGATGAGTGTAGCATGTTGTGAGATGATCTTTGTAGTGCCCAATGGCATCTGGGTCTAATAACACTCTGGCCTAAAATGGAATCAGCGACCTGTTCACTTGAAGGTGAGCACTATAACCACTCGGCTACCCAGATAACTATTGTTTTTTTTATGTCAATTTAGCTATGTGAATTTAAAATAGAAAATGAGTCGATTGTGGTAAACATACTACATACTTGGCAAGCACTGCTTTCCTGCAGGGTCTGGGACAAAGTCTGGCTCACAGAGGCACATGTCCTGTAGACAGTCAGAGTGAGGCAGACTGACACAGTCATATTTGGTCCTACATGCTGCTGCAACACCTGGAAATTATCAAAAATTCATTTCATATTCACCTCTTACTTCTGTACATAACTTATCTCCTCAGAATAAACTAGGATTGCTTCCACGTCAGTGAAAGCCAGTTGAGGCGAGTGATCACGTTTTATGGTTTTTATTAAAGCAATCTATACTATTATATAAAAATCTAATGGTGTCTGTCTGTATGTGTATTACTAATAGGTGCAAAAACTACCGAACCAACTGGGTTTAAATTTTACAGAAATATAGCTACCATACCAAGGACCATTATAGGACTATTCACATTTCGATACCGACCGTGGGCTTCGCCCCTTTGGCTTTAAAAGTTCTGAGTTGAGGATTTTAAAAGTAATTATTGATTGGTCTCCATGGCTGCAATAAGAATACTCACAATGTTTACATTTACATTTGCTTTGACATTTCAATGTAAACAAGAACTGCCAAATTGCATATTTTACAATTTAAGACAGCTGATCCAATGAAGTTAAATATAATATTTCACACAATTATGTGGTTGATTTATTTAATCTAAAAATTTATCAAAGATGATTTATTCAAAAACTATGTCAATGATTATAGAAATAAAAAATATATTCTAAAAGCATTGCTGTATCAACACAGGCTCTGCTTTAGATTTTTAAATTGTCTTAAGTGTTATGAAAATAATGTTATTGATATATTGTCATGGAAACATTAAGAAAATTAAAATGTATAGATGTTTTTTATGAATTTGGAAGCTACTTTAAATAAATTCGAACTGCTTAACATAAGTTAGATTAACTTAACATAACTTGTACATCACATTGTTTTTTTATATGTATATTTAGGTACATTTAGTTATTGTGTTTTGCTAAACCTATGCTTAAAATAAACTCAAAAATATCATCAATAACTAAATTGTATGTCGTTGATTTTTGTGTTCTAAAATCTGTTGTATATGTATAACTATATTTAATTATCAAATGGTAATACAAAATACTCTTATTTTATCTTAACATAGCTTTCAATTCACATTTAATTTATTTGATAAATTTACTATTAGGTTTTGCCACACCACTGATTAAATTAAACCAAGGAAAATATCATAAAACTAAGCAGTACACAGTGTTATTTTGTTTCTAAAATCAATGAAATATGTGTTACAATGAATGTTTACTCAATGGTAAGTGTGAAAATGTAAAGGCAATGTACGATGGAACTGATTAAAAGAACTGATTTGTATATTAAGTTGTTTGTTGATATTTTTGGAGAGTAGAGTCAGAGATGCAATGAAACATAATATACTGTATTTGCTATTATATTTTTTAGTCCTTGATGCGTTGATAATCATATTAGTTTTGTCTGCTGTCTTTAATGCTAAATTATTTGTTCAAACATTTTATAGTAGCCTACAGATATAGTTTCTTTAATATTTCAAAAGATTATTGATAAGACACAACAATATTTCTTAAGTGTATAACAGCTGACTTAGTTTTGCCATAGATAAAATATACTCCGTTTTGCTAATGATTTATTGTGAGTGAAGAAATTGTAGGTGGAAGGATTTGTGATTTAATATGAAGAAGAATTAAATTTAAAAAATGTTCATTTAAATTTAATAATTAGTATTTTTGCAACTTCAAAATTGAAATAGAAAATGTCAAAAATAAAGAAAAAAAGATATGTAATCAATGGAGATGAAGGTAAATCATGTATGTTAAAGTTGTGTTCAAAGATTTAGTCAAGTTTTTCTCATATCAGACTACACAAGATTTAAACTTAGTCAAAACCAAAATTGTGGTATCCACTACTTACCAGATTTAAAAGTCATAACTTAGACGCTTCTATTTCGGCCATAAAAGTTGAATTTTGTTTCTAAAACCGTTGGCGGATGTGTAACTATTATATGCAACCGATGTAAAGTGTTTCTATTTTGTGTTCTCTTCCCGTTGCAAAGCACGGGTACAACAGCTAGTAAATAAATAAAATGCTTAAATAGATATAATACAAAATACAACTATTTCATCAATTAATTTAACTTATCAGTTTTGCTCAGAACTATCAACGTATATAACAAGTTTCATTAGTAAATATGTGGACATTACATCCTTTATATCGTTATTTTTTCTGTGTTAGCTTGCTTATGTCATCTGGTGAACCCACAGTTCTGGTTGAACCTGACGTTGAACCTAAACCAATCAACATTTTCTCAATCTTGGCCAGACTTTGCAGTTCAGGCAGAAATAATCCTGCATGGATCTATACAATTAGCAGATGTGACTTTTTGAAGAATTGCCTGATTTGAGAGAATTGCACAAATAGTTGTCACCATACCTTATGAGGTTTGTTTTCTTAAATTTTGTACATTTAACATAATTATTAAATGCATTGTTTTCAAGCAAGAGTTCTAAATTCAACTACCTCAAAACATTGCCAGAAGTAGTTGTTCTTGCGTTTCGGGCGTTCATTGCTTGTCTTCATTATCTACAAATATCAGGCAGTTTTTGAGAGTGCATTCTGAAATTTTCCTTGGTATGACACTCTTATTCGAAATAGGTATTTTCTTGTAAAAAGAAAACGCAAAAAGTATTTTTTCTTTCTTGGGCAATAATATAATACCCCAAGTCGTTGCCAACACAATAACAATTAATACAACAAGTCAGTGTGTTGCCAACACGATGATATTATCAAAAATATTTCAAAGTAAATAATAAGAATGCTTATTATTCATAATAGCCTATTATATATCTTCCTTTGAATAGCATTTTAGTATTGCTGATACATTAATGTAACTGCCACAAACGGTTCCCACACTCCACACTGCTTGCCTTTACTATTTCCTTCACCACTTCCTACGTCGTGGACCTGTTTCCCTCCCTTTCCATAGCATTTTAGGATTGCAGATACATTAATCTAACTGCCACAAAGGGTTCCCTCACTCCATACCTTTAGCCTTTACTACTTTCTTCACCACTTCATTCATCCTAGACTTGTTTCCGTCCCTTCCCATAGCACTTATTATTAGTTTGCATATACATTAATCCATCTAAAAGATTAACAATCCTCCATTTAGCAAAACATTAAACCAAGCATTCCCAAACACGCTGTGGGCCTGTCCATCAGTAGTCAGTTAATTCATGTGGTAAACCTTGGAGAAGTGTGACAAAAATCACACTAAGCTGTGTTTTTGAACATCCTATATTTTATAGATAAAGTAGTTTGAGCATCTTTTAATAGTTAAAGACATTCTAACCAATTTAGTGGATACAGGAAAATGATTTGAATCTAGATTGGTACTCTAGTTTTCTCGGAATAGGCTACGTAAATTGGCATTTTGGCGTCACAGGCACAATGGCTGACAAACTAATAGACAGACAGGCATGAATTGAGTTTTGACTTCATTGGCTTTCTTAGGCTATGAAACGTTTAAAATAACCAAAAAAACTCCATTATTCTACGCAATGTACAGACAAGACTGAAGTTTTATTTATGATACAGACACAAGGTCTAAAAACAGCAGTTAAAGTATTTTATGATTTGTTGGGATATCTAAATATCCCACAAATACCATTTTACTGTTGAGAAACATGTCCCAAAAACCCAATGTGTTGAACCATTAAATATTTTAGTAAGTATACTAACCCAACCCTCTCTCAGTTTTAGAGAGAGATGTACAACTCTGTCATAATATATCAGCTCATACACAATATAATTCAATTAAAAATTAATTTTCCTGTACTTGAGTTCTAAGATACCAACCTTATACAAAGATCAGATTTTTATCCATGTACAACAAATGGATAGATGGACAAATGGAGGACATATGCTGTTTTGTCCTCTAGGATCATCCCTGTTTAAGGAACATGTCGGTCTTAGTCCCTAACAAGACTACAAGATCTCACCACTCATCCTACACTCATCTCCATTCATACTTGGCTTAAAATACCTACATTTGTGTGGTTGCCATTCCAATTAAAATTATTAAAAAAGTAAATTGTTCCCGGGCCTAGGTGTTACCATGCCCACCTAAGGCATCCCTGTCTAAGGAACATGTCGACCTTAGTCCCTAACAAGACTACAAGATCTCACCGATCATCCTACACTCATCTCCATTCATACTTGGCTTAAAATACCTACATTTGTGTGCTTGCCAGTCCAATTAAAATTATTAAAAAAGTATATTGTTCCCGGGCCTAGGTGTTACCATGCCCACCTAAGGCATTAGTTTCTTCGATTCTTACGTCTTCGTAAGTAGGGGGAACATTCGAGATATAATTGATAATATCAATATAGTCTGCTAGTTATAAATAAATTTAAAAAATATTCTTACTTCACACGCAAACCGTCGGCTTACTTGCAAGGCACGTGCTGCCGTCATTCGCTGGTTGGAACCCTCTCTTGCATTGGCAGGTGCGTTGCATCTGGCAGAAGGAGTGTTCAGCTATGCAGTCTTCATCATAGTCACAACTGGCACCCAAGTCATAACCTGATAAAACAACAGCATCTATGGTGTTTGTTACTTCTTATGATCTTAAAGCTGAAATGAAATCATGATTGGGTTTGTTGGTGGAATTTTGCATATTACTTGCACTGTTTTAACCTCAATAAAGAGTATTCCATAACATCATTACTAATTTATTTTGACAACTCTTGTCAGGAAACCACTCTTACTGTTACAGCTCAGTATTGCACAGTGTAATCTGGATCTGTAATCCTCATTGGCCAGTTTAACATAGTACATTATTATTGACTCTTTACGTTTTTACATTAATTGGATTTAACGAAACGAAAATTTTGGGACGGTTTTCGGAATGCCTTTTGATGTAATGTAAAATATTTCAAATAACAAACCAGTTGTGGTGGCTAAATGATGTCTTTTCCAACGCATTTTCATTCTTCTCCATAACTTGTCTTCTCAAAAATTAATTATTAATTTTTATCTACATAATTTGCCGCATGAATTGTATGTAGTGTTACTGTTTCATGTTTATTTAAACATGTTGTTGTGGAATAAATATATGTTACTACAGTATAGCTTTTGCCAGATAAACCAGAACAAAGCAACTCCATTTCCACTTTAAATATCTTCCATGTTTGAAACATAAAGCTTAAAGCACACTTGCACCAGCAAAAAAAATCAAATGCTTGTTATCTTATGGTATGAAGCACACCTGGCAACTCTTGCGGATGCACAGTATAAAACTTCTTATTGAATCTGCTGAGGAGAGTTGGAAAAGTAAGTTTGTTTTTTTTGGTGTGTTGGGGTTGGGCCTCCATCAGGTTGCCAGGTGTGCCCTGGGCAGCACAAGCACTGTTCTTGGTCAGACAACAGTCGTCTTCGTGTATTTTCGGGACCTCTCATGTGTTTTAGTGAATTTCCTATATAGGATTAAGCTATTACCGTAGCTCTCATGGTAGGACCTGGACCCGGGACCGATTTACTTTTATGTTTTGAGGTCCCCAGAGGCCTAAAACACGATCGGTTCAAATTCATATATATAGAGGGTGGTTAGGGCTACTGTTAAATAACATTTGTGTTGCAAATAAAAATTGCATATAATGTGGACTATGTAATGGTATAATTGTTGAATGAAACCTTTGATTTATAGAAAATTTAATATTCTTTCCAATGATTTTAACTATAACTTTCTAAAGTAATTGGTCAAGTTTTTTATTACATAAATTGTGGAGCAAAGTCTAATAAAAAAAGAAAAACACAAAATCCCCGATTACAGCCAAACAGTTGAAAACCGGACATGGGTTTATAGGACCTTTTTTGTTCTTTTTAGTGAGTAGAACCTCCTGGCGAAGTTAACACACTAAGTAGAAACTCACCCTGTATACACATGTGTCCGTTAGCATCATAACTCAAAAAATTAACCGATTTTGATGGAATTTGGTATAACAATTATAATTTGGCTACATTTATTCAAACAAGTTCGGGAATCAGCATGATCAGACCATGGGGACGTGGGTTAATGGGGGTTTTTATGGAGTAAAAATGAGTTTTTCCCATGTTTGACCCTAAAAACAAAAAATGTTGCAATTTCTTTCTAAACCAATTTGTAGAGCTGTAAAAATAGTGTAATTTTAATTACCATGCTATTCTTATGGAGAAAATGAAAACTGTTGTAGTTTACTTGTTTATTGATATATGTTGTTAAATTTTGGCAAATTTATTTATTTCATCCTATGCTATATTAAAATTTGGTAAAAAACCCTTTTCCTTCCCTGTAGCAGAAAACCTAAACACTCGTTAAATCTAATGTTATTTAAATTGGGAATAATATGTCTTATCATAGATAAAACATACTCCCTTAGTAGATTTCTCATCCTTATGGAACAGCTGAAGACAATTTTATTGTTAGTTCATGTACGGTTTATGTAGAGGTCGTGTTTTGTTTACAATTTGTTTCCCGTTATTACAGCCATTTAAAACCTCGTTTAACCAAATAATACGATCTAATCATAAACAATAACTTGTCCCCTAGTTATATAACCAAACAGTAAAGCACAAATCAAGAAATTAACCCTAAAATAATGGAAACAAAGTTTCATCGACACTAGCGCCTTTGTGTCACGTACATGAACTAGACACGAAAAACGTGCTTCAAAATTTACAATGGGATGAGAAGTCTACTTGAGTTGGTTAGTCTATGGTCTTATTTATGGAAATATTTTTGTATCAGACAAGTTCAAATTCACTTAGTCTGCAGGTTTGCTGCGGCAGGGGTATTTGGAACCTCTTGTGTACAGTTTACACCGATCCTCTCATTTGATCTTGTCCCAGTTCCGATCTAACCAAACTTCTGCAGAAGTTGCCAGGTGTGCTTCGACTTATAATCTACAATTAATACATTATTATTTGTAGAATACATTAGTATTTACAGATACTTGATGGATCAAATCGTTCCAATTTACCTTCATGTTGACTTATTAAGAATCTGAGTATAAAATGGAATAAATATTACTCTAAGAAAATGGGGATTTGGAAAGGTAGTATAAAGTACTGTGGGTTTGTAAATAAAGTTTTTTTTTTATTTAACCATTCTAAAACGTTCTTTACTTCTGTACAACCTATGTACAGTATCTACTTATTTATTGATCTACAAATACGTTAATTAGTTACTCATTTTTTACAGTGGATGAAGTCAATTTTTCTTGTATAACTCACCTGACACGCCAGGTATTAAGAAGTCAGCTACAAAGCCACTAAACCCAACTAAAACTAGTACACCAGAGTAATATTTCATTTTTAGTGTTGTTATAAGTTGAACATGCTGATGAGCTGCTTGAGCTGACACTGATATCCGAGCCCTCAATGTGAGTTATCTCCTGATAAGATAAGGTCACACCTCTCTCCTGTCTCACCTGTGGTGAGGGGGGGGGGGAATAACACCTCTACTCCAAACGTCTGTAGCTGTTACCCCATGTCCAGCGAATCCATGTGTCTCTAGCCCAGACCCCAAAATAACTGCTAGGGAAAATAATTCAAGACTAGGTGAAACCTGTCGACAACGACGGTTATTTTCAAGGCTTGCGCTAATTCATCTAACTGCGATAAATAGAGTGAAATAATACAAATTTTGAGCATTTAGCTCCTTAGTTTTTTTTTTTTAGTGTAAAAACAATAATGACTGTTGTGTTAGTTACAAAATATGGTTGATCATTCAATGAATAAAATATTTCCCATACTGTACGTCATAGGAGTTATTATTACAACTGGTTTCTCTTCTTTTGGAAGAACCTTTAAATAGTATTAAAGGTACTAAAAAACGTTAAACCAAACAAGTCAATATCAACAAAAACACTAAAACTCCCCAAACATAGTTAGTTTACTATATAATATAGATATTTTGATAGTTTTAGCGAATTTCCCATATAGGGAATAAGCTATTACCGTAGTGCTCATGGTAAGACCTGGACGCGGGACCGATTTTTTTTTCGTTTTGAGGTCCATAGAGGCCAAAAACACCATCCGTTCAAATTCATATATATATATATATTTATATATATATATTTATATATATATATTTATATATATATATATATACTAGCTGTGTGCCCGTTCTACGCACGGGGATCTTATAGTAGTCAGTTGAAACCTTCTTATATTAAGATTAAGAGCAGCAATTAGTTTGCATATTTGCAGATATGCTGGCAAAACTATTATATATAAACCTTCGCAAATACAGTATCTGACAGTTCAAGCCAAAATAAATGCTTCGCAATTAAATGTCGCCCGGATCATGTTGGTCCATATGTCCAATGATTAAACTTAAAAATGTTTTATAGATCCATGAAGCGTAGCCCTAAAGTAGGCCTATAATTGAAAGTTACTTTCCACATCGGTTAACTTAAACGTATTTAAAGTACTACCTCAACCTCAACATTTAACACTTTATTCCGGTTGACATTTTCAGTATCAAAGGTGCTCTTGTCCATTCCGTGAAACACTGAGAAATAAGGACATTAATGCGTTACCAACATACAACAAAACAACACAATACAACAACAACACAGTCCAACAAAGGCCACGAACTATTGATACATAAACAATATAAAGGCGTAAACAATTCATGATGGTTTGCCCAACAAATGTTTTACTCAAATAGGTTATCATTTTCTTAGCATACCGGGTAAGCTAAGATTTGGAATCCAGGCAGAAAAAGCAAAACTTATACAGAGTTAGACATCACTTAAATTGAATACAGACGGCTCTAATAAATAAGGTGCAACACCAACGCATATCTAATTTGTAAACTACCGGTTCTAAGGAAAAGAACCAGTACCTACGTAAGAACCTACCTAAGAATTACAGTAAATCGGACCAATTAAATACATTAATATCTAGCTTCGAGGTTATTGATCTCTTGCTTTTGGATTTTCTCGTAAAAAGTTAGCGTAAACTTATCGGTGTCAGTTTGAAAAAAAGCAACCTTACCCAAACAACTTTTGTTATTTAATAGATTACGCATTCTCTAAACAATGATTAGTATATCTATTAACATTAGAAGGAAATGTGACGAAAATCACACAATGTTGGGGTTTTGGTCATTTGTAATTTTATTTTTTAAGTAGGTAGGCCATGTATTCTATGGAAAAGTACCGGTATCAAGGATCGTCGTCAAAAAGGTTGTTATGAATAAATATGTAGGCTTACGTACCCAAGATATGAGCTATGGGCCTATTGGCTGTATGGTCCAGCGATTGCATCACACGGTGAGTAGAAACAGAAAGTGACACATTGGAAAAGCGAGTTTAGCACTTCCTCTGTTAAACCTCTGTTACAATCACCCACTGCAGTTGTGATTTTTTACTTTACACTTTACACAATCGCCATTGAAGCGCAGTCAATGAGTGGAAACCTTTTTTGTAAGCTATTGGCGACGATCATTTCAGTGTCACAGCCCTATACAACACTGATTCAAGGTCTTCTTCTTTCTGGTTGTCAAAACTCAAGAAACATTTTATACTCAAAGAATTTCTGGTTCCGATTTGGACGATGTCTAGTTATTTAATTTCATTTACGGTTACACTATTAGACTATATTATTGCACTTGCGATTAATTAAATCCGTTATGTAAGAAAAACGTTTTTAATCTCACTTGGTTGGGATTTGCTTTCAAAACGTGATTCGAAATAGTTGCGGTATTTGTAAACAGCATTTGTAAACATGTCATTGACAGCTAGAAAAAATAATCTTGATCCGAACAGCTGTTCGTTATTTCATAGACGATTCTGTGATAAAAATTGAACGAAAATTTGACAAAAATCGCACAAAACTGCATTTTTGAACGTCCATAATTTTATTTACAAAGTAGTGAGGCTATATTTAAATCACTAAAGACACTCTTGCCAATCCAGTGAATACATTAAAATGGCTTGGATCTTGATATGTACTCTGGTTTTCACGGAGAAGATTGCGTAAAATGCCATCTTGAGTGTTACAGACAAAGGGACAGACAGACAGACAGACAGACAGACAGATAGACAGACAGACAGAAATTGAGATAAGACTTGTTTCTGCTTCTTTAATGTATAAAACGTAAAAATAACCTAAAAGTATATAATTCTGAGCAATTTACAGACAAAACTCTAATTTTATTTATATAGATATGTGTCTGTTAGCACGATAACTCGAGCAAAAATGATCCGATTTTGATGAAATTTGGTACAAACGTGTAAACCTACGTTTATTCGAACGAGTTCGCAATCCAGCATGATCGGACCATTGGAACGGGGGTTTACGGGGGGTTTTATGGGGTAAAAATAGGTTTTTCCTATTTTTTACCCAAAAAACATAAAATTTAGCAATTTCTTTTCAAACCATTTTGTAGAGCTTAAAAAAGCAAATAATTTAGTATATTGAAGCGTTATTATGCGCCTAATGGTTACGGAGAAAATTCCAAAAAATTGTAAATTTAAAATTCCAATGTTATTCTTATGGAGAATAATTAAACTGTTGTAGTTTGCTTGTTTATGAACATATTTTGATCAAATTTGAAAAATATTTTTATTTCTTACTAACTATCAACATTTTACAAAAAAAGAACAGTTTTACCCTCCCTGATGCAGCAAACCTAAGTACTTGTTAAACTAATTCTATTTAAATAGGGAATAAATGTTATATTTTTAAGTAGACATTTCAGTGTAAATCCAATCAGTCAAATGGAAATTCGCTTAGTCTGCAGGTTTGCTGCGGCGGGGGTATTTTAGGTTATAATATATTAAAATCATATTTTTCTATATTTTGTGGTAAACACTTCTGTGGTTTCATCAGCGTGCAGATTAAATCCATGCTTTTATTTGAGAAAAAATTTGTTTGTGAAGAAAAGGGAGGTCCACCCTTAGGCTGTGTTAAGTTTTATTTTTTCCTTTGTCACATCGGTCATCATACCGTCCAATAATACCTTACTTCTGTGCCAATGAATAACCCTCTACCATAGTTTTGAGAAATTAATTGGTCATGAGGTTACTGTTAAAGCTGAAATTATTTGACATGCGGATATCAGTTGTCTCAGCCTTATCAATTATATGAAGTTGTCAATATAATCTCTCTTCGTAAAGTTAGGTGTAGTGGAATATACTTGCAGTGAAGCTGGCCTTTATTCTTTAACCGCTAGGGGCCTCGTTGTTATAGTTGTGCGGCTTCACTGTCAACAAATAATGCAAATGACACAGCAATGCTGCGTTTTAAAAAAAACAAATACTCTAAATTGGCTGTTAGCCTACATAATTAGCGATGTTTACATGCATTGTTGTTAATCAATGTATCTTATTAAGGATGATGAAATATATTTTAAAAGGAACATAAATGTCACAATCCAAGCGCATTAAAATGGCTCTGGCCTGAACATTTTTGTAGTATCGAGTTTGATCTGTCTTGAATAATAATATGATAAAACATAGGCCAAAGTGGTCAAAAAGGCAGACACCAACTCGTACAATAGATATAGGTATAAGACAATTCAATAATAAATAATCTTAAGAGTTACTATGGTATTAAGATTTTTCCACTGATTTTGTAATCGCACATTATATTGAAAAACATGACATGATGCAGAAGAAAATAAATTTTAAAATCAGAAAATAACATTGAAAATAATACTTTTTGACTAATTCAGCAACTCCCTATTAATGTGTGTTGTTTAAAATACAATTTTAATACTAAAAGCTGTTTCATTAATAATTAATAAGTAGTGAAAAATTATCCATTATTTTGACACTTTAATCATCAAACTCGGTCTAAAAATGAGGGAGGAGTTCTATTCACAAAAATCGGCTTAGCGTATTATATATCATATATATAAAATATATAGATGATTAAATATCAAATCAGAATTGACTAGATGACTGGAAAGTTTTTGACCACTTTTTAAAAATGTAAGTGATTTAAGGAAAAAATGTTGGCCAGATAAAATACTCCTGCTGCATTAAATCCTGCAGACTAAGTGAATTTCCATTTGCCTGATTGGATTTTCACTAAAATACATATTCCCTATTTAAATCAAATTAGTTTGGATAATATTGAGGTTTGCTTCTACAGCAATAAGTGTATTTTTTGTGTGAAATGTTTATCGTTATAGAAAGGTTATAGTTTATACACATGTGAAATTGAACACCATTTACTTTAAAATATCTCACATAGAACACTTTATTACATGAATTATATTTATTATTCTCTTGTAAATAGAATTATGTTTTTCATGAAATACTAAATTTGAAACATTATCTTGTTAGTAATGTAGGCCTATCCCTGTAATGATCAAGTTAGCTTGGAGGTTACTGACAAAATAGTCCTACAGATGAGTCATCCATATCAGAAACATATTGATCAATTTCACCTTATCTATGAGTCATACTCTTAAGTACCGGTACCCATATTGTTCAGGATTAAAAATCATCTCTAAAACGCAGATTTATTTTGTATCATTTTATTGATCACTTTTTAAGTGTTAAAAATTGTTAAGAATTGATCAATCATTTCTTTAAGACAAAAACCAACAATTCTTGAGATTTATTATTATACATTTTCATTATGAAATCAATGGGAAATTAAGCCATGTAAACTGACAAAAAATGACTCTGTGAAATGTCATACCACAGACAGATATAGACATTACCAAAGTAGTATTCACAATGTATGTTAGTGAGGAGTCATACAATCTTATCACTAGTCAGATAAGCCAGGAAGGCGCGCCCCCGGCTCAGTAGGCTACATGATGGCAATGGCTTCTCTCCTGACTACATGTGTACTGGCAGTTGTCTTGCTCTCTCTCCAAGCGGCCGCCCAGCTAGGGGACGTTGCTGCACCGGAGAGTAACTCAACAACATCAGAACCAACAGTAAATGTAACAAAAACATCACAAGAACTGCCCCCTGCTGGACTACCAGAGATTGTTGTTGATCCTGTAGACGTAGTGTCTACTGCTCCTGTGGCTTTGCCGCTGCCTGATGACAATCCTCAGACAGGAGCCAAGCAGATGGAGGATGGAGGTGTGGTGCAAGTCATTGATCCCGATAGAATCTCCATAAAAGGTAAGTTCTACTTGTGATTGTTAGGCCCCTACAAACTGAATAGTTTTTAAGTAGGCTTATGTGTACCTTGAAAGTTAACCATTATAATTCAGAAACTATCAACACTAAGTTCTTATAGACACAAATCCTACAAAACTTGGTTAAAGTGTTAAGTTAAAATTAAATTTTTTACATGATGACAGGAATCACTTGGAAATATGTCAGAATATTAAATATTTAGAACATATCATTATAGTGATTCAGGAAACAATAATAGGTCTCATCTCTAGGTAAGATCTGGACATGAGACCACTTAACTTTTTTTGTTTTGATGGACCCAGAGGTCAAAAACACGGTTCAAATTCATATTTATATTTAAACTAGCAGAGTACCCGTCCTTCGTACGGGGTCGGTATATAGGGATAAAATGCTTATTCCAGTTATACTCAAGCTTTGCGTTTTCAATGGGGGAGGACACAGTTTTGATAAAATTTGCTTTTTTAAATTTATGGTATAGGTACCTACATAGTATTACACATCTACCATAGCCATAATGTTCTTCCTCTTCACCTAAACCACCTAAACAATAAATAAAAATTAATTATTAAAAATTTGCAAAATATCACAAATTATTCATTAAATTAAAAACATAAACAACTGTAAACAATCCTACTTTGGCAGTTCTCATTGTGTATCACAGTTTTTTGTTGCTGCTTAGTTCAAATTAGCTGTTTTCGTAAATGCCAAAAAAATTATAGTGCCGCATCCTGATGGTAAATCTTTTTACTGCTTTTACATATCATATAGAACCAACTTTTTTAGTTGAAACAGCTGACAAAATTCTTTAATTCCCTTTAAATATGAATACCCATAAGGTTAACATGGGGAACTACAGAGCCACTGGGGCGGAGCCCGAAAGGATTTTTGAGATAAGAATATGCCTATATGTAATTCGGGAATGTGAGCTATCATTGTGCCAAATTTCAGCCCATTCCGTCCAGTATTTAATGCGTGATTGAACTTCAAACAAACAAACACACAAACTTTCACATTTATAATATTAGTAAGACTAGCAGAGTACCCATCCTTCATACGTAGTTGGTACCTATATAAGTATAAAATGCTTATTGCAATTATGGGAGAGGATGAAAATTTGTTAAATTTTCAATTTAAATATTGAAAATATGTTTATGAAAATTTGGTTGTTTTAATCTATACCGTATGGTATAGTATAGCACATCTACCAATAGAGCAATAATGTTCTGAATAATTTCTTGATCAGCATCGTACGTGTTATTAAATTAACTGAAAAATCATGTATCTATTTAATTGTTGTTTGTTGCATAATTGTGTTTCTTAGTTATTATTTTTTCATTATTATTATCATTGAGATGGGGACGCCACCTATGTGCGTATTTAAACCCAAATATGATTGAAGGATATGAGTGTAGAATGAAATGAGATGCCTTGTGTAGCTTTGTTACTGACTAAGGCTAGCTGTTTCATTAGTCAGGACCATTTTTATTAAACGCCATTTATCAGCAAAAGTCACTTTAATTGTAATGTTTTCAGTTGTGGGCTCTAATTGTACAGACTCTTCAGACTGTCTCATAATCAACAACTCAAATTGTATCAATGGCCGCTGTGACTGCATTTCTGGATTCATTCAATCCAAACACAGTCTTGAAAAATGCATCAAAGGTGAGAAAGATCATGTGCAGTTTATTTGAAGATTTGTAAACTCTACAAGTATTGATTTATTTTAGTAGGGTGAGTACACCAGTGAATGACCATTTAAGCCAGAGTTTCTATTTGTGTCTGACATGGGAAAATAGGCTATTGCTACAGTCTAGAGAATAGTTTTAACATTTTGTGTACTTCCTATGATAATGTATTACGTTCAAAACTGAGAGTGTTGAAAATAAAAATACAATTTATCGCTCACCAAATCATTGGACCAGTGACTGACCACATCATATTTGTTATATAACATTTTACAATTGTATTAAACCCCTTCATTCTCACTAATAACCTGTTCAAGACCCTCTCACCAAAGTCCAATACTATGTAAACTAGGTGTACAATGCAGTTGTCTGCTTGCAATATTGAGCGTAGCTAGCATATTAATCCAATACTGTTCTAAATTCAATGCTACATCTGTTCCTCGTAGATGAGATTAAATACTTGCAGTATCCAATGTCAATGGTATATGTGGTTCACTTAAATGGAATGTCTATTCGCAGTATTCTAAGTCAATTATAAGTCTGGTTCACGTAAATGAATGGTCTACTTGCAGGAACAAAGCAATGGTTCATTTGATTCACATAAATGGAGTGCTTATTTGCAGTATCTAAAGTCAATGATACGTCGGGTTCACGTAAACGAATTGTTTACTCGAATCAAATCAAATCATTTTTCAGCTTTAAACTCTTTTTTTTGCTTGCAGTATCCAAACTCAATGGTACATTTATTGGTTCACGTAAATGAATTGTCTACTTGCAGTATCCAAAGTCAATGGTACGCCTGATTCACGTCAATGGGAAGTCAGTATCCAAACTCAATCGTATGTGTAGGCCTAGTATAGATTTGGTTCACATAAATGGAATGACTATTTGGATTATTTAAAGTCAATGGTACATCAGCCTTATTCCGGCGACCATAATTATTGGTTTTTCATTTTGTAGTAAATTATGCTCAATGGCATTAATCCGATTGTTCTTCCCTTTTTCTCTGTACGGTATTTGTAATGTGCTATTTAGATGATTCGTTGACTAACATATGTTGCGACTCTTGTTTACCTTTTTATTGTTATCTCGCAAATAATGTCATGGCAACCAATTAACCCATAAGGCCCTTGTTAAATTTCCAAAAGTTTGAATTCACGTACAGAAAAGTCCTTTGGTCCGATTTGTACCATTTCAGATTTATACCTTCCCATGGTCGGTTACTATGATTGTGCTAAATTTGGTGCAGATCGCTTCAGTCGTTCAGGAGGAGTATTTGTAAAACAAAAGCAGGAGTGTAGTATAAGAGCTTCGCTCGCTTCGCTTCGCTCCGCTCAATAATTTATTTTTCCTAGGACTCTAGGCACTAGCCCGGGATAATTTTTCACATTAATTCAGGGGTTGCGGCATTATAACATAGAAAGAATCTATTGGTGATTTGACAGGTTCAAAACCCAGGACGTCAGGGACCTAATTCCCGCGCTCTACCACCGGATTAGCTTGCTCCCCCATTAATTAAAATAACTATTTTAGGATGGTTAAAATATATATTATTCTAGGGAATGACACTTTTTTATGTTGTAAATTACTATTACCCTTAAAACCCTGTGTTCTAATTATAATAGTGTATCGAACCACATGGTTTCTGGCGAGATTTTGTGTTTCCTAGCAAGCACAAGCACTTATCCATCAGAAAACATGTTTCTAAAACTTTGAAAAATATTTTATCCAAATCTAGTAAATGACTTGAAATAGTAATTAATTATAGGTCGGCCGGTTAGAAAACGACCCGCGCGAAATTTTTAGCGTAACGGTGAGGGAGGGTATGTTCCCCCTCTCCGCCAATGGCCGTTTTCACACTGCATGACACGGCGCCGGCACGACATCGACACGGCGCCGCCCCGGTGTCGTGTGAGTTGGAATCCTGTGTTACCAAATGGAACTGCTTTTACATATGTTCATACAATGATATAATAACATTTCATGATGCTCAAATATTAATGCGATTTAGGCTAAACAATAGTTTTTGCAGGACCCTCAAGTTATAAAGAACGTAATTGTTTACATTTTGATCAGCTGTATAATTTGATTTGATTAGCTGTGTTCGGGAAGGTTGGGGGTGGGGCGGCTGCGGAGTGGGGGAAGAGCCATAGTCTGTCTCACTCCCACAGCTCGGTATCTCTCTCTTGAACCAATGCTACGAGGAGGACGCTTTCTAACCAGTCGACCTATAGTAATTGAATCTAGTAATTAATTTGCTATAATTAGGCCTACCTGAAGATGTGATCTAGTAATTAAATTACCAACAATTTAAATATTAATTGTTATGATTTTGATTTTAAAATTAATACTGTACATAGGTAATCATAGTAAAATATTGCCGTTTCCATCAATAATCAAAGGACAAATTACAACCAACTATGTTTGTGCAAGACGCTATATGTATTGAGAAGCCTTAAGATGAACTGCTGTAGTTGGAACACTTAATTTTTTGTATATGTTTCAAAAGTAAAATCATTTTTTTACCAGTAAAAGGGTATAGATTCCAGTCAAGACCATTTGTGATGGACTAGGCAAAACAGAAAGCCTAATATGATGTTTTTATACAGAACGGTCATTCACTGGAGGGATGGTTATTCAATGGCGCACTCATTCCATAACTGATCTGTTGTACATTATTATTTCATTCTTTCAAATTGTTAGGGCAAAATAATGCTTACAGACTTAAAAAAAAAATTCATTTTGATACATTTTGCTATATTTTTGGCATTTAAACTTAATATCTGAATGAACATTGTTAAAGATAATCATAGAAACTTAATGGAACCTCTACTATGTTCTATTGAATCCTTATATATAATATGTGAAGGCGATTTGTACAAAACACTACTCCTCCCTTAATAATGGACGGATTTTTACAAACGATGTGTCAAAATTAAGTATTTTTTGTGTAGACGCCCCCTTTCACCAATTTCTGCAATAAAAGTCCTCGGGCTTTGCCCCACAGGCCATCTAATCCCAATGCATTTCTTATGAAGAAAAGATTATGATTACTTAAACAGACAAATAATTTGTAACAATTACAGCTGTTCGTAGTAAATACATGATACAAAACAAGAGCGTTCGTTTTCAGTTTGGATAACTGGAGTGGAGTGAGCGTTTGTTTTCAGAATGAGTTCAGTTTGTTTATAGTTTCGATAACTGCTGTGGATTGATTATTTATCTTTGAGTTGACTCTTTTAAGTCATCGAAAATTATGACCGGTATTCGTTTTGAAATAACGCCTGCGACATTTTGCAATTGCTCGAATTCGAGCCACAGGTAACACTAGTATGATGTAATACTATACAATCATGTTATATATTGTAATGTTCTTGGAGGTAAACAACACTGACGCTTTTCTATTCTTTATGTTCAGTGCCCTCTGGACTAGACGACAGTTGTGAAGAAGATGTACAATGTTCGTACGTTGTGGTGGCAAGTGAGTGCAGAGGAGGAGTGTGCTCTTGTCCTCCCAACTACGTGTTTGAACAAGCCCACTGCTGGGAGAGACAATGTATGTGATAATTGTTAATTTAAAATCACATATTTACAAAACAGAGTAGAATTTACATACACTTTATGACCCTATCCATATTTATAAGTATATTTCATCACTAGGGTCTAAAGTGGCTCTTTTTTACCTGAGCTTGAGTTTCACAACCGAGGTGTCGCCTCTGTCGGAAACGAAAATGAGCAAGGATTGAAAAGACGCATTTTGCCCGTGTAATGAACTATTTTATTTGTCATATTGCACAATTAATGTACTACCTTATTGCGCAAATACAGTAAAAAAAAAATACTTTTCATCTAAAGATTACCTCTCAAAAACAACTTCCAACTTGTTTTCTATTTTGCTAATACAAACAAGCAGCTGTTTACTTGTGATTAAATCATTGTACACTAAATGTAGTGTACATTATTCCATCAATCTGTCGGACTATTGATAAGAATCAAGAATGCCGCAATATAGTAAGATTCAACTGAATTAAACAATGGATACTGTACATAATTTTGGTACATGCGATTGTTTAAAATCAAAGCTTACAACTGAGTTAACAACAGCTGACTTTTATTCCCTAGAGACTAAAGAAGCTTTTTTTCTACCTTAGGGAGACAAGAGCTACTTTAGACCCGCAAAGCATGTGTTAAAACGGCTGTATTTGCTATTCCCGAAACAAACAGTTGCTCGGAAAACAACACATATGTGTAAGACGTCTACTCGTTAATAGGCGAATATCAAGACAACTAGGTCGCAAACGTCAAATATTTTGTTCTTGGCAGATGGCACATGTCTATAGCTGCCTATAGATTTGGGTTAAGTGGAAAATGAAACAGCGGGACATTCTCAATTCAAAATTAGAAAAGTTAATAAACAAATCCAAACAAAGTGTTTTTTTTTTTTTTTAGTTTCTTTTGAGTTTTATGGCTTAAATCTAAAATCTAAAGCCAGTTTGCAAATCTGCATACCAATACCCACACAGTTGTTTTGGTGTATAATAAGTGGGAGTAGTCTTAAAACAAAAAAATGCCTTATCGTGAACAAACTTTCCATATAGCGTATTTTATATTTTAAAAGGCAGATAATCAGCTGATACACTTACTTGAGATAGATTATAAAGATACTTGTGAATCCACGTGTAGTCCTATTCCGCCCGAGTTTTATTTCGCCCGTAACCTAATTAGTCTCAGTTCGCCCACGGTCCCAGATTAACCCTTATAATCCTCAGCACCTGCGTCAGGAGTCTCATTCCATCCACGGAGGCGAAGCCCCGCCTCCTAGGACCTCACCCTCCCCCAAATATGGAAAGGTCCTCCCCAAGCGAATTCCCTTATAGTATTAATGTAAAGTTGAAACATAAAGATCTCAGCATTAAAATATAAAGTGGTATGTGTCTTTATTGATGTAGCCGTTATAAAGATATGTCTAACCTTTATAATATGGAACATTCTTTTGGTTTGAAAAGATTTAACAGTAATCTATATTTATAAATGTTTACGACATAACATATTAATAACATTTACTGCCCATGTGCCGTTAGTTACTGTATGATTGTCTCCCCATCTAAAATGTGTTAATAAGCAAGTTAAATTGTTTGGACTAGTGTACCTGTTGCTCGAATTCGAGCAATTGCTAAGTATTAGAGGTGTTATTTTAAAAGGAATAACGGTCATAATTTCCGACCGTTGACTTTAAAAGATTCGACCAAAAGATTATGGAAATACCATAATGGCTGTTAAATTTCACTTCTTACTTGTACTTTGGCTTGAAGATTCAATTTGCCGCGGCCATTGCCTAGTGCCATAAAACTGTTTATGGTTTCATATTAAACATGTAAATAATCTACAGTCTTATTTTGTAAGTTAACCCCTTTTTTATGGATATTTTATCTTTTAATTGACAAAACCACAAGCAATGTTGTTTGCATTAATGTTTTATCACTATTTAGGCCTGCTTGGTTTCAAATTATGTCATTGCATTTTCTGTATCTTTGTCTTATATTGTTGGCTATTCAGGTTTCAATGTTTTTTGTTTCCCATATACTTATTTATTGAGTTGTGTGCTTTAAGCAATCTAAATATTATGAACTAGAATGATGATAGTGACTTTGCTGCTATTATAACCTCAGTACCTGGGGACCGAGTTTTGCTCGGGGAAAATCATTAGTTCACTCTGAAAGCACCTTAGTATTGGAGATACATAAATCCATTCCCAAACTCCACACGGCTCGCCATTACCACCATTTCCTACGTCATGGACCTGTTTCCGTCCATTCCCATTGCATTTAAAGATTGCAGATACCTTAATCTAATCGACTTAAACAGTTCCCACACTCCGGACTACTCGCATTGACTACTTCCTTCACCACTTCCTACGTCGTAGACCTGTTTCTCTCCCTTTCCATAGCATTTTAGGATTGCAAATACCTTAATCTAATTGTCATAAACAGTTCCCACACTCCGGACAGCTCACCTAGACTACTTCCTTCACCACTTCCTACGTCGCGGACCTGTTTTCCTCCCTTTCCATAGCATTTTAGGATTGCAAATACCTTAATCTAATCATCATAAACAGTTCCCACACTCCGGACTACTCGCCTTGACTACTTCCTTCACCACTTCCTACGTCGTGGACCTGTTTTCCTCCCTTCCCATAGCATTTTAGGATTGCAGATACCCTAATATTATCGTCGTAAACAGTCCCCACACTCCGGACTGCTCGCCTTTACTACTTCCTTCATCACTTCCTACGTCACGGACCTGTTTCCCTCTATTCCCATAGCATTTTATGATTGCCTTTATTACTTCCTTTACCACTTCCTATGTCGCGGACATGTTTCCTTCCCTTCCCATAGCATTTTAGGATTGCAAATACCTTAATCTAATCGTCATAAACAGTTCCCACACTCCGGATAGCTCACCTAGACTACTTCCTTCACCACTTCCTACGTCGCGGACCCGTTTTCCTCCCTTCCCATAGCATTTTAGGATTGCCCATACCCTTATTTAATCGTCATAAACAGTTCCCACACTCCGGACAGCTCGCCTTGACTACTTCCTTCACCACTTCCTACGTCGCGAACCTGTTTCCCTCCCTTCCCATAGCATTTTAGGATTGCCCATACCCTTATTTAATTGTCATAAACAGTTCCCACACTCCGGACAGCTCGCCTTGACTACTTCCTTCACCACTTCCTATGTCTCGGACCTGTTTTCCTTCCTTTCCATATCATTTTAAGATTGCAGACACCTTAATCTAATCGTCATAAACAGTTCCCACACTCCGGACTACTCGCCTTGACTACTTCCTTCACCACTTCCTACGTCGCGGACCTGTTTTCCTTCCTTCCCATAGCATTTTAGGATTGCAGATACCCTAATCTTATCGTCATAAACATTCCCCACACTCCGGACTGCTCGCCTTCACTACTTCCTTCATCACTTCCTACGTCACGGACCTGTTTCCCTCTATTCCTATAGCATTTTATGATTGCCTTTATTACTTCCTTCACCATTCCTAGGAATGCAGATAACTTAATCTAATCTAATCGTCATAAACAGATCCCAGACTTCGCACTGCTGCCCTTGACTACAATCATAGATAAAACATACTCCCTTAGTAGATTTCTCATCCTTATGGAACAGCTGAAGACAATTTTATTGTTAGTTCATGTACGGTTTATGTAGAGGTCGTGTTTTGTTTACAATTTGTTTCCCGTTATTACAGCCATTTAAAACCTCGTTTAACCAAATAATACGATCTAATCATAAACAATAACTTGTCCCCTAGTTATATAACCAAACAGTAAAGCAGAAATCAAGAAATTAACCCTAAAATAATTGAAACAAAGTTTCATCGACACTAGCGCCTTTGTGTTACGTACATGAACTAGACACGAAAAACGTGCTTCAAAATTTACAATGGGATGAGAAGTCTACTTGTGTTGGTTAGTCTATGCTACAATGTATCGAATCGAGTAATCTACAGTATAATCTTTGCTAAATATTAACAAGTGATGTTTTTCCTTTTGTACTGTATTTGTAATTTGCTAGTATACTGTGGGTAGTTGGCTTATTATGAACACATGCTACAACTTCAAGTCTTTTGTTTACTTTATCCTTGTTATTTAATTCATCCATCATGGTTACCTAGCAACCCATAAGACTAATGTTAAAAAAATGTGATTTTCAGTTTCATTTTTCTACGTAATTAGATTTTTGTTGGCAGTTCTAACTGCAGTAAACTCGTTTTAGGCCAGAAATAAACTATTTACAACATTTGAAGAAAATTGTCGGAGCTGTTTTCGAGATCTTTTTTGCAAGCAAGCAAGCAAGCATACATACATACAAGCAAACATTGCTCGTATTAGAGTATAGGATTGTTTGTTGTCCAGTTTATATAGGCCCTCCTAAATAATTAGGTCTAGGCCTGGGTATTTTAATTCTTGAAAGAGCTGTAAAATATATTAAGAAAATGTAATTGAGCCTAGATAAACAACTAATGATTGCTATGTGTCTATATTAACTTTGCAAATGAAAATACAATCATCTTACTCTGTGCTTATTGCTTATTGGTAGCCGCTTACCATACCTTGATTTTGTACTAAGAACTGAGTAACAATATGCATTAAAGATTTTTTTTTCAAAAGTAGTCGAGAGCCTAACATTGTGCCAGGGCGAATCATGCCAAATTAATCCGCCTGGATTGGATAAGCTATGTTATGAAGTTTACGTGACCAATGGAGATATTTGTCGCTATCGCAGGAGACAATGATTGCGTTTCTCTGTTACACTATAAAAGCTTTACCTAAAGTATAGGTAGGCCTATGCTTGTTTACTTTCAATAAATTTCTATTTTGAAATTTTTAACTCTTATCTATTGTTATTTACTGTTCTCTCTGGTACAACTACAGTTAATAACAAGATTAATACAGTTCGACAAATCAGGAAAATTATTCGGTAGGCCTAATGACACCGACAAAGGTTACGGCAAAGTGTCCTTAAATGTACGGGAATTGTCCATGAATTTTTTATCCAGAATGTAGTAGACACCCTGATACATAATAATGCCGAAGAACATTAAAATTATAGGGGAATAAATTGGAGTCTAGAGGAAGTGGTAGGGGAAAGGATTTTCTATTTGTACATTACCTAAGTAGGCCCTATGCGTTTCAGATCAGGCTGTGGTGGACCCAAGGATATAAGCATTTCCCGTCTTATTAGTAGCGTTGATCAATAGTAAGAACGCAAGGTATGGGGGTTTAGTGAGTGGGAGAAAATTTCGCGCCGTTCCGGCCAAACCTCGCATGCGGGGTTGGTTCGGCAGATTGGCCACAACCTAAACCCCAACTCTCACTTGTTAGCTGCGGAGAGCTACCTTCTGCCACTGGGTGTTGGTCCACCTACAGAACCAAGTGAGGGGGGCCCTAGACTAAGGTGTAATGCGATCCGTGCCAAGAGTCTTGTGGCACTGGGGGCCAAATATTCAGTGTCTTAACGGAGCCCTCTGGGAACCAGGGGTAACCCAGTCGTACGCACCCCTTACCTCTCTAATTGGGTCACTGGGGAGGTGGACTTAAATACCCGGTATTCGTGAGAACAATGTAGACAATCTGACCCAAATGGAGGAGGAAGGTCTACTGAAATCTGACGATGACGACAAGCTCGCAGAAACCAGAAAGGAACGAAAAACGACTTTCCAGGGGCGAGTTGCAAAGATGGAGGATAGCGGATGCTTAAGCCAAAGGCGAAAAGGTGCTATCCAGAAGTGAGAGGAGGCTGGTGTGGGCTGCCAAGCACCCTAACTCTGCTGCCTGCAAAGCCAGTTCCTCCGGGAGCTAGGATGCTGGGAAAAAGCAGAGCAAGGGTGGTACCCCCAAAGCTGACTCTAATGAAGCCTCCAGGAAGAAAGGTGGAGGCTGTGCTAACGCAGCCACAAAGGATTGGCTGGTCAAGCAAGTTCAGGAGCTGAGTCCTTTCAGGAAAATCTCGCTACGGCTTGCCCCAGCCAGAGACCTTGTGAAAGCTGTGAAGGTATATTTATGTACCCAGCCCTACAAGGTCTGCGTATGAGATCCCTCGTACGAAAAACGACTTTCCAGGGGTGAGCTGCAAAGACAGAGGATAGCGGATGCTTTACCCAAAGGTGAAAAGGTGCTATCCAGAAGTGAGAGGAGGCTGGTGTGGGCTGCCAAGCACCCTAACTCTGCTGCCTGCAAAGCCAGTTCCTCCGGGAACTAGGATGCTGGGAAAAAGCAGGGCAAGGGTGGTACCCCCAAAGCTGACTCTAATGAAGCCTCCAGGAAGAAAGGTGGAGGTTGTGCTGACGCAGCCACAAAGGATTGGCTGGTCAAGCAAGTTCAGGAGCTGAGTCCTTTCGGGGAAATCTCGCTACGGCTTGCCCCAGCCAGAGACCTTGTGAAAGCTGTGAAAGTATATTTATGTGTCCAGCCCTACAAGGTCTGCATATGAGATCCCTTGGCCTATTGATGGGAAATCAAAGGGAAAAACAGGTCACCATAGTCAAAAGGCTCTCACGGTTCACCAAAGACCTGGGATTTGACGGAGAATGAGGATCTGTGAACGAGGGTGCACAATAAGCTGTTCTAGCTGCGATGCAATCCCATGGTAACTTGTAAGCCTGGCCCTCTATTAAAAAAAAAAAAAAAAATAAAAAAAAAAATAATAGTAAGAACTAATGAGGGATTGCTTATACACTTTTTAGATAGGGAGACAAAGACAGTAACTAACAGCATATGGGCAGTTTAATGTTATCAATCTGTTATGTTGTAAACATTTATAAATATAGATTACTGTTAAAACTTTTCAACCCAAAGGAAAGTTCCAGATTATAAAGATTTAACATATCCTTCAAGCGGCTACTTTAATAAGGACACATGCCACTTTATATTTTAATGCTGAGATCTTTGTGTTCCAACTTTACATTAATACTATAAAGGAAATTCGTTTGGTTTGTCTGGTTTGCCAAACAAATATTTTAAGCTTCAATAACCGTGTAGTCGGAGGTGGAAGGTGATGGGGGTCATAGTTGGGGGAGGGTGGGTACCTAGGAGGCGGGGCTTCGCCTCCGTGGATGGAATGAGACTCATGACACAGGTAGAGCTGAGGATTATAAAGGGATAATCTGGGACCGTGGGTGAAGTGAGACTAATTAATTAGGCTACGGGCGAAATGAAACTCGGGCGGAATAGGACATAACCGTGAATTCAAAAGTAGTTGAAAGGTAGAAATAGTTTTGTCCAAGGAAAAGCTCTAAGCCAGGATTTTGAATTGTAGAATAAAAGGGATAGCTACTAGCATACCTTAGAAGAAATACAGGTAGGCCATAGAAAATACAGAAAGACATACTATTTCGTACCCATGGAGGACTTTTGTAGAGCTTAGAGAAAGAGAAAGAGAGTTCTCAAAAAAGATTATACATAATACTACTTAGTCTTTCTTCTAAGGTAAGCTAGCTAATATCCCCTTTATTCTAAAATTCTAAAGCTTTGAATAGTACATTAAACTAGCCCCCCCCCCCTTTTATGGAAATCATTTACAGGTGCATTATTTAAACATAGATGGTAATTTTTAACCTCCTCCAATACTTGACCCTGGCGATGACAAGTGTGTATTTGTTTGCAGTGTTAGGTGGGACGTGCAACACTTCTGCGCAGTGTGACAATGTAGCAATGTCTCTCTGTGCTCAAGGCGTGTGTGCGTGTCAACCTCCTCTTATACCTAACCCTAGCAGTGACAAATGTCTACAGGGTAAGTATATGTATACTGATTAAACTAACCTTTTAGTTTATAATAATCATACAACTGCATTAGTACTGGTTATAAACTAAAAATCTGCATAGGTACGGGGAGCTAGTAGTTGTAAGGTAAGTAAAGAAACAGGGCAATGGTGTCAGATTTGACTAGCTAATCACGACTGGAGTTCGCTTGAGACCTTAATTTACAGACACTGCTTGTATTTAATGTTTTTTTATGATTAGCTTGTAATAGTATAGTACTTCTTGTATTTTTACCTTATTCCTAGCCTATACACTTTTTCAGGGATTTCCAGGACTCACTCATTGACTGACACTCAAATAAAATTTATACATTTATTGCTCCAAAGACTATCTACAACATTTTTAATGTGATTTAAAATTGTCAATACAACTCACGGTATTCCAAGGCCAGGTCAATTGAGTTGATGATCCTTTTGCGTCAGACTAGCTTACAACAGTTCAGTGTGTATGTGTGTTACAGTTGCAGGTAGAGATTACACAGCTTCATGTGAAGAAGACATCCAGTGTACCTCGTCCTACGGAGATGAGGCTCACTGCAGCAACAGTAAGTGTGTCTGCTCCAGCAACTACCACTACAACAGCTCAGTGTGTGTGTGTGTGTTACAGTTGCAGGTAGAGATTACAGAGCTTCATGTGAGGAAGACATCCAGTGTACCTCGTCCTACGGAGATGAGGCTCACTGCAGCAACAGCCAGTGTGTCTGCTCCAGCAACTACCACTACAACAGCTCAGTGTGCGTGCCAGACAAAAGTAAGCCAGCGCCTTTGCGGCCTTTTAAGCTACAAAAATAAATTTAACTTTGTTTTTGTCTTATCACACTATCCGTGGGTTCTGGACTCTGATGCAAACTGTTAGTTCAATCTGGTACTTCAAGATGATAGTTCAGTTGGTAAACCACAATACTTGAAACTTATAAAAAAAATCATCTATTTGATAAGATTAGTACCATACCATATTGTAGGGTAAAACCTGAATTACTAATCTCAATACCATCAAAACTTTTAAATATTGGTTTAAAAATTCCATTGCTGATTTATTGTTTCCGAGTCACTATGTTTGCAAACTAATTCCCCCAGCTACACCCAGGTTCAAAGGTTTTAAGGTGTTAAAAATTCAAAATTTATGGTTTTAACCATCAAAGTTAATAGTGTCTGTCACCATTTGGGATTGTGTTAAATGTGTTGTAAGTTTTATGGCTGTTATTTGATTGATTACCGTAAATAGTGTGCACAGTTCCATTTTATCAACCAATGAGGTATCATTGGCGGCAAATTATAAAAGAATAATGTTCTCACAGGTAAACTTGATTGAAAATATTGTCTTACAGAGTTGGGAGAGGAGTGTTTAAGTGATGAGGACTGCACAGTTTCTGATGTGATCCACGTAGAGGGATCTAGGGCTTGCATCGACCAAGTCTGTGGATGTGCTGAAGGTTTTACTTCCCTACCTGGGGAAGAAGTCTGTATGGAAAAATGTAAGTATTTTTCTCAACACAATAGTTCTTACCCAGACATTTGTACTAAAAACAGTTTTGTTAAAATATTAAAAAAGTAGCTTACTGCCAATAACTATTCCTATACAAGGGCTATGCAGATACTTGCAGGCGTTTTGATATAGGTACAGGATTAATTAACAAAGTGAAAAAATAAAATTTGATACCGTATTGTAGATTACCAACATTAGTTTTAAAAAATACCCTGGATGTAAACAGACTAATTAACATAATGAGCACATCCTCTTTAGAGAACTTAAAGATTTATTGTAAACTAGTGGCTTGTAGAGACATAAGTCCCTAAAATGCTCAATAATATAAAACAAATTATTCTAATATTTAAACAAACAAAGAAATATATCTATGTGTCAGAATAGATATCCCTGTATATATGCCATATCTTTTGTGTAAAAAACAGTTTGTTGTTTGTCTTTGTTGATGTTATTTTCAATAAATCATTCGAATCACTACATAGGTTTAACTCTGCTAAAGGCAGCAAACATATAATTGGTTGTGACTAAATACTGGTTTATTAAAGGTGATTACAGTCGCCTGGTTTGAACAACTTTTCACATATTTGTATTGCGCTTTTTAAGTATCGGGCATACCAACAGCAATTACTCTTCGTATGTACTTTTTGACATCCTGTATATCGACTGAAATTTTGCGTCTGTATCTTGTAATGCAGCGGCAGCTACAAAGAGCCTACATTGAATGTTTTAACATAAGGATGTACCCAATACTTTATACGTCCTCTACACTTTCTTGATTGTCTATAAAACAACAGGGCTTCTTAATCACTACCACTCATTTCAAACACCATACACAGTACACAGTATCGTTATAAAAAAATATAACTCATTTACTGTCTCAACTCAACTACAGTCGCGCCCGTGTGCGGATTTAATAAACGCAACTGCAATCGTAATCGCGTCACAAAAAAGTTGGTTCAACTTTAGTTGGGTTTCAGTCTTCCCGTGTGTGGACCGCCTAAGGTAGCTCGGCCAAATCATCTGCTGATTCTTAACTCTTTTGCGAGCATCAAACAGTAACCTGTTTAAATCTCCAAACGAAAATTGTTTTTCCTCCTATCGGAACTTGTTATAGTATTTACTTAATTAACAAATATACTCGTATATTTGCTGTACGAACCTATTCCATCTTTATTCCCAGGTTATTTTCTAAGAGTAGCCGTTGAGGTTATTCCACTTCATACAAAATATTGATCAAACACTACAATAAATCTCAAATTTATAAAATAAAGAAAGTGTAGAATAAATCTAGAACATATGTTTTGAAATCAAAACAAAGCAGAAGTTTTCCATTTAATCTTGAATCGTTAATTATTTATTCAATGTGGTTATTTCATGTTAAACACAAGTTTGAAAAGTTTCACGGTAAAATAATATATTTACATATTCTATATAACGTAACTAAAAAGTCTTAATTATTATAGGTAACGTTATCCCTGGTTTTATATAGTAATTAGCAGAATTGACTAATCCTAATGTTAACATTGCGTACTCGCTTGATGATAAATCACGATCAGCTGTATTGAAGTAAACAAAAATCAGCAGTAAATGGCTTCTAATGCCATTCTTATGGAGAACATTTTTCGTTATATCTCGTTTTCTGGTAACTTTATGGGAATTCTGCAATTTTTCCCGAGTCCCTGGGGTCAAGACCTTTAATTTAAGACCCCTCCCACTTTTCTGCGACGTACCAGACGTCCACAATTTTCTGGTAAAAATTTTGTCTTACAGAATTATATATAGGGATGGATTGTTGTATTGTTATAATTAATACTTTTACTCAATAGGGAGGTAGACTAACTATCTCAATCTGTAGACTATTAACTATCTGTTAATCTATTTTGGTTATGAACACTAATAATTATTTTGATCTCCTCATATCTAATCATTGCATCATTTTTTTAATTTTATTAATGTAACCATAAGGTTAAGGAAAGATTACATTGTAAGATTATAGGCTACAAGACAAAAATATCTTGATTATATCACCATAAGTGTTTATAAACCTAAGTCTAGTCAGGAAGGTTAGTGGTGTTGGTGTATTATTAGTTGTGTAGGTTGTGTACATAACCTACTCCTCTGTAGGAGTCAAAGAAATAAAACTATGTGGGCCAAAAAACATGTACTATACATCCTTTCAAGCTTTTTCATTCTTGTGTTTTAAATCCTCAATTGACACTTTTTCAGTTTCTTCATATATTCTTTTACTTATATAGCCTAATGCCCTTGATGTTAATTTTGCGTTTCCATAATTTTCTGTGATCTTTCTGTTGGATATTGCAGATCTTAATAAATGTTTTTTTTATATTTATAACACGGAAATCGGAAATAAAATTTATATGTAATTTTTAACATTCATTGCAACTAAAACTTTTGACTGATTTCAGCCTCTGGAGAAGAATTGGCAGTATCATTCATATGGCTCGCCTGCATTGTTGTTGCTAAGTACTATCTGCCATAGTCTATTAACTTGTTGCTAAAGATCTTCAATATTTTTACCTTTATCACCTCCATCTAAATTGACCTTGTAAGTGATTAAGAGACATTGAATACGGTTTGTACTGTTGAAAAATTTTAAAAACTGTTTTTGATTAAAAAATTATGTAAATACAACAATTATGTATTGACCAGCTTATAAATTAAACAGATATTTCAGTTTAAATATTCTAGAATCATTTGGACTGTGAAATAACCAAGTAATCAGAATGGTGGTTTCGATCACTGTTAGTGGACAAAAGACAAAAGAAAAAACTTATTGAAATGAAAATTTCCCTAAATTTAAATAGTTTTTCCTTCCAAGTTTGTATAGATTTAGTGTTTAAAAATTAATATTTTTTAGCCACTTTTAATTTAAGAAATTCAATCAAAAATACATAGATTGTAGATTGAAAATTTTTGCCAGACCAAGTGATATGTACCGTAGTTTAAGGACATAAGATGCAGTAGAATCAATGTTTTCTGGTTCTACTCATTATGATGGACAGCTATTTCTATGACCGTTACTTTTGTGTATATGTATAAATGTTACATTTTACAGATAAAAGAATGTATCGCTTTAAGTAGCTGCAGATCATTACGGTAGCTTAGATTATTGTTTTGAAATAGACTTTGATTTACTCTTGGATGAAAATTCCAAGTTATTAATTTTGACATAATTAAAATGTTATTAATCTGTAATCGTTTTGTTATTGTTGTTTTAGACGTAGAAATAGAAAGTATTGAATTTTCATTGTGGTAAAAATTGTATTTTTTATCTAATATTTTGTGTTGGTTTCATATATTAACTTATTAGTTTAATTATTAAAAAATACATAATCTGTAAACAATAGATTTAAATGCATTTTTGTGCATCATTAAGCCCTGCAGTGATTTTATTTCAGTGATAAATACGCATAAGGAAACATTGCATCAGGCCAAGTGGTATCCTTGAATTTTAATATCCAGACAATACATGACTTTTACTAATCTAGATAAAAACTTATGATTGAATAAATCAAACTTTTCTAATTCTTTTCTTGAGCTAGAATGGCAGTGTCTTTTAAAACTCCTGTTTTCATGCTTTGAAGTTTTAGATATAAATAATAACTTAAGTTTGTCATTAACTTTGACAGCCGTTTACATACTTCCTGAGTGTACGGATGTAAACCTTTAGACTACTCTGCAGAAGGGCTAGTGTAAAGCCCTAATTTTGAAGTAATTTCTTACATATGTTGATGGTTGTAATAATGTTAAGCTTAAACTAGTCAATGTTGTATTTGTTTTAAATAAATTGTTTGTTTTGGAGACATACAACTTTTTGAGTTTTTGCAACTACCCAGTAAGGATTGTAATTTTAAAACTTCCTTTTCCACATTGTTGAATATAGAAAAGGGGGTTGTACATACTTTTCCTTGAAGAACTGATTTTAATCCAGTTGTTAGAATAAGGTTTAAACCAGGTTGTTTATTTGGAGGGGCGCCAAAGATTTTGAGAAAAAAAAATTGATGGTTGAAATTGCATGCGATTGCGGTAAACTTCTGATAATCCCTCGCGGCCATGTAGTCATTGTAATCGTCTCCTGCGATTGCTGCAAATTGTTCATAATTTCCTGTGGTAATTTTTGTCACAAATTTTGCAGAATTTTGCCGCAATCGCGGAAAATATCGGCTATTTTGATATCATAAAATCATAAAATATCATAAAATATCGGTTGTGAAGGCATCCATGATCACAGCAATATTTGAACATATCCTGCGAACGAGTGGAGATCATCACCGAAAGAGGCATAGTTCTGATCATCCTTCGGGGCCGTGAAGACATTGTAATCGTCTCCCGCATTTGTGAAGACATTGTAATCGTCTCCCGCATTCGTGAAGACATTGTAATCGTCTCCCGCATTCGGGAAGACATTGTAATCGTCTCCCGCATTCGGGAAGACATTGTAATCGTCTCCCGCATTCGGGAAGACATCGTAATCGTCTCCCGCGATTGCGGCGAAATAGTTATCATATCCTGCAGCTATTGATTTCAGCCATTTTATGAGCTACCCAGCTCTAAGTAGATGTTGGGTTATGGTTGCCTGATGTATCGGAATTCGGAGCTCAAAGGGTTAATAGTTTTTTTTCCATAAGACATAATTTAGCAAAATAACTTTCAACTTGTTATAAATCTTTTAAAATCTTACTAATCAATAAAAATATGTGCTAAACATCCATCACGGTATATCAAACTTTAATAAGTTTTATCAACAAATCTAATTCTATGAGCTTATTTTTGGATAATAAAATTTAGTGTATTAGTCATCAATTGGTGTCATAGCAAATATAAATACAGAATCTATACTCTTATCTTCCTTAACTCAAGTGGAATGTGAGATAAGCATGAGACATTCCACTCTTGCAAGAGAAATCTTTTTAACTTATTTGTATGAGGATTAGTTGTTTGGTTTTGTATATTTATTATTTGAATGTTCGTCAGTAAACTGATTAGATATGTAGTGTGACTTGACTAGTAAATATAATCTTATCATCACTCAGAAAATATTACTTAGTCATTATCAGGCTGCAGTAAACTTGATCAGGACGAGAGTTAACAACATGTTAGTGGACAATTTTCAGTTTACAAAATCACTTTTAGCATTTGCTTTAAGTGTCAATTTCATACTTCTGTGTTCTTACTGTGCAGCACTCGGTAAGTGTTATTCTTTGGCCTTTTACCTTTACTACATTTACGGAAGTTTTGATGTAGAGTAATACAGAAAAAAATATGCTAATTGAGATGGAAAATCATAATGTTAGAAGGTTTTGATTTAGAAATGCTATTAAAACACTTTGTTTTCAAAGACTTTGATGCTATAGAAGGCAGTTGAATTTTATAATTAGGTTTAGACTATACAATTCTGCCACAATAAGTTCAAAAGTTACTAACCCGGTTACTTTTTCCTTGCTTATCTAAGACGTGTATTACTGATCTATTCTATTATTTGGACCAGAGAGTGCTTTTGGTGGGGAGTATCAAAACCAAAAATATCTTTGATGTACAGTTGTTACAGAAGACAACCCTAGCCACAACGATAGATCATTCAGGTTATTTCTATATGTAATTTGGATTTGGATCCTTAACAAATGGATACCTTAGACTAGATGTCAAGAAATGTTAGAACCCAATTTGAAAAGAAACTGATGAAATAACAATTAGCTTTAACTATTTAAAATGACTAATATAATGGTTTTAAATACCTTCAGTCACCAGTTCAAATTAGTCGGCTATTGCGACCTAGGTTTCGGCACGAAGTTGTACCATCATCAGGCGGGCCAGTTTTGAGTCTTCAGTCCAATGGACGTCGTTGAGTTAAAACAAATAAACAGTTCACGACATACAGCACAAACACGCACACGAACACATAAAACGAATAATACGGTATTATTCGTTTTATGTGTTCGTGTGCGTGTTTGTGCTGTATGTCGTGAACTGTTTATTTGTTTTAACTCAACGACGTCCATTGGACTGAAGACTCAAAACTGGCCCGCCTGATGATGGTACAACTTCGTGCCGAAACCTAGGTCGCAATAGCCGACTAATTTGAACTGGTGACTGAAGGTATTTAAAACCATTATATTAGTTATTATAACCAGTTCAGGGGCAATCCCACATCTTATGATGTCGAAATTATTTAAAATGCTCAACCCAAAATTTTCAACACTACCTAGATAAATACAATCAGATAAATACATTGTTAAAATTAGGGGTGTGCAAATAGTGATTTTCGGGTTTAAATGGAATCGAACCGAATACTTTATAATATTTTTGTATATCGAATTACCGAGCAAATATTTACGTTAATCTTATACACTCCAAAGAGTTTCCCAATCACAGCTTTGGAACTCTACTTATGTTAATAATCCTAAATTGAACCAATGTAAGTAATGTAACATTTTAAAATAATCTATAGACATAGACATATTTTATTCATGAATTGGGTACAAATTATACAATGCACATCTCAATCGTCAAATACATTATATGGAGTAGTCTAGTAGCATTTAAAACAAAACAAAAAATGATTAGTTAAATATTATATTTTAGTCTAAACATTTAAAACAAATAAAAAATAATGCCATGTTGAATGAGATCAGGCAGACAGGAATTCTTCGATACTATAAAACTCGCCTTCCACCAAATAAGTTTTCAGCTGTTTCCCAAAACCTTTAGAACCCAATCTTGAACTGCACTGCTTTACTTCTTCAGGAAGCCTATTAAAGAAAAAGGGGCCCGAAAAATTTGCATTCCTCTCAGAGAGGGTCAGACGATGACAAGGAGTACGAAGATCTCCTCCATGCCTAGTGGGGTATCTATGACATTGACCAACCGAATATCCTTCAGATGATTTACTGCAGACATTATTGCTCTGTAGATAAATATAGAAGGCAAAGTTAAAATTTTGTTCACCCAGAATTTTGCCTTTACCTATTTGTTGTTGGTACAAAATTGGTACAGGGCTTACAGCATTTTTTCATTTTATTTCATTGACATAACTATAAAAATTGTTTGTTTGACTCATTCTTAACAGCCAGTTTAGGTGATTTGGCTTGCAAAACAAACGAGGATTGTGCGCCTAATGCCTACTGCGATGGCCACTGTAGATGCGACCCCAAGTCATTTGTGCAAGACATGACTACACACACATGTTTGCCAAGTAAGAAAGTCTGCTAGTTTTGGAAAATTGATTATAAATCTTAGCTGAGTGGTTATAGTGCTCGCCTAGTAATCAAAAGGTCGCCGGTTTGATCCTGAAAAAAGTCCAGTAGCTTTTTGATGGTCTGAAACTGGACCCAGCTGTTCCTGATCATTGGGCTTTAAATAAATGACCCTGACTAATGAAACCGCTGATCTTAGTCAGTAACAAAGCTACACAGGTCATCTCACACACCATTCTACACTCGTCCTTCACTCATATTTGGGTTAAAATACGCACCTAGGTGGCGTCCCCATCTCAATGATTGATAATTGATAATTGATAATTGACTTAACTTATTTATTGAATGGGAAAAACTAATATAAAATGATTACGTGTACCTTAAAACAAGTGGGATTTTAATTTATTACACTTGATTTGGCTAGGTTTCATGTAATGGTAGAATGGAGCTGCACTAGGCCTGAGGAATGGGTTGAGGTCTATTCTTATTGGGAGGCAAGTTAAATCAAAGTAATGAGTTGATACATGTACAATTTAGACTGTTCAATAACTTAAGGTTAATCTAAAAATGCAAAGACAATTCCACCTTCTAAGTAGATTTTATTATTAAACATATATTTCTAAAAAGCTAATTAAAGTTTACTTTTTATTGAATTTTCTCAGCTCGTGAGACTATTCATTGGTCTTCACAGGGTAAAAACGACTTTTGGATAGCTGATTTCTGTCACTAGGATATGTGGAATGAAACTTTCACAGAGCAGTACACACTGCTTCGTCAATTTCAGGATGATGATAACTATTACAGTTTGATATAATAACAGACGCTTATCCATCATGTAGGAAATACTGTATAGGTGCTCTTATAATAATAATAATATAATATAATAATAACAATAATAATATAATATAATAATAAATATAATAATAACAATAATAATATAATATAATAATAATATCAAATCAGTTGTAATTTTTAAGTCTGATTTTCTTGTACATCACGCCACCATATAACAATATTATCAATACGATTTTCAATAAACGGCATTGGCACAAACATCTCCTGATCCCCTCCCCACCTAGATCATACCACCGTCTTCAACACACAGTCTACCTCCAGAAATCTAACCCTAACAACCTGTATGTGACCGTGTCATCAATAATATAACCATTGTATTTATTCCATCCACTTTTCCGAGTCCGATATAAGTTGTAAAGTGTTAACGACAAACACAACACTAGGTATCACCATAGACTAAGCAACACAGGCGAGTATGTTTTATCTATGGTATCACACAGTATATCAACTCCTCCTTTTTATGGCTAATATTTGAGGATTTTCACCTTTCATAGCACAGTATTAGCAAACCTCTGTTTCCATGGGTCAGCTCTCTGGACTCAGCTATGTTAATGGTAGATGTTCTTTATGTATACTGTATGAACAATCATTACAAGTAGGCTAAATAATGTTTTTATTTTAACTTGAATAATCCTTAGGTGACTGAAAAAGCAATAAAATATTTATTATGTAGGTACTTATTCTTGAATGGTTTTAGTTGCAAAAAAGATTAATGGCTCCTGTAAAATTGATGAACAGTGCACTCCTACTTTTGGAAACCATGCATTCTGCTTCAAAAACCTCTCTTCAGAGTTTGGTGTGTGTAATTGCATGAGAAACACACATTATGAAGATGGACTTTGCTATAAGTCAGTGCGTAAGTAGATTAGATAATCTTCTATTTAGATATACTAAAAGGTGTTTTATTACTGCTACTTTTATCAGAATTCCAAGAATCAATCCTAGAATAATAAGTAAACCAGACAGCTTCCTAAACTTAGAGAGTATGATATATATATATTTTATACAATAAATAAGTTAACATTAACAATTTAGGTGAGTCGGTGGCTCAGTCGGTAGCGTCACGGACTTCGTACCCAAGGCAGCGATGTCCAAGGGTTCGGATCCTGGTCACTGACACTTAAGTCTTCAGTACAGTTCACCCTTGTAGGCCTACTGTTTCGGCTCTCCCCTTGCTTTGCTGCATTAGTTCCAGGCACAGGCCCATAGCATGTGGACGGGTATATGCAAGGTTAAAAGAAACCGCCCTTCCTTTAAAAAAATTAACAATGTTCAAGTTTTTATGTTCTGGTCAGTGATTAGGAATTATTTTAAGACCCAACCTAGAAATTATGCCCAGAAAGGAATGGAAATATAACTTTCATGGAAAATATGTTAAAGCAGACTCATAGGTAAGTTCTCGTTATCTGGAAGTAGTATAAAATCAGAGTAGAAGAACAATTGTAGTTTTGAGTATGTCCCTTAAATAAACAAATAACTACTTAGTACTCTAATCTAATTAATATTTTCTGCTTAAATATATTAACTAATTATTACATATTAAAAAAATATTTTCATCTCTCGGAAGTGATTGTCAAGTATCTGATGACATATTGTTTAACAGCTTGTTGTTACATTACATAGTCAGGCTGCTCTTAAAGCTCTTGACTCAAATGAAGTCACCTCAAAACTGGTCTGGGAGTGTTTAAACACCCTCTGCAAACTTTCCACTCGGAACTCTCTTACTCTCGGCTGGGTTCCAGGCCATGTAGGCATTGGTGGCAACAAGAGTGCAGATAAGCTGGAAATAAAAGGTGCAAGCATGCCATTCTTTGGACCGGAGCTATTTTGTGGCATCAGGAAAGCTACTGCTAAACATGTAATCAATAAATGGTCCAGAGAACAACACCTAGATTGTTGGCGTAGCAATCCTGGACAATCAATAAGCTAAAAACTGCTCTCAGAACCAATAAGAACCCTCTTCACTCGCTGGCTGCTAAAGCTAGGGAGAGGGCAGGTCAAGCAGGTAATTGCTCTTATCACTGGACACGGCCATTTCAGGAAACATCTCCACACTCTAGGAATTATCAATGACTATCAGGAGTGTCGACTTTGCAACCAGTCTGATGAGACTGCAAAACACATTATTCTGGATTGCGACAGACTTGGGGCTAGGGGAAGGGCCCTTGGTCTAAAGCAGTCAGGTGAACCAGACGCTAACATTGGGCAAAATCTTCTGCACCTAGACAAGGACACGGGCATAGGCTAATCCAGTTAGTGGCAAGTGGGATGCATAAGCTTTGGTTGACGTGCTAGGACCACAAGTCCACCCCTCTCACAATACAATACATTACATATTAACCTAATTATATGAATGATTTCAGCTCTTGGAGGTGATTGTCAAGTAGATGATGACTGTGTATCAGTATCTGTTGTGCCATCGCCGTATTGTTTCCACAGCAAGTGTACTTGTGTTGCCAACTACCATCCCACCGAGGATCATTTGGATTGTCTGCCAGATATTGGTATGTAGGCCGTTATTATTTCAATTACATACAGAACTTTGTTAATATAGTTCATACTTACATAATATATAGCTGTACAAGCAATAATTATTTAATTTCTTTAATAAACAATTATTAATTGAATAATTTTTAGAGAGCATAACTATAATAACTACAGGGTTAAGCAAAAGTCTGGAACCCCCCCCCCCCCCCAGTTAACTTTTTAACGCGTTGCAGTAGGAAAACCAAACTCGGCACATATTTACAACATAAGAAATTGTATTTTTTTATCAAAGTTACAACTTTGCCCCAGCCCCCAAAATGGGGTATTTTGGGGGCAGCCCCAAATTTTCAAATGTAAGAACCTATCATGTTAACCGGGGGGTTCCAGACTTTTGCCTAACCCTGTATAATAATATAACACAACTGTATATGTAGTATCAAAAATTGTTTTTTTATCCTATAGTTTGAAAGAAGAGGTCAGGGCCGTCCGAAGGGGGGGGGGGCAACCGGGGCAAGCTGCCAATGATCAACAAATCATTATGCCAATGATTGAACATATGCATAGTATGCTATTTTAATTTTTTTCTCTTCGAGTATATCACTAAGTTGCCTAAATGCATAAATATATTTACGTAATTTATTTTTTAGATATTCAACATGTTCCGGCCATTTCATCTTTGAATCAAAAACAATACCAAGATATTTGTACGAATCAACTTTTTCAATTTTGCTACAAAAACAAGAGTTATTGGAATGATTTCCACAGACATGAATAGATAGGTTTTCAAGTTTGTATTCGGTAATACTTGCGTAATGAAATTGGCATGAATTTGGTTTTAGATATATTAAGAGACAATACATTTTGGTCAAGCCATTTTTTTAGCAAACAGAGGTCTGATTCAGCCTTGTTTTTAACCTCCTCCCAGGATGCTCCGGTTACAAATATTAGAGTATCATCAGCAAATAATGTTAATTTTCCTTCTGTTTGAATTTTAGAAATATTATTAATATAAAGGAGGAATAAAACAGGACCAAGGGTCGAACCCTGGACCACACCATACTCCACTGGCAAAACATCGCTTGACACTTCACCAAGTGTGACAGTTTGTAGCCTATCAGAGAGGTAGCTGCTGAACCAAGCGAGCGAGGTGCCGCGCACCCCTACAAGCTCAAGTTTACGCAACAATCGACTTCTGTCCACTGAGTCAAAAGCTTTTTTCAAGTCTAAAAATATTAACATACTTCGTTTGTTGCCATAAATTGCCTCGTTAATGCATTTATTAATATCGAATAAAGCATCAGATATGTTTTTGTCACTCCTGAAACCATACTGATTTTCACTTAAAATATTGCATTGGTGGAGGTAAAAAACAAGTTGGTCTTTAGAAATTTTCTCTAATAGCTTAGCGATTACACTTAACGAAGAAATCGGACGATAGTTATTCATGTCTGTGAAATCATTGGATTTGTGCAATGGAATGATCTTGGCCAATTTCAGCTCGTTTGGGAATATACCAGATGTCAGGCTAAGATTGACAATGTGCAGAAGAGGAGCACATAGAGAGTGGATGTTTTCTTTAAGAACAAAGGCCAAGATACCATCATGGCCAGGTGCAGACCCTCCGCGCAGACCCTGGACGTAACGTTCTATGTCAGCGTGTGTGACGGTGTTGAATGTGAAATTCGTATCGAGTGAGAAGTAAGCGTCGTTTACGACTGGAGCCCCAGCTGAATTGATTGAATTGGCCAATTTAGAACCTACTGATGTAAAGAACTTATTAAAATCGTTAGCTATTTTAGTCTTCATGTTCGCATTATTCGAAGAACCAGGTAAAAATTTTTCAAATGGAAAATGGTCCTTAGAGCAATTCCTGCCCGATATTTCACTAACTATGCCCCAAAATAATTTTGGATCCCTGTTAGATTCTGAAATTTTACCCCTATAATAATTTTTCTTTGCGAGTTTGGTGTTTTGATTTAAAGATAGGCGCAGGGCCCTGAATCTATCTAGAAGTAATATATTAAAAGGTTGGGTTTTTGATCTTTTTACTTAACTTGTCTCGTTTTCGAATTAATTTAATGAGATCTACGGTAATCCAAGGCTTTATTTTTTTAAATCTTGTTGAGTGATGTTTAATTGTTTTTGTTGAGGCTTCAGTTACTCAATGTCGAACAAAAACATGCTGTGCACTGATTAACCTCGTGATTACTCATGATTGGACTCCAGTCAGTTTTTGTAATATGTTCAGTTAGTGAAGCGTGATCAATGTAGGTGTGAAATTGGTTCTGTGACTGAGTGTCAGTTCCAGTTCCTGTAGGCGTCTGAATGGGGTTAGTGATTGTAAGAGCAGTGCTGTAATGGTCAGTGATGTGAGATTGTATGACAGCAGATTTGACTCGTCTCATATCATGGAAACGGACAAAAATGTGGTCAATACAAGAAGATGTGTTGTGTGTCACTCTGGTCGGCTTGTCGATGCACTGGATTAGTCCAGCACCTAGTAAAGTGTTTAAGTAAAGATCCGTTATTGCATCAGTTTTGTGTAAGTCGATGTTTATATCACCCAAAAAGATACAGTTAGTATCTTTACTTATGTGATTATAATAGCATTCCAAACCATTTATAAAATGATCAATTTCACTATCAAACGTCCTGTAAACAGCTAACAGATTGAATATTTTATTCAAAAGACTGAATTCCAAAGAAATACCAAAAACTCTGTTGATGTTAACTTGAGTTACGGTAGCAGACAGACGTTTGTTGATGAAAACAATGACTCCGTCATTTTTGTTGTTTTGTGTATCTGTCATTGTACAGTCAAACCCGTCCATGTGACCCACCTCCCCCCCGCTCAACCAACACTCTGATAAGACGATGATATCTAGATTAGCATTCAAAGACTGTAAATACACTGATAAATCGTCAAAATTTTTGAGAAACTTCTTATGTTTGTGTGAAATATTTTAAGACTACTATTTATTGGGGTTTCATTGAAAAATCTTTCGCTTTCAAAAACATTATCCAGCTCCAAGCAAGAATCGTATTCAAAAGGTGTATTTTCATCTGTGTTGCCAATCATCGTCCCGCATAGGCCCTCCTGCCCGTGCCTATCCTAATAACTTATAAATTAAATATTTACATAAATGAAATTAAATTAAATGATGCAATTCTTATTCAAACCATACAATCAAACTATTTAAAATTACTAGAATGAGATATAATAAGAGTTAATACACGAAATGTTTACTATAATTCCTTGCTTTACCTCAATACATTTAAATACATAAATGTCTTTTGGAAATAAATCAATAAAATTCTTATGGAATAGATTAAATTAAAATAATAGTATTTTGGTGTAATAAATTAAATAACTAATGGACCTTCTAGCAGCCCTTGCATCTCAATTAAATAATGGATAATAATTCAACTAATTTTACATGCAAAGAAACATGCTATTATAAAGATTGGACCGATGTAACAAATAATTTAATTTAACATTTCACTGCTTTGTCTCCATGCAATTGTTTAACACATGATAATTAGATTATTTGCTTTAAAAATAAACAAATAAAATTTCCATGCAACGGTTTGAGGTAAGTTGACTAGTAGTTTCTCTCAATAGTAGTGGTAAAGCTAGTAAAACGGTAAGTCAACCCTTGCAAATAATAAAAAAGTTAATGTATAGTGAAACATATTGATGTTGCTAGAAGCATGCTATTAAAAATGTGAAAACATAAACATAACATAAACAACGACCTTGATTAGATGAATCATTAACCCTTAGAGTGCCTGGCGAGAAATAAAAGTAACGCTCAAAAAATGCCGATGATTTTTCCCGAAGGTCGCGCTAAAAATGCCGAGCGCGATCTGGCGATTTATAGGTTAAAATTTTGTAAAAATCGAATTTTCGATATTTCGACCAACGAAAATCGCTGTATTGCATCTAGTAACTTTCGACTCAATGTTAATATATGGGTTAAAAGAATCCGAGTATCCATTCGGTTGTTATGACAACTGTTCGATCATTTCGTAACAGTTGTCAAACATCAATGGCAAGAATGGTTAACTGCATCACACGGGCTCTGGATGGATCTCAGAGAGCAGCTGGTGTTCTCTGTGACCTGTCCCGGGCGTTTGATTGCGTTGATCACGACATCCTCATTGGTAAATTAAAAAAAATTGGTATTAAAGGCAAAGAAATTAATTTATTTTCTTCTTATCTTTCTAATCGGTTTCAGAGAACTAAATTAACCAAAAATAATGAAACTGATTATTCAACTTGGGGGAAAGTACCATGTGGTGTGCCTCAGGGGTCGATACTGGGCCCTAGTATGTTCATAATCTATGTAAATGACCTACCTCAAGTCTCCAATATGGAACTCTTTCAGTATGCAGACGATACAATGGTGCTATGTACGGCACCCAGTATCGACTCCCTGCGACACACACTCGACAGGGAGGTGCAAGCGCTCAGAGACTGGTTCCAGGTGAATGGGTTGGTTATGAATGATGATAAAACTCAGCTTATAGAGTTTAGTTCTAATAATAATCAATATAAAACAGGTAAAATTACAACATCAAAATCTAAAATGCCACTGCAGCAAAATGTGAATTTTTTACGTATAACTGTCAATGAAAATCTTAACTGGAAATCACAAGTTGTTAATTTGATTAAACGATTAAACCGCTGTATTTTCTCTCTTCGTGCAATCAGACAAGCTGTTGACTTGAAGACTCAGCTTATAGTTTATCATGCTTATTTTTCTTCAATAATGACATATGGTATTCTGGTTTGGGGAAACTCATGCCACTCCAACAAAATATTCAAACTTCAACAAAAAGCAATTAGAATTATTGGGCGAGTTCCTCGTAGAACTCCTTGTAAAAGTCTTTTTCAAACATTTTCGGTTTTAACATTTTATGATCACTATATTTTAGAAATTTCAAATTGGGTTAAAGACAATCTCTCCTCATTCATGAACCAACCCATTCATTCCCACCACACTAGATTTAAGAGTTATATTAAGCCTGAAACCCATAGATTAGAGAAATTTCATTTATCTCCCCAATATATAGGCCCACAAGTTTACAATAAGTTACCACTCCGCATAAAAAATATTGATAGTAAAACACAGTTCAGATCCACCCTGAAGACCTGGTTAAAAACAAAAATTTTTTTTTCTATAGAATGTTATTTAAATAGGGACGTTAAGTTAGATTAATAATTTAGTAAGACATTTTTGTTATTTCTTAGTTTTAGTATATCTTGTATATGACTTTATGTCCTGTCAAAAAATGATGTAATGACATGTAGTAAATAAATAAATAAATAAATTACGAAACGTCCGGTCAGCCGGACATTGGCACTTTTGGCTCGTTCTAACAACGTCCGGTCGGCCGGACGTCGGCACTTTTGGCTCGTTTTAAAAACGTCCGGTTCCCCGGACGTTGGCACTCAAAGGGTTAAAATAGTGAATCTAAATTTAAATTCAAAGACCAAAGTTAACTGACCTGAGATCTATAAATATTTTAGTAAAAATGTAACTACTTTAACTTAGTACTACATAGAAAAGAAAACACAACTGAAAATAACATATAAGTTAATCATGAAATTAAAATATTATAAATTAGATTTCGGTGTATTTGTAGTATATTTTATACATGCCTAAAATAAATTAAGGAAAAAAATAGTAGTATTACCTAATTACTGTTTAACATCATATACATCCAAGTCTGCCTATATACAACACTTTTAGATGTTATGTTGCGATGTTTACCAAAGTGTTTTTATTAACTGCTTCTTTATTCAAAATCGGATTTTCAGATAAACAAGATCACAATTATTTAATTACAATTTATTTAAGTGCTTTGTTAATGTTAGGTTTAGGTGAAAAATGCACAAAAGATGAAGATTGTGTTGCTGGAAATTCTTACTGCTCTGTGGTGTGCCGTTGTATCAGTGGATATGCAGAGAGAAGGAACAAATCAACCTGTCTTCCAGGTGAATTGACATTACCTTTTAAAGCATGTTTTCTGTAAATAAAAAACATGTGTAATACATGAACATGCGATTGAAGAATTAATGCTAGACTTTATAGTCCAGGCAACTAAGAAGAAAATAAACCAAATAAGGGAAAAATTGTATGTATAAGTCAAATTTGGTACAGTTGTAGGGGAAGAGTCCTTAAACAACATACTAAAAGTACTGACCGGTAGGAGTTGAGCTAAGGGGGCTAGGGGGCTCTAAAGGTCCCTTCTTTTTTAGGTTTTTCGCAAATAACTCGAAAACTATCAACTTTTTGTATACAATACTAAATTAGAAAATTAGAGAAGATTAAATTTCCTGCAAGGAAGGTAAACTTTACTTTACTTTTAATACTTTTCAATGAAATGGCGATTATACAAAGTAGGTATTTTAAGCCAAGTATGAACGGAGATGAATGTAGGATGATTGGTGATCCTGTAGTCTTGTTAGTGACTAAGGCTGACTTATTCCTTAGACACAGTCATTAATTAATTGCCCATACAGCTAATGGCAACTAAGGGACCTACAGTTTATAGTGGAATCCGAACCACATTTTTGCTTTGGTATATACAAATTGGTCTAATTTTCAGGATAGTATTGTGGATAGTCGTAGTACTCACAACGTTAATCCACACCAGGGAGTATCGCATCCACAGTGCATGCCTATAGATATCCACAATTCGTAACCTCCTAGTACCGGTAACTATATTACAGGACAACGCCACCCGTCTCAGTTAACTATTTGGGTTCAACCATCTACAAGATATAATAAATACCTTATTCAAATACTTCTTCCATAAGAAATACATGCAAATTTGTATGAAAAATAAATTATAAACGTGGCAAAACCTACCCACCTAAAGTTAATATAACTAATATTCTTGAAATCTTGACTAAATTTCCAGCAATTTGACACTTCAATCATAAAAATTGGTCCAAATTTAAGGCGTTGACGAGCTCACAAAAACCATATTATTTCATTTGTAATATTTTCTTAGATAAAAGATAATAATATTACAAATACAGTAATATGGGTTTTCTGAGCTCTCCAACACCTTAATTTTGGAACAATTTTTACCCCCTACCAAGTTTCTACGCCCAGCCGCTCTCTCAAATTAGCTGTGACAAAGAAAAACAGTTTCAAATTAATATATAAGTGATTTTTGTGAGCTCGCCAACACCTTAATTTTGGACCAATTTTTATGATTAAAGTGTAAAATTTCTGGAAATTTTGTCAAGATTTCAAGAATATCAGTTATATATTAAACCTTAGGTGGATAGGTTTTGTCACGTTTAGCATTTATTTTTCATATAAGTTTGTATGTATTTCTTATGGAAGAAGTATTTGAATGAGATATTTATTATATTATCATGTTGATGGTTGAACTGAAATAGTTTCATAATAAACTTTTCTTGCACGAAATTTAATCTTCTTTAATTTGCTAATTTAGTATTGTGTACAAAAAGTTTATAGTTTAAGTTGTTTGCGAAAAACCTAAAAAAGGACCTTTAGAGCCTCCTTAGCTCCACTCAGTCCACTCCTGCCGGTCACTTTTAGTATGTTGTTTAGGGACCCTTCCCCTACAACTGTACCAAATTTGGCGTATACATGAATTTTTTCCGCTACAATGTCTTCATTGCCTGGCCTATTAATCGTTTCTTATTTCAAAATGGATGGAGTAAAACATTTTTCTGTATCTGTATCAAGTTTATTAACTTAGTATTTGTACAATACTATGGTGAATGTTTCAATTTAGGTCTGGTGACAAACAATTCACCAATGGTGTTTCAAAGTCAAACCATTTAAAAGATCATGTTATACAATACCAAATATAAATTTGAAAATTCAATATAACAAGCAAGCATATTAACCCAGATTATCAGCTAACACCTAGCACAGTGTATGTTCAATGTGTTGAATGTCCAGCTGCCAAACTGAGGGAGCCTTGTCTTGATGACTCCCAGTGTCTGCTCAATCTGCCCAACACCTTCTGTCACCCTCAGCAGAACCAATGTACATGTCAGCCTTCCTCCCATGAAGTGAACCAAACATGTTGGATATCTGCAAGTTAGTATAGGTACTAACTACACTATTCAATAGGTTTATTACTTTACACTCCTGATGAGATGTGATTGTTATGTAACAATATGTGACTCATGGTTATGTAGATAATTGGAATTTCAACATAGAAAAACTGTCAACAGAGTTTTAGATAATCTACATAGAACGAACAGGGGACAATTTCCTAGAACAAACTATAAACATGGTAGCTCAATGGCGTTTTGTGATGATAAATCAGAGTTTGGGGAATGGGGAGGACTGCTGCTACTAGGTGTTGAAGATGAAGCAAAGAGCTACCTACTTATGTCTGTATGTAAATTTTGTTTGTGGTTAACAATTCATTGTATCTCTGGGTTTTTTGATTTTTTTGAAATTTTGTTTTTTAATGGAGATATTTGCCCATAAAACCCATAAAATAAAAAAATAGAATCTTTACAAAAATCATAATATCTATTAAAAATTTAGAATGTTATAGTCCTTTTAACTCTAAACAAAATGGTACAACCCGCATTGCTGTAGCTGTAGAAATTAAAATTCAAAATTTCAAAATATTTTCATGAAATATTTAAATTACTCTCACCGCTTACCCATGATAAGGGTAGTTGACAAGTTAATGGGAGAAAGTATGTGTCAGTTTGCTGACACCGTTAATTTTATTTCTTAGTTCTTGTTATATGGTTGAATAACAAATAAAACAACAAGGAACAATTATTCTGTTTACTATAAGAATCCATGGACGAGATGGTTATGGATCAGATTTTGCTACAGTCCACTCTTGGTAATTCAAACACTTGATAATTCAAAACTTTCGATAATTCAAAATGAAGGCTCAGTCCCTAGAGAATCTCTCAATATTTCAAATTTTTACCATGCATTTTGATACACTCGGTATTTCAAAGTCCAAATAGAGGGCAGAGGTCAATTTGTAACACGCAGCAATTCGAAGTTTCGTCGGAAAAACACTCTATAATTCGAAGTAACTCAGAAATTCGAAGTTTCGTCAGTTAACACTCTATAATTCGAAGTTTCGTCGAAAAAACACTCTATAAATCAAAGTCACGGAGTAATTCGTAGTTTAGTCGGCAAAACACTCTATAATTCGAAGTGATCTCTTCCTGTTATAACAGGAAACTATACAGTACAGTACATCCTGTTTCTTTGGTAGGCTACTGTTGGACGTTTTGATGTTTGTTTAGTTAGAGCAGTAGTCTGAGTTAGTTCACTGACTTGTTTTTCTAAGTTGGCAATCCGATCTCTAGATTGCGCGACATCTCCTTGAGCACAAACGTAGTTGTCAACAGCTGATAGTTCAGCTATTGGCGAAATATATAGCGCTAAATAACAGACTTCTTTGCAACTAAAGTAACTGAAAAATAAGCCGTTGATTGTTTAAAAGTGTACTAAAATACGGTACAGTATGATGTTTTATTGTAACGTGCTGTACCTTTGTATGTATTAAAAAATGAACTCTCTGTAATTAGAATGGTTTATTTTTCTCCCGATAAATCGAACTCTTGATAATTCAAAACTCTTGATAACTCAAATTTAAATGCTTGGCCCACCAATTTCGAATTATCAAGAGTCTACTGTATTAACGGTCAAGTCTATTGGTGTTGGAAAATTTTTCTAAATAAAATTCAATCTTAGGTGGCCAGATAACAATGTTCTATTCGGGTATATTTCTAAATGGTTATACTCCATTCACAATATTTAGGCGGTTTTAGGTTTCCCTACCACTTTTTTCTGCTTTAATGCATGCTGCAGCCGATTAACATTTTGACAAATCTCGGCTGTTGAGCTATGTTTTAATGGTAGGATCAGATATGAAGGGGATGGATTTCTTCCCCTAAAACAACTTAAATTTTGTGAATGGTGAATAAATAAAAAGATCTACGCCAAAAATGTAGTCCTATATTTCCAGAGTTGGGAGAGAAGTGTTCCCACTCCAACCATTGTGTTACCGGTACTGCCTCCATGAACAGTTCTGTAGAATGCAGTCTAGGTGTCTGCTCCTGTGTCTCAGGATACAGACGACAGTATTCTGACTGTGTCAGGCTCAAAGGTAAATAATTTACACACTTTTTTAACTATGTACTTGATACACTATCTACAGGAAATTCTAGAATATGTGTCAATTCATTTATTACAAAACGAGATTAAGTATTTAGCAAAGAGTTGAGTTAGATTTTGCAAAAGTGTTAACAAAAAACTCACCCCCCCCCCCTCCAAAAAAAATCACAAATTAATAATGTAGCCCAACTTTATAACATGTAATGTTATTTTTGCTCAAAAAGAAAAACACAACTTCTGTGATTCAAAATTTAATGTTAAACAGAATTGGATTGCAATGACACAGTGCTCGTTAAAAAATTGTGAAAGGAGATTTTTGTTTTTGTCAGTTAACAAAATTACTGTACTGTACATAATTTTTAAGACTTTCATTTTTAGTAAGTTGCCTGCTAATTTCCCATAAGGGGATTAAGTTCTTACCGTAGGACCTAGGGATTAAAGTTCTTAAGGTAAAGACCTTGACCGGGGACCAATTTTCTTTTCTGTTTTGATATCCCCAGAGAGTTAATAAACACCATCTGTTCAAATTCATATATGTACTTGTATGTCCATTTAGGACGATAACTAGAAAGTAAAAATGATCCGATTTCGATTAAATTTAGTACAAACATATAACTCTATTTTTACTATTTAAACGAGCTCGCAAACATATTGTGCAATACCATGCAAACCAGCATGATTGGACTATGGGAAGTAGGTTTTAACCCTAGCGCTGGCAAACGCCGGATATACGGCGCGAACGGCCGCGGCCGAAATGGCAACGCCGGATGCAGGTGTTACGGTAGGCCTACATATAATTTTTTTTTTTTTTTTTTATAGTTTTGTTCGCTTTTTAGGGCTGCTGTTGTAATAAATAAGTTAAATAATTCAAACCAGAGTACCCTATAATTATATATTATATAAGGTGTACGGTTTTGTACATGACCTGGGTTGGATGATTACGGTATTTGGTACTAGCGCGGGGGTACGATCAACATAATAATAGGGCTATCAAACAAAATACACAAAGTAAGCTATATAAACTATATATTTTTGGAATCAGCACAAAATTTACTACAACTTTACAATTTACCTTGTGATGATAAGTCTAACCTGCACTTAGCTACACGACGGAATATAAAACATTTTATAAAAAAAATAATAATGCCTAAAATTCTGAAAAACTAAAAAAAAATTTTTTGTGGTAACCATGTAAACCACCTATATTATTGTTCTTTGTTTTATTCTGAACAAAATGATATATAATAATCCACAGTTATGTTGCTATTTCTAATTATTGTTATGATGGTTTAAAAATGATATTACATAATTAATAAAATCCCTATGCCAGTACAGCGTTACACTACTGCCAGCTCTAGGGTTAAAGGGTTTTAGTTAGATTCCCCACTTTTGACCCTCAAAATATAAAATTTGGCAGTTTAGGTATAAATATATTGTGTAGCTTACAAAAACAAATAATTTAGTACATTCAAGTTTTGTTGTATGCCTTTCAAACTTTTAATTCTTTAATGACTAGAGAAAAAAAAAACTGCAAATTTAAAATACCTATGTTATTTGCTAAGTCTGCAGGTTTGCTGCGGCGGAGGTGTTTGTTTATAAGCAAGCAGTTTGTCATTAAAAATTACTATTAATTAATAATATGATTCCAGATGCCTCGGCTGACAGCAGCACACTGGAGAAATTTGTATATCTTACCATTGCAGTGGTGCTGCTTAGTCTGCCAAATGACTGTACAATTTGTTAGTACATTTTAATTTTTTAAAGTACAAAAACCTTTTTTTACTGTTTTTTACCTTTAGAATGATATTTGAATTATCATTCTATTATGTACATTTCCAACCATATTGCCACATTAAAATCTAGAAATAGGTGATAAGAGTGTTGATATGATACCAGGTATAATGTCTATCTGCTGTTGAAGTTTGAATTTTGGGGAGCTTGGGGGGGGGGGTGGTTTGACATCCTACTTCTAATGGTCAGTTGCTACCACCAACATGCTTAAAAACACAATCAAAAACTGTCATTACAGAAACTTGATTGCAAAAACTAATTGAATGCCTTTAAGAGTTTGTGTGCGTGATTCCGTCTTGAAAAACTACACGACTCATTGGGCTAGATAATGTAGCACTAATTCTAGGGATTATTTATTTTAATATTTTTCTGGGCTGACAAAATTCATTGATTCTAATAACACCGGGGCACGTTTATTTCAGTGCTTATTTATAGGTCAATGGACAAGGTATACATAAAGAAAACCCCAATTTATTATAAAGATTTTAATAAAAATGTTCACATTGATCTGGAAATATACAAATAAAAGATTGAGATTAGTTAAAAGTTATAATTAGGTAAAAGATTAATTGTCTTCTAAGTAAAAAAAGAGAAAAAACAGTTCAAAAGTAAACATAAACATTTGCATTTGATGATGCTTTGGTTAAATTAATGACAATATCCTTTTAATCAATCATTTATTTTATTTTATAAGATTTGCAGACCTATATGGCATAAGCAAGCAATTAACTAAAAAATGTTGTAGCTGCAGCGGGAGGAGAACCTACGATGACTATACCTTGGTTTTCTTGTCTGTCAAACAACTGATTGAGGCACCAGATACACAGCCTTTACTTTCAACTCAAGTAGCAAAAATCGTTGGCAAACCATTGGCCCAACGTTTCTGTCGATCGTTGGCCATCAACGGTATGTTTTGGCACTCAGTCTTACGGTTGGCCAACCAACCAATTTTTGCGGAAGGGCCAACCATCCCATTGGGCCGAAACATAAAAAACACAAAATAATAAAGATTTATTATGAAAAGCATAATCATCAGTTGAGAAAATTGATTAAATAGTTCATAAAAACTAATTTTGAAAATAAACAAGATAAAATTATTTGGCCGGAACGGGTCTCAAACCCGGTACCTTCGCCTTGTGAGCCTCACGCCTTGCCTCTGAGCTAACTGTGCTTGTTGACTATGAGTGTTTTCGAGTGGTCAAAGAGTAGCCGACAGGTGCAATGGTGACAATACTTAAAATATTTTTGATGCTACAGTATAATATGATTCTGTTAATCTGTTTAGGCCTCAAGTAGTTGAATTGTTTTTCTGGTAGTTGGAGAGGATACTGGTATTTGAATATAGATTATTTAATTACCATTAGATTAGTAGGCTATTGTTATAATTGATTGTTATATAATTAATTAATCTTTCCCCTATAACTATTAAAAATTTGCTCAAATAAATTAAAGAATATTGTTAAATAATTGAATTATTATAATTAATATATATTAAGCAAGTGTTCCCCACTGTATCTAGTATCCATCGAGGTAGACTTCTGGAGTGATCGCGCCCGTGTTGAAGCGAACCGTTTTTCGGTCCGGCCACGAGTAGCTGTGAGCAGCCCGTGGTAGGCAAGAACGCCAGCGCTAAGATGGGCGGGATAGGGAAAATCGCGACGCGCGCCTACTTTTATTTTGTTTCCAGATGACATGATTTTTTTAGGACAAATGAACGATTGAATTGTATTCTCTAATAGATTGTGGTTCTTTCGGAATTAATTTCATTCTTACTTTCACATCAGGTATATTTTTAAAACACGATTAACTTCAACTTTTAGTGTAATTTTCTTGTCAGTGACATGTTTTATTTTATTTTATTAAAAACAAATTGGAATATTTCCCTAGCACATTTGTATAATATTTTTAAACATTTTTTGGCTTTTGAAATAAATTTGGATAGAGGGTCATAACAGTCCAATTACTGTAATAATTAGAGATTGGTCTCATGTTTATAAATTAAAATGAAATAAAAGGCAATAAGAACACTTTCAAAATGTTCACTACACAATCTTGAAGCTTCTGTAGGTTTAAAATTTTTCCTCCTAACTGCGAGAATCCATTTCTTACGCAGTTCTTTGTCTTGTGGGAATCTGAAAAAAATGCACTTACAATCTGTGAAACTCCTTAAACTCGGGAAAAGTAGTATAAATTTTGAAAAAGCTACATTAATTGCAAGTAGATTATTACTTCAGCTGGTCTCAAAACAACAATAATAAAAATAAACGAAATAAAAATTTTCCGTTTGGATTGCACAATTTTCGAGGGACAGCCGGGCGTTGTAATGGTCAAAATTTGCTATTAACGCTTATTATTTCCAATCTACTATAATTTAAATTAAGTAAATAGGAATTTGTTTCAAAAACACTTGAAATATTATTCAAGACATTAAACCTATAATTTTTAACAATATATCTGAAAACTTTGTATTTATTTACCTGTGGAATCCGGAATCCGATGGTCGTCCCCTTTGCTTGCCTATTTGTACAATTAATAGCTACACAGGATGTTACCATCTTGGAACATTGGGAACATTTTAAAACTGAAAGTCCAGTGCATTAAAATATCAACAAACGATGGCAGAGATGATAAGACGCCCAACTCAAGTGTGCGCTGCTCGTAAACAAACAAAAAACATCTGGATCCTATCAATGCCTGGCAGTGCTACCACTGCATTCACGAAAAATCCCAGATTTCGGGTTGTCATTCATGAAATTTACCCGTTAAAATCTCCAAATATTCTTCTTGTTTTTAAAGTATGGCAAATAATCAATTTGATTTGAATGAACATTGGTCGTTTGTATAGCTGAAAACAAATTTATAAATTTAATCTTAAACTTGATTGTTAATTTTACTCCTAAAGTACATGTGGAAAGGAAAGTATGTATTTTTGATAAGATCCTATACAAATACTTATTAATAAACGTTCTAGATTGTTTTCTGAAAATGCATATCGACAAAGCTACACAACCGGGACCGGGTACTCCAGGAGTGGCCGCGCGGTGGCGGCGCGGTACCGTCCCATGCTCGTTTCCAAACGATTTAATAATGACGCAATCATTTTATCACAAATTGGTTGATTTGAAAGTTAAGATCAACTCATTGGCTACAACTTTCCCGCTAGAAGTTCGTTTGTAACCCAAAAATAAAAATTTTCCTCCCTTAGTGACTTTTCCATGTCAGTCTTTGGTAAGTCTTCTATATTTTCAATTATTAAAATTCGAAATAATTATTACAATAAAAGATATTTATACTGTCAGAATCCGATGTTTATATAGATTAAGAATATATAAGTTTTATTTGACTGGAGCTTTTCCGTTGAGCTACAACAGCGAGTAAACTGCAGCGCGCACGATACTGAAATACGCCCGAATTTGTTCTTGCCTACCACCGCTTTCCAGCACGGACCGTTTTTGCCCCATTTAGCGATCACTCCAGAAGTCTACCTCGATGCTAGTATCACAACATCATCTGACTACATTTATTATAGATCCAACATTTTTACAATATTTGTCTTATATTCTACTGCCATAACATTTATGTACTTTTAAATAAATCAATTTGTTAAAATGAGTTTTAGAATGTTTTATACTTAAACCCAACGAAGGCCCAACGATTCCTTCCTTTGTAGGGCCAACAAATACCAGTTTCCGTTGGGCCAACGTTGGCAAATCGTTAAAATTTCTGCCAACCATTTCCCAACCGTGCCGACCATTTCCCAACGTTGGGCCAATGTGCTACTTGGGAACAACTTGAACCACATTTTCATTTGGGTACAATAATTGGAGAGTCAACAACCAACATAGTTCCAAAAGGAATGATCAGTGGAGTTAGATCCTGAAGTAGTGTCAAGAACCATGCAAAAGTTCCTGTTGTATACACAGGGAATAATGATTTAGGAAATTTTGTTATTTTAATTTAAATAACCTAGTTTGTAACAGTAAGTTTCAATTTCATACCGGTACATTCTTTTTTCCCACCCTGTTTAAGACACCTTTGGTGGGCATCTAAAGTCATGTTTCCTAGTGATCAATCCTGGGGGGCCATCAGTAAACTGACAAAGGAAGTTCCCTAGACAGTCAGAGCCAGGATTGCCCCAGCGACCTTGGTAGTTGTACCACTCAGGGGTCGTCTCATCAGAGTAGAACACCTGCACCGAGTGCCAAGTTTCCCATGCAGTACCATAGTCTACGGTATCCGACAACTCTCTCAGCCTCAACTTGGTGTATTGGTGTTTTCCTGGAAATAAGAGGCTCAGATTAAGTGTAATATAATTAAAGGTGAATCGTGCTACATATGATGTGTTTGGAAGTAGATTGAAAATAGATTATAAAAAAATTTGCTCTGAAACTAAAAATCTATTTTTTTATCAGGTTAATGAAGCATTTAAAAGCTAACACAGGAAAGAGCTATCCTCATCCTTGATAATATATCAAAAATTACTATGAGTTTTGATTTTGCATATGCATGAGTTGTTATAATAACGTTGAGTTTCTAAAATCCTTCATCATTACCGGTATTCAAACAAAAAATAAAAATTTTTCTAGTGTAAGTTTCTCCGATTTACCTTATAAGTGAGGTGATTTTCATAGTATAAAGCAGCTTATGGTTATGTTATGAATCATCAGCTTTATAAACTTTATTAATTAATCATCATTCATATTTTTAAATAATAATTCAGAACACTTCTTTTAACACAACGACTTTTGCTAATACAATCTCATCCTTACACCTTATGTGAAATGTGAAGTCTGTTGATGTCCAACTGTAGTGGTGACGATGAAGTTAGAGTTCTTGCTTGGTATTGTATTGCCAAGATCGCTCTATTATTCTTGGATCCAAACGTCAATGATCATTGGGCTTTTAAGGAATAAGTTGATTCTAAAAACAGTGATAACGACACTGAGGTATACCCTATCATCATTAGCTCATACTTGAATCAAAATGCCTCAGAAGTGTCCCTAGAATGATAATCACAGAAAGGTACGGTCATTGAAATATGTGACCAATGGATAATGAGATATAGGTCATGAGACCTATCCATGTTGATAAAACACAGTCAATTCAATTATTCACATAGAGCTTTGCAGCTTTCTTTATATACATGTCATAGTGCTGTTGTTGAGCTGTGGAATCAAGTATTAGTATATACTACTCCAATGCGATTGAATTCTTGTGCTATGAAATATACAACAGAAACCGCAAAGTCAATTTGTGTACAATGCCCGAAAAGTTGATTAGGTACTTTTCTTAATCTGAAGTCTGTGGTAATTAATAGCATCTGATCTTGTATTTAAGTTACAACAGTGTTTGACGCTCATTGCTTATAATTTAATTAATGCGAACATCATGAGAATCTGAACAACTTGAGAAAAAAAAGGTATGCCAGCCACAGTGATATAATGGGTGTTTGTAGAGTCAGTCCTGATAGTGAAACTCACCTACTCCAGCCCATAGAGCGTGAGATCCTTTGGCCGAGAACAAGATAGGATGTCCATGATCATCCAGCTGCACTGTCTCTGGGGGAGATTGAGCCTGGCCTAGGCCCTTGGACATGGCCTTGGAGAATACAAAACTATTGGTAGCTGAGTCATAGCTGTAGACCACTCCTGCATTGTGGACCGACAGAAACAAAAAAGTTGGTCTTCCATCCTAAAACAGTTGGTTTTGAATAACTTCAGCATCCTTTTATCATATAACTATCAGAGTTTATGCTGCCTCAATATCGTGTGTTACATTGAAGTGATTTTTTCAAAAACAAACAACTGCTCATTACACAAAAGCAATTTTTTTACACACAACTATATACAACCATTGACTTTTGATATTGGAGAATTCATCCCATCTATGGACCAGATGTAGTCTATTTTCTATTAAAAAGAACATAGCTGAATCACTACTGAAATTCTATAGATGATGTGACATAAACACCAGTGCGGGATTTAGGGTAGAGTCCTGTAAGTTTGACTTGGTTAAAAAGGTGGTCATCACCAGCCAATTAAACACTCACATAAGCATTCTCAGGATAAAACAATTAACAATATACAAAAAAATGTAATGTTTTGAATCGGGTTGTGAGCAATGAAATGTGTTGTTTCTGTTGTTACCACGAATCTGTAGTTAAGCCCATTGTATTAGTTATAAATAATATTCAATAGTTAAATAATAATAATAGTTTAATAATAGTTAAGTAATATTATTGAGATTTAAGTGGGGTTTTTTAGAAAAAAAAAATAGATAGCTAATTTTCAGATTTCGGGCTGCAAAGCATGTATATTTCCATGCAAATGATTCATAAAAACGAGGAAGGTTGTTACTGCAAAAGGGTTATAAACGTGTCCAAAAAATACTTATAATTCATTGGGATTGAAGACTGCAGGTATTTTCTGCAGAATCTGGAATAACCCATAGAAAGGAAGCCTCAAACAACGCTAGGCCTACCAGTGAAATCAAGACCAGGAATGACTTCTAGAAGAAAGAACACAGGAAATCCTCCAATCTCCGACAAGCTTTTTCAAGCCAGGAGAGAATTTTGAAGAGTTTTTCTGAAAAAATATAGACAAATATAAAAAGAATACTCTGTCATACACCAAGCGACAAAACATGACTGAGATGGACTGTCTCTCCTCCCAAGAAAAACAGAAACAAGAACAGCTGCAAGAACCTAACTCAACTCAACAAGCCAATGACTCTGAAGTGCCCCACTCTATAACCTCTGTTTTAGAAATAAACAGCCTGAAAAAAGCAAAATAAAACCCAGTAAATCAGCAAATAATTCTTGTGTAGCAAGAATGCACCAAAATATTAGATGACTGGCTACAAAGACGAAAAGACTACCGGTACACAACATTTTTAACGCCACAAATCCAAGCATTCTAGGCTTGACTGAACACGGACTGAAAAAAAAATAGAACTAGAAGCTTTTAAATCTCTGCAAAAGTTTGAGTTAACAAACAGAAATGAAGACAAATCAGAAATAATTAGTAGAAAAATGGTATATGACATGAAACTAAGAAATCTACAAATCTCCTCAACAACTAGCTTCATAGAACAAGCCGACAACAAACCAAAAGCGCTATGGCAAACAAAGGAAATGAAAGGAAAATGTGAAGAGATAACTCTTTCAGAATTAGAAATAATGGCAAACTCACAAACGACACAAAAGAAATGGCTGAACACTTCAACACATTCTTCTCAAAGATAGCAGAAATACCCTTGACCAAAACAGAGCAATCGTTATAGACCCTGAAACAGCGCTGAATGGAGAGGAACCCATCTGTCCAACACACCTTACCTTAACTTCATCATCCTATAAAGAAGTTAAAACAATAATAAACTCCCTCAAAGTTAAAACATCAAGTGAAATAGATTAGTTTTCCTGAAATATGATAAAGCACTGCTCTCAAGAACTCATCTTACCTCTGGATCATCAAATAAATCATTTAAAGAAGGCAAATTCCCATCCGCCACAAAAGTCAGCAAAATGTACCACAAACACAAAAAAAAGACAAACTAAAAAAAGGCACAAAAATACAGACCCATTTCTACTTTTTCTAAAACCATAGAAAAAATAGTCCTTTTTCTAAATTAATGGCACATCTCAATCATAACAAACTCTTAACTGCCAACCAACATGGTGTTCGGAGGAATGAATCTACATCCTTAGCTATAATAGCCCTAATTGAGTTTATCCTAGACCAGATAAATAAAAAAAAATTATTTCGGCCATTTTTCTTGACTACTCAATGTAAGGCAATGTTTGCAAATGTAAGGCTTTTGACTGCCTGGGCGGCTAGGCCACGACCTGATGTACAAGAAACTCAAAAGACTAAGAAACGGGTCAAAAGCTGCTTAAAAAAGAGAATGTTGACAAGTTGTGGAGCTATAAAACTCATCAAATGAAGTCACAGTCAGTTTCAAATCCTCAAAAAGCAAGCTGACAAGTAGACAAGTGGAGTTCCACAATACTCTGTATTAGGCCTCATTTGACTAATAACTTCCCTAAACAAATTTTGACCGAAAATCTTGCAATCATGTATGCAGACGCCACACAACAATCTTGATCAAGGACAATACAGCTCAAAGCCTCTGCCTTAATTCAAAATTGATTTTAAATAAATCCATCATCTACTAAGAGAACAATGGCCTAGCAATAAACCTCACAAAAACCACAACTCTAAATTTCAGTTAGAAAAAGGATATGGTCCCTCAATTAGAGGTTGTAACAATAGAAACAAACAACAAATTTCTCAGTGTGATCCTTGATAACAAATTAAAACACCATGAACAGAGCACACCAACCACTTGAGCAAAAATATCAGTGCTGGAATAAATGTTGTCCGAAGAATGAGCTAGGTGGACTATTTTTAGGCAATACAGCTTACTTCGCCCTGATACAATTACATCTTGGATATGGCTTGACAGTGTGAGGAGGAACTTCAGCAAAAAATATGGATTGAATCCTTGTTCTTCAGAGGGGAGCCATAAGAGCCCTCACCAACCGTGTCCCACTACAGACTTGCAGACAAGCATTTGCAAACCTAGGAATACTCACAGTGGTGGCTCCCTACATTCTTGAAACCATTAGGTATGTGTATGAAATAAACCCCCCAAGAAACCAAGACCTGCACCACTACAATACTCGTCATATGGCTCAAAATTTGTCCTAATAGTTGACCGAGCCCCTCCCTGGGAGGAAAAAAACAGTCCTAATCAGGCTGCAAACTAATGAACCATCTACAAGACTACCTGAAAGACCTGACTGGCAACAATTTCTACACCAAGAGTTAAAGAAGTGGCTGATCGCAAGACCCTTCTACTCTGTAAAGGAATTTTATGAACATTGTGGAAAATCACATGTACTTTCATTTACTCATGAAACTACTGTAATTCTTTATGAATGCTCAATAATAGCTATTTGTGTATTAAGAGCGGAAAGTAAATAAAGATACGTCTTATAACACTTAAAACATATACATTTACCCTTATACTGTTACTCACAAGACGGTAAATATACAAAAGATGGTGTATTAAGAGCGCAAAGTACGTCTTTACCGCTTGAGAACTGTAGATGGCCACATGAGGCCCTTAGCTGCTGAGTGCGCCCATACATTTTGAGAGTAGCATGTTTGTGCTCGTAATTCACCCAAGATTTTTCCTACCACCATAATTAACTCATAATCATACTAACATTATAAATGTGAAAGTTTGTTTGTTTAAAGTTCAATCATGCATAAACTACTGGTCGGATTGGGCTGAAATTTGGTATGATGACAGCCCACATTCCCGATTAACATATAGACATATTCTTACCTCAAAAATCCTTTCGGGCTCCACACCAGTGGCTCTGGAGTTTCCCATGTTAACCTTACAAGTATTCATGTTTAAAAGGAACTAGTTGCTCTGCCCGTGCTTCGCTACGGGGTGAGAATGCAGAAAAGAATAATTTGGTTTTACTTTAAGATACTATAATATACCAAAAGGAAAATACAACACACTTACCAGGAAACATATAGGCAAAGGCTCAATCGTACTTATTGATTATTTAAATAAATATCTCTTACAGTACCATCATTGTATATAGTGTATAGAATTTAAAATATATGCAAACATGGTGGAAGGAAAAATATGCAAAAGTATAATTTATTATTGACCACAATGGCACTAAGAAACAAATTTTCTTGTATACAAATTAAATTAAATAAATAACAGAACAGCATTTCTGACAACAGCTGGAGTTTCATAACAATCTTTGTTTCCCATGTTAATCTTATGGAGAAATACGAAACTTTAAAGGGCCCCAGGGCCTCACTCTCTAATTATTTCCATATAAAAAAAGTTTCCTGCACAACTTCACGTTACGCTCTTTCCAATGACACCAAAAACATGGCAATCGGTTCAGTAGTTTCGGAGGAGTAATTGTCACAAAAAATCTGCTTGCGTATTAAATAAGTATAGATTAAAGAATTTTGTCAGCTGTTTCAATTACACAAGTTGGTTCTATGATATTCAAAAGTTATAAGGTGCTGCACACAACAGGTAGCCAATATAGGGTATAAGTAGGGACGCCATTCAAGATTCTTGTCATTCACCTATTGGGTCTAATGATGATTGGAGTGTCCAATCGAAATCGATCACCACATACCATCTTTTGTATATTTACCGTCTTGTGAGTAACAGTATAAGCGTAAATATATGTTTTAAGTGTTATAAGACGTATCTTTATTTACTTTCCGTAAGTTTCATAACACGTACAATGCTGATCAAGAAGTTATTTAGTGAAGCTAGTCAAGCAAAGTTAACAGCAAAATATAGGGATACAAGAATCAAGATTTCCATGAAGATTGCAGATATTTACTTCAACAAAGAATGTATCAAGAAGAGAATTACACCACAATACGCAAAAATCAAGATCAACTGTAACTCCACTGCCGCCAAAAGAATCAAGGAACAAGGAGAGGTATTATTCATCCAAAATATGATCAAACAACTTTACTGTGAAAAAGAAGAACTGAACCTGATTGCCTACGACATCCACCTACAATTTTTGAGATTATACGGACTAATTGCATGAAATCTACTACATGAAGTCGTCAGTGAAGAGGTAGAAGACGCCATGGACCGGAAATATTCACGGATAAACGACAAATTAGACAAGCTCGTAGAGAAAAATACATCTAATGATGACTTGGATAGGACCAGTACAGAACACAAATTCCAGAAGAGAGTCATCAACCTTACAGATATTCAATTCAGTGAAGAAGAAACAAAAATACTTAACTACGGAATGAAGTACTATTTCCCAATGAAGAAAATGGACGAAAACGAACTACTAGCTACTGAAGTTGAAGCAAATGTAAAATCACTCAGAGATGTAGACCATTATGCCGTTCGGGAGGAAGTGACAGCCAACGCTTTCACCAGCCAAGGACCCATAGATCAAAGCAGAAAGGAAGAACTGAAGACCTGCAACGAAATAAAGAAGAAACTGGAAGAGAATAGCTCAATCGTCGTGAAAGCGGACAAAAGCAACGCCATCGTAGTGCTTGAGAAGGAAGAATATATAAAGAAGACTGAAGATTTCATCAAAGAAAATAACTTCAAAGAGCTAAAAAGGATCCAACGCAGAGGTACCAAAAAGAGCTGTCTGACGTCGTGAAGAGATGCACCAGAGTGATTACCGAAGAATGTCGACAGAAGATGAACATCCTAAATTCAAAAGCGCCCGTGATGAAAGGGATCCCGAAAATACACAAGACCCATCAGACCCTTAGTTTACTTTAAATGTGCTCCTACCTACAATGTTTCAAAATTTGTTAGCAAGTAAGCTCAGCAATGATTTAGAATTAGAATATATACAATGTAAAGAATAGTTATGAATTTGTTGAACGTGTAAAGAACATAGATATAGATTCAAATAGTAGGCTAGTCTCATTTGATATCTCAAATCTGTACACCAACATACCATACCTGTACCTGAAATTGTAGATGTTGTTAAATGTAGGCTTTTACAGAATAGTTTTAACAATGAATATGTCAATCAGATTGTAAAATTGCATGTGACTGTTTTGAAACAAAATTATTTTAGATTTAACAATAGATTTTACGAACAAACAGATGGTTTAGCTATGGGAAGTCCACTTTCGGCAATTTTGTCAGAAATATTTTTACAGCTCAAGGAAAAAGAAATGTTAACGAATTTAAGAAAGAATCATGATGTAAGATGTATGTTAGAAATGTAGACGACATTCTTGTTATTTTCAGACAAGCCCAGGAACAAGAGCACGAAACGATGATGCAGACACTTAACAGCTACCATCCGAACCTCACCTTTACCAACGAGTTTGAAGAAAACGAAAAGATCAACTTCCTGGACCTGACATTAGAGAGAAAAGACAGCAAGATCGAGTTTGACATCTACAGAAACCCTACACAAACGGACACTACAATAAACAGCAAGTCTATCCATCCGACAATCCACAAGACCGCAGCTATTAGATCCATGCTGTACCGAGCCTATAAGATCCCACTTAGCCAAGCCAATAGGAAGAAAGAACTGGACACTATTAAGAAGATCGCTCAAGTTAATGGATATCGAACCAAGACAATAGAGGACATCGCAAGAAAGACGAAAAGAAAACTCAATAGACAGAATACACTACACAGCAGAACAACATTAGAAGAGATAAAAGAGGAAAACACCAGATATGTCACATTTAGCTACACGGGGACTACAACACAAAGGACTGCTAATAGATTCAAGAAAACGGAGTTTTGATAGCCTACAGGACTCAGAACACCATTAGTGAAATACTGCATCCAAAAATAGAAGATTGTAACAGATTCGACGCATCGGGCATCTATAAAATCAATTATAACGATTGTGATAGCTTCTACATTGGACAGACTGTGAACTTCGTCAACCGCTTCAAAAACCACATATCTGCATGGAGAAACAACAAACCGGAAAGATCAAATGTCGCACAACACCTGTTACAAAATGGACACTCAATAGAAAAAATGGAGGATAGTCTATGTATTTTAGAAGAATTGTAAGAAGGGATACGGATACGTGATGAATGCTTGGGAAAAATTGTATATTTATAAGGAAAAATGTAAAAATATAAATAAGTTGATTAATGAACAAGTAAATTTCGATTCCAGTTGTACTTAACCTTAAAAAATACTAATTAATACTTAAAAAATACTAAACCTTAATACTGTATTTCCTTTTTATCACTAAATTATTCCACAACAAAACATATTTTCCAGAATAAAACTAGTTTCCAATATGTAGTATTGAAACATCTACCTAATTAAGTTTTGTAGCTTTATAGATTAAATTTGACATGTCATAATGAATCCTTATGATCCTACACCAACCCATGCAGTACCAACTATAATTTAAAAAAATACTACATTAAACCCAACAAGTTGATATATACTAGAGAAGACCTAACCTGAAGATAATTAAGCGCCTGTTAGTAACAGTTCAGTAGTGTACAGTTCAGTAGGTGTTAGTAGTGGTAGTAGTTCAGTTGTGCATAAACTGAGGGGTTTATGAATTAACTATAGTTTAAAAAAATACTACACTAAAATAAATGCATAAATAAATGGTTAGAAACATTTTAGAAAAAGGTTAGTTTAGTTGTTAGTTAAATTAACTTCCTAGCTATTTATCAATTCCTTCACATATGTAGACAGACCTTTATTTCCACAGACACTCGCTCCCAGTCTCCTACATGATTTCCAAAATATCTCAGTTTGCCGACACACCTGTTGAATAATTTAGGTACTGGTACAGGTCTTTGATTTCCTACTGTGCAAATCTTTTTCCCTTCATTAAATGGGTAAAAGAACCAGTAAGTTACAATGAAATTATTATAATTATTATCACATTTTTTTACATGAGCATAAATTGATACAATTTTATGAGATGGGTTAACACCATGTAGAAATGAATGAGGATCCTTCAGTAAGTCATCTGAAACAAATTGACTTTCATAATTTGGACCTAAAAATACAATCATCTAAAATAAACAACAACAAGTTGGACGTGTTAAGCGTTTAACAGCTAAATAAATGTGCAATCAATTGAGGATTTGGGTAGGTCACAGAGAAGTAAGGAACAGAGGGTACACTCCATATTATACAATTGAGTGGTGTCTAGCACTAGTGCTGTTGTCTAGGGCAAAGTTCAACACTGCGCTCCTTGCCCTCATGTACTACAATGCTCAAGTGGAGGAAGACCCGGTGCCCTAGGAATTTCTGCACAGTGCTTGCTGTTCGGACTCTTACTTGCGTTTCAGAAGTATATTTCCGGCACAACATGACTTATCTCCTGTAGCTCCTTGCTAGGAGCATAGAGCATCCAGAAGAGCTCGCTATCCAACCCTATCTTGTGCCAGGTCCCTCAGCTGACCCCAAGTTCTTCCTTTGCTCACAGCCTCCTTCTGCACTGTTCTTCTCTTTTTGCCACTCAAGGTCTTCTTCTTCTCAAGGTCTTCCTCTCTTTCATGTCACTTGCGGGTTTCACTCTAATGCCTTCTTCTCAATGTCAGTGTCGGGCTTTCGAAGGGTATGTCCCCACTTCTTCCTTCAAATCCCTAATTGTAGCTTTTGTTGCCCTATGCATTCCCATAGCTGCTCAATTGAGATAGTGTCTTCTTGTAGAGATCACAACTTAGCCTGAATGTCTGATATCTTTGGGCAAGCAAGCATATGTCATCAGCAAAGTCAAGATCTTTCAGTCCCCATTGCACTCCCTTTTATTCTGTTACTTGTGGCTTTCCTCATCACTGAGTCCAACACCAAAAGGCAGAACATACCAGAGCTAAAAGCGCACAATTGTCCCATAAGCATCTTACGTCTCTGTGGGTAGTTTGTAGTTGTGAGTTCAGCAGCCAAATAAATAATGGGTGAATGGATTGGATAGTTGTAGCTATGAGTTCATTAGTTAAAAAAATAATCAGTATAAGCAATCTGACACATACTTTGATTCATTACAGCTTGCCAAAAACCCTTATTATGGGCAAGTGGTGGGAGAAAGTATGATATTTATGGGTAATATCACAAAAGCTGCAATAACTCTTGAACTGCAATTGTTACAGCAATGGAGGTTGTACTATTCTGTTTAGGGTTATAAGAACCATTATGTTTTTTTTTTTTAAATAACATGAGCCACAATAACTTTTGAACCATAATTTTAATAGCAATGGGGGTTGTACCGTTTTGTTTAAAATTAAAAGACTTTAGCGTACTAAACTACAATAAAAATTATTTGGGCAATTTTGAGAAAAATTTGCTATTATTTTACAAATGGAAAATTGAAAATAACCATAAAAAGTAAAAATAAAAAGAATAAAGCACCTGGTAATACCATGGATTAGCATACCAAATTTAATCAAAATCAGACCACATGTGTGGTCTGTAGCTCTGTACACATCCACACATAAAGACACACACACAGACATCACTTCAAAACCCACCTATTTGGGTTCAAGGGGACCCAAAACAAATGTATCCACCCAAAACTCAAACTCGAACATTTTGACAAAACAATACTTTCTCCATATACTATTTAGGGGGGAGAAAGTAAAAAAAAATACAATGAGTGGCCAAATGGTTAACTGCATATAGCCTCCTCTAGTACAAGGGCACTGCAATGGTGTGTGGCATCGTGCCACTGGCCAGCCTGTTGCTATGAGAACAACAGTATTAAACACTAGCTGTACCCGCGGGCTTCGCCCCGTCTAACTTCATAAGTATTCGCATGGCTCATTCACGTCCTGGTTGAAGTTCGTTCGCTACGCTCACTCACCTTTAGGTTGGAGCTCGTTCGCTGCGCTCACTTGCCTTCAGGTTAGTTCGTTCGCTACGCTAACTCGCCTCCAAGTTGAAGTTCGTTCGCTACGCTCACTCACCTTTTGGTTGCAAATCAGCTGTTGTCATAAATAATAAAAAAAAAAAATAGTGCTGCACCCTGTTGGTAATTCTTGTAACTTTTATGCTATTGAAAATCATAGAACAGAACTAACTTGTTTAATTGAAACAGCTGTTAAGATTCATTAATTCCTTTTAAATATGAAAAATCATAAGATTAACATGGGGAACTAAAGAGCCACTGGGGCGGAGCCCGAAAGGGTTTTTGAGATAAGAATATGCTTTAATGTTAATCGGGAATGTGAGCTATCATCATGCCAAATTTCAGCCCAATCCGTCCAGTAGTTTATGCGTGATTGAGCAACACACACACACACAAACATTCACACAAACATACACACAAACATACACACAAACTCACAAACTTTCAGATTTATAATATTAGTAAGATATAAACAACAGTACCTATTAAACATATAAACATAAACATTGCGCGGACGCTCCATTATGAATTAGTGCAACAGCTGTTTTAGTAGGGCGAGAAGGTGGCTACCACTTTAGTGTTGGCGGGCATTTTAATAGAGAACCCAACCCCATGGTAATGGAACTTGAACACCAAACAACTAAGTACACAATGAATGGTGAAGTAGACTAACAGTTAATCTAAATAAGGTAAAATGTTTTCATTAAAACATTTAAACAAACCTCTTAAGAGTTTTGAGCCAGCTTCAATGAGCCTTGAGTTTTTTTTACGTACCTTTGGATTTCCTTATTATTATATACAAGAGGGATAAATATTAATTTGGAAAAGTAAATTGTTAATGCTAAGAAATTAAAAACTTACAGCAAAATATTCTAAAATTTAAAAAAATAATTAATCATCTTTAATTGAGATGGGGATAATGTGTAGGCATATTAAAACGAGATTTTGATGTTTAAGGATTCAATAAGCAGACACACTTGAACCAACTAAGTGCATACTGGTAATGATTGTTTGTAATAAATAAACCTATACGTCAACACCTTTGGGAGGCAGGAAATAGGACAAAAAAACAAACAGATTTCTTACCTCTATTTCTGTTGGTAATTAAGTAATAGTTTTTGGAATAAGGACCAGTTGGAAGTTTAAATCTGTCATCTTCTACAAATGTGTTTCCTTTTTTCTCAAAAGTAATGATTTCTTTTAAAAAACTATCAACATCTATGGGAAAAAACTCTTCTTCAGGATCTAGCCATATTTTTGGTGCCCATTGTTTCACCAAAGATATAACTGTAAAATATTAAACCACAATGTCAATGCAAGTTATGTTCCTACTGTACACATATTTACATAACACAACAACTACACATCTAAAAAAAATACCTCTCACGTAATATAAAAAAATATTCAATATTTTCAAATAAAAAAACCGCTGCAGCAAACCTATTAGGTCGATTATTATTAACCGCTATTATAGGCGAATTTCTATTTGTCTGATTGGTTTTTTGGTCAAATATTTCCTTAAAGATCTCAGATTTTTCCCCTATTCAAATAACATTAGATTCAACAAGTATTTAGGTTTGACGCTACATTTTATAAAATGTTAATAATAAAAATGAATACATTTTACAATTTTCCTATGTTTATTAACATAGAATTTAAAATGTAGCTCATTTTATAAATATGATATTGAAAGAGAGATTTTATTGATTTTTGTCAAATGTGCTGCAACCACATGAACTGAAACTGAAAAGACGACCTATAAAAGCGGTGGTTAATGGTTTGAGAAACAAAAAAGGTAAACCATTTTGTTCCAAGTAGTTTATTATAATTTTATAATTCCAATGACAGAAACTTAAAAAAAAATGTGCACAACGTATGTATGTAGGTTCTAGTATAGAGTAATAATAACAATAATACTGTAACTATAAACAATATATTAATATCTTAACAGTAATCATTGTTAAATTGATGCAAATTTATCGGTACTAGAGAGCCTTAATGCTAAAATAGTGTTTATTAATTTAAAGTTATAACGATCATTTGTGAAGCTAAGCTTACACAACCTTTAAAACATTCTCACTGAACGATAGGCTATTAAAACAATCAACAAAGAACTTTTTCCTACAGTTACCTGACAAAGTGGGCTTCCTTGCACTGATTATAGCACGCAAAGTAGCAATTGCTGCATTTACTTACTTTTGCCGCACTCCATTATTTCAACCGAACAACGCAAAACAGAGTACTTTTATTAGGTAATACTAGTACGCTTGAAAATAAGTTGGCAATACCATAGTCAATGACAATACTTAGATAGGTATACTACGACTACGACCAGCTGGTGCAGCGTTTCCTATTTCGCTCAACGCTTGGATTTAACTTAACCTAGAAACGTGCTGAATAGTGTTTGAAAGACCAATTATTTATATGATTTATAGTACTGTAACTGTTAGTAGGAAAAATATAATGTGTAAATAACTATTGTTGAATCAGCTGTAAATAATAGACTATCATGGTAGTTTATCAGAGCATACTTACCCTTTCTGTCGACTAAATCTATATTATCCTCCATATTTACTTTTCTGTCGTCGGCACAATGACTTCCGTTGATGAATATATATTGCAAAAAAATAAGTAAGATCATGCCTTTCTCATATCCTTATCAATTCACTTTTAATATCATTCCTTTAAACAACCACTTTCCTAACTATCATCTTTGCAGAAGTTTACTAATAGAAAACTAATTATAATAGGTACTAAGTTTAAACTAATAATTAAAGTCATAATCGCTGATAACGGTCCGAGTTAATCGTCGCCGCCCGCACTCTACGGTCAGTAAACTACATGTCCAGTACGCTAGTATTCCCTCCCCTCCCGACGAATGAGCGTCGCTTTCTCCAACAATGGTCGGACTTCTCGTTTGTTATGTCACAATTTCCGGCGCTCTGGAAGATTGAGAAAGGAATATCAAAACTTTCGTTTTGGCTCCTCACAAGGTCAAGAAATCCTAGTAAAAATGAATTCTTTGGGATTACTCGTGCTTAATTTTTATTAGATTTGTCATACATACGAGATATTATTATTGCTTGCATTAATTCTGTTGGTTAATATATGCGAGAAAAAACTATCTGTAAATTTAAGCAAAAATATAAAGCAAGCTAGGAAATCTTAAAGTCGCCCACTTTTCCAAGTAATTTCCTTCAAATTAAGTATTTTTCGGGTGTTTCTGAAACAAGGTTTAGAGGGGAGGGGGGTGTCGCAAGACTGCAGACTTCATTCTACAACACATTTTACCGTCCTACCTTATAAACCACAGCTTCACTTCGATTGTGCTTTGTATTGTAGGACAATGTATCTATCCTCCATTCATTGTTTCCAGAACAACATACTCTCTTAAGGCACATACATATTTTCCATTATACCTTAACCAAGTTTTAGATTTTCAAATGATGACATTGATGACGTTGAATTATTGACTATTGGATGAATAGTCTAAGGTTGAATCATATGCGTATCCTACCATCATAGCGTCTGCTCTACAGAATGTTTCTACCACTACTGTAAGATGTGTTATTTGAGCGGAGTGAGTGATGCTAGCGAAACTCTTACACCACACTCCTGCTTTTGTTTTACAAATACTCCTCCTAAACCATCCGATTCCATTTATGTGAACCAAATATCATTAACTTTGGATACAGCAATTAGACATTGCATTGACGTGAACCAGATACAGCAATGACTTTAGATACTGGAAGTAGATAATATACATTTATAAGAGACAGGTACAGCATTGACTTTGGATAGGGCAAGTAGTATCGATTTAAATGAAAACTTTATGCTCATCTAGTCATCACCATGGTTAGGCAATGCAATCGGGGGGTTTTCTGCAAGTTATTCGTTTTGTTGCTAAAACTTCTAATTTCTGTGTTTATTGCTAAGAGGATTATTATATAAATGACAGATTATTGAGGAAAAATACTGCCCATAAAAATTTATTTTCTGTCCATTTTTAATTTAAATCTATGACTTTGGTGGGCAACTGAAGTCAGGCTGCCGGGTGACCAGTCCTGGAGGGCCGTCGGATGCTTCACAAAGGAAGTTCCCTAGACCTAGACAGTTAGAGCCAGGATTGCCCCAGCGACCTTGGTAGTTGAACCACTCAGGGGTCGTCTCATCAGAGTAGAACACCTGCACCGAGTGCCAAGTTTCCCATGCAGTACCATAGTCTACAGTATCCGACAACTCTCTCAGCCTCAACTTGGTGTATTGATGTTGTCCTGGAAATAAGAGGCTCAGATTGAGTTTTCCAAATAATTAAAGTCTTTACAAAAATCGGACAAAAATTACTCAAGTTATCGTGTTCACGGACACACACACACAGCTTATATATTCATATAAGCCTACATATATAAAAATTTGAATGAATTGTGTTTTTTGGCCTCTGGGGACATCAAAATGAAAAAGTAAATCGGTCCTGGGCTTAGGTCTTACCTTGAGACCTACAGTAATAGCCACTTCCTATAGGGAAATTCGCTCAAATCAATAGCTCCAGTATTGTTATCGTTTTTCCATATGTTTTAGACTCAAAATAATCAGTAAATTATAAGCTTTCAATTGAGCTATTGATCGATTGAATCGGTTAAACTCAAGATACTGTATTACTCAATCAAAAATTATAAATTTGATTATTTCTCGGATATTATATTTATTTAACCCTGCGGAGCAGCATCGGTTCTCTGGTTTACTTTTAAATCTCTCACCACATATTTTTTGAAAGCCCACGGGGCAGATCCCTAAATCGAAGCGGGAATAGTTCTATCACAGACTATAGAGTAAAAAATTACATATTGTATAGTCTGTGGTTCTATGTGTATCCTCGGAGCTGTAGCTTCATTTGTGTGCAATTTGAGCCCAGTCAGTTCAGTAGTTTTTGAGTTTAGCTCATACAAACACACTTACACACAGACAGACACCACCTATTCTTTATTTACAATGGTATAGATGGATTAAGAAATAGATTAACATTCATTAGTTAAACATTTTAATACTAAGCTTTGGAAATTTATTGTTCAAAGTATTCCATCGATCAGCCCCCCATACACGGGCAAACATGTTAACGAGCGTGTCCGCCAACTGGCTCACGAACATGGTTGCCCGTAAACGGGTGCTGCGGAGTTGAACATTTTAGTTAGGCGGGTTACACACCGGTATCTCCGACATGATGTCGCAGATATTTTTCGTGCCTGCGACATGCCCCTCGAAAACCAACCTATGTTAACTTATTGAGCTATACACACCAGTGTCGCAGGCGCGTGTCTCGAGCGAACCAACCGGTGAACCGGTCGGTGTTTGGACAGACATGTCTCTTGTCTCTTGGGCCCGCGCATGCGCAGAACACGTTTCTAGTAGTTTTAGCGCTTTTTTACTTACTTAATTGCCTTATGGCGTGAAATGTAGTATTGTGATATTATAATACTTCAATTGACACCATAAGGAAATTACGTAAGTACTGCAATACAATTGATTAGAATGTATTTTGGAAAAAATACCATGAAGTTATCTTTAATGTTTTTTTCTAGAAAGAACAACAGCAACAACACATCATCTTCTTCTGACGATGACATTATTAAAACTGATGAATTTTGTGATTCCTTCACTTTCATGTCGCCAGCACGTGCGTCTTCCATGGTTTTTATTTTATTATATGTCGCAGACATCATGCCCGCGACATCAGAAATATCGGCGACATTATGTCTGCGATACCGGTGTGTAACCCGCCCTAAAGTCAACACTGGTTATGCCCAGTTTACTGTTCACCTTCAGCGACGCACTCTCTGAGCTCCAATTCCTGCCAAATTGTGGCAAAGAAAATGCAGCTGGACAGTCTAAGCTATTGTCAGACAAAAAGAGCACCTGCGCCATTGTGGCATGCCACTCACAACGTGTCAAGTGAATGCGTATGAAAATTATGTTTCATTTTTATGTCTTAACTTTAATTTAATAGCCTTAAAACCATTAGATAAGAACCAGGATGTTTGTAGCATTGGTTTTATAGAGTCTTTCTGTTACTCACCTACTCCAGCCCATAGAGCGTGAGATCCTTTGGCCGAGAACAAGATAGGATGTCCATGATCATCCAGCTGCACTGTCTCTGGGGGAGATGAGGGCTGGCCTAGGCCCTCGGACATGGCCTCGAAGAGCTTGAAACTCTCTCTGGTTTCATCGTAGATGTAATACACTCCAGATTCGTGAACAGACAGAAATAGCAGAGTTGGTCTTCCATTCTAAAACAAATACGAGTAATTTTTTTATCTTTTTAAATTGTTCCAGTGGTCGGGAAATAAAGGGAAAATGCCGTCTGAAAATAATTTAAATATCAAACATTTGTATGGGCTCTCTAAGCTGGGATTATTTCTAAAACCCGTGCAGAATACTCCGTAAAGAAGAAACGTATGCAGAAACCCCAAATACTGTTTTCTCTCTACTATCTTTATGAAGTAAACTATTATTAGGAGAAACTCTTATTATACCTTATTTATAATTAAGGCTATATAAAGGGGCAAACATATATTCTCCGTTAAAAATCAAGTTTAAAAAACCTTCCTACTACTAGTCATCTATTTATAGAAAGTGCAATGGCAATTTCCCGATAATTTCTTGGTTTAAAATATCCATTTTGAGGGCCCTAGATTGCTGCCAAGACTAACCATATAATGGTAAATAATTATTCTTATCAATCAAACTTGGATGGCGAGTTAAATTAAGTAAAATTATATTAGTTATTCGTGTTGTTTGTTGTATTCTGTGTTTTATATAATAGCCTATACTGATAGGATATTCAGGGCACACGCTGCTGAAGCGATTTCTCTAGTTAACAATCAACTTATTACATTTTGAAAATATTCCTGTTTACGTTATCTAAAATCTAAGAACACATTGCAGGAACTTTCCAACACGCAGAGTAACAAATTAAAAAAATGTATTTACGGCGTTTTTGTTCCGTTCTTGCTTAATTAACACTTCTCTTGTTTCTTCTATTTAATCGTGTTTATGAATTACCTTACACACTTGAATTGTAAATAACAAATATATTATTTCTTTTAATTTCATATTTATGTTTTTTCTCCATTAGATATTTGTGTAAATTTGTTAAACGAATTTTCCTATAGGGAAGTAGCTATTACCGTAGGTGGCATGGCAAGACCTAGGCCCGGGACCGATTTACTTTTAGCGAATTTCCCTATAGGGAAGTAGCTATTACCGTAGGTCTCATGGTAAGACCTAAGCCCGGGACCGATTTACTTTTTCATTTTGATGTCCCCAGAGGCCAAAAACACCATTCGTTCAAATTTTTATATATATATCTATATATATATATATATATATATATATATATATATATATATATGTGTCCATCCGCACGATAACTTGAGTAATTTTTGTCCGATTTTGATAAAATTTGGTTTGAAGGTGTAAGGCGGGATAAACTTGAATGAGTTCGCGAACCAGCATGATCGGACTATGGGAACGGGGGTTTATGGGGGGTTTTATGGGGTAAAAATAGGCTTTTCCCATTTTTGACCCTAAAAACACAAAATTTCAAAATTTCTTTTTAAACCATTTTGTAGAGCTTAAAAAAAAACAAATAATTTAGTATATTGAAGCGTTATTATGCGCCTAATTGTTACGGAGAAAATTCAAAAAAATTGTAATTTTAAAATTCCCATGTTATTCTTATGGAGAATAAGTCAACTGTTGTAGTTTGCTTGTTTATGAACATATTTTGATTGATTTTGGAAAATACTTTTATTTCTTACTAAACTATTATCATTTTATAAAAAAAATCTTTTTTACCCTCCCTGTTGCAGCAAACCTAAGTACTCGTTAAACTAATTCTATTTAAATAGGAAATAAATGTGCTATTTTTATGAAGGCATTTTAGTGTAAATCCAATCAGATTAATGGAAATTCGCTTAGTCTGCAGGTTTGCTGCGGCGGGGGTATTTCATTTTGATGTCCCCAGAGGCGAAAAACGCCATTTATTGTTTACATTTTTATAGATTTACTAGCTGGCCCGACAGACGTCGTCCTGTCCTAATGTGGTTTTATGTCAAATGCTTGTTCATTTTCAAGATCCTGGTTGAAGTTCGTTCGCTACGCTCACTCACATTCAGGTTGGAGCTCGTTCGATGCGCTCACTTACCTTCAGGTTAGCTCGTTCGCTACGCTAACTCGCCTCCAGGTTGAAGTTCGTGCGCTACGCTCACTCACCTTTTGGTTGCAAGTCATAAATAAAAAAAAAATAATCGTGCTGCATCCTGTTGGTAAACATTTTAACTTTTCAATGCTATTGAACATCACAGAATCCAATTGCTTAGTTGAACCAGCTGTTAAGATTCTTTAATTCCATTTTAATATGAGTACTCATAAGGTTAACATGGGAAACTCCAGAGCCACTGGGGCGGAGCCCTTTTGACGGATCTGCACCAAACTTCACACAAACCATCCTTGAATATGCTTAATAATGCCTGAAAGTTTCATTACAATCTGTCGAGCGGTTTCGGAGTCCATAAAGGACAAACAAACAAACATACAATACAAACATACATTGGATTTTATATATATAGATATATATACCTATGATTTGTTAGATTCTGCCTCCACTGTATATATCCTAGTTTTTGCCTCCACCTTTAAATGCTTGTATACAAGGTTAAAGTTTATGGTATGACTTAGGTTATATTACAATATATAAATCAAATTACCCAAACAACAAATATATTCGATAACAATTGCATATACCACAATATAAATAACAAATATTTTCATCAAATATTGCCTCCGGAGGTATAAGTTAAGGATTCTTACAGGCCAACTGTGGGTTTTTACCTCCGGAAGCAATTCTCTATAAATGGTGTGTATGAATGAACAATTTTTGCTTCCACAGAGTATATAGGCCTACAGTAGATGCTCGATTATTCGAGGTAATTTGGAAAGAGGCCACCTCGGAAACGAGAAAAACTGGGATAACACCAGATGATACAGAGGTTATGTAGTGGGCGTTACAAGTTAAAAAACCATACAGGGTGAGTTTTAATCGCTACACTACTTTTTTCTATAGTTGTTCGAATATTGATCCCAGACCCCCAAACATTGTTGGATAATAAGAAAACTTCATTTTGACAGGGTGGTCATTTCCGGTGGCCATCTTGGATTTTTTATTTTATTTTATTTATTACATGCACGGCAAACGCCATTTTACAAGAGTGTTGAGTTGACATTAACAATTAAATGTCACTTAATATGAAATAGATTAGTGTGAGCAATAATTAATGATAGTGTGAAATACGATAACACCACCGTTTTGATGATTAAATATGTATAGATTTACAGGACGTAACAGCTATACAGGCATGTTGCATGAAAAACTATATAAATATACAATTTAAACAACAACAAAAATGTAAATAGAATCATAAGTATTAACAACGAAAACTAGATAACAAACCATTTACAACAAGACAATATAGAGCATTTACAACAAAAACAATATAAACAGGCCTAGACTATTTAACAATAAAAACAAAATAAATAGACCTTTTAACAACATAACAATGAAAACCAGATGAATGACACGATTAACAAGGCATGTAGATTCTTCTGAGTACGGAACTCGTTTCTGACTTAAGTGGAAGATGATTTCTGCCGTACTCAGAAGAATCTACATGTCTTGTTATTGGTGTCATTCATCAGGTTTTCATTCTGTTATGCTGTTTTTATTGTTAAATAGTCTATTTATATTGTTTTTGTTGTAAATGCTCTATACTGTCTTGTTGTAAATGGTTTGTTATCTAGTTTTCGTTGTTAATACTTAATAGTCTATTTACATTTGTTTTTGTTGTTTAAATTGTCTATTTATATAGTTTTTCGTGCAACATGTCTGTATAGCTGCTACGTCCTGTAAATCTAGGTATCCTACTTTTAAGAAATATGACCATAATATTCAAAACCCTATCAAATGTGTTTGGAAAACGTTAGTAGAGTTGTTAGTGTATATTATTAAGTTATGTTTTAAATTTCTTTCCCGTGATTTACAAACCTTTATTATCAACGACACTCGTTCCCAATCTCCAACGTGAGTTCCGTAAAATCTCAGTTTGCCCAAACATCGATTGAAAATTTGGGGTACAGGTATGGGTGTTTGATTTCCTACTGTACAAATTTCCTTCCCTTCATTAAATGGATAAAAGAACCAGTAAGTTATGATGAAATTATCATAATTAGTATCACATGTATGTACGTGAGCGTATATTGAAACTTCTTCTGTAGTTGGGTTCACACCATGTAGATATGATTTGTTATCCTTCAGTAGTGTATCTGAAACAGAAGTAGGCTACTTGTTCTATTTTCTTGTTGTTCATTTTTATTATTGTCTACGTAAGCAGTTTTTTTCAATAAAAATTTAAAACAATATTTGACTTTTAAATGGAGAAAACCATAGGTAGAGGTGTCCAATAGTGTATAGGATGATAATTACGAAAAATCTATATTGTAAAAGGTGAAGAGATAAAAAATATTTTGTTTTTTAGTAAAAAAGCTCGTCATTTTTAAGTTTTACTAAATTATTCCCATTTTGTAATTTAAATGAATCTATAAGGAAGGCAAGTATATCGTAAATGAGAGTAGTATGATTGGCAGAGGCAGCCGTATGTGCTCAACGGCCAAGAGAGTATGACAAAAATATAATAGTTTTCTTACCTCTGTTTTGTTTTGTAATTAAGTAATAGTTCTTGGAATTCGGACCAGTAGGAAGTTTTGAGTAGCTATCATCAGAATATTTTTGTCCGTTTTTCTCCTCAGGAGTGATTTCTTTCAAAAAACTATCAACGTTTAATGGGAAGAACTTTTCTTGGGGGTCAAACCATATTTTTGGCGCCCACTGTTTAACCTTAGGTATTACTGTAAAATATCAAACATGTAAATAAATACAAATTGTGAATTTTCTTTTCAGTTTTCACACACTCATAGTATACATAGTTTATATACAAAATAACTAAACCAAGATGGGTTAATAGCTGAAATTTTGACCTGAAGACGTGTTTAATTTTCTGCAGCACGTAACAAACTGATGGTCGACAATTGAAAGGTACGTTTCACATGATTAGTGCAAACATTTTTCTTGGTATTGTATGTTTTAGCGAATTTCCCATATAGGGAATACGCTATTACCGTAAATCTCATGGTAAGACCTGGACCCGGGACCGATTTACTTTTTTCGTTTTGATGTCCCCGGAGGCCAAAAACACAATCCGTTAAAATTCATATACACAGGGTGTTTCAGAACTCCCTACCAATATTTTAGGGCATTGTTCCTAGGTAGGAATCATATCTAAATATCATATTTAAATTGTCCGTAAGTCCTTAGTTACTCACACAGCAACCATTTTGTTATTTTCACTTATTAATTTTCTCCTTCATAATGGTTTGACGTAGGAAAAAATTGAAACTTTGCACAAACATTTATGATAACTAGACAAAGATACAGAAAAATTAGGAAAAATGTTCAAATTCACAAAACAAAATTGCGGCCATTTAAAATTTTGTTTCTTTAATAACTTAAAAACCGTTGTATATATATATTTATGTGTATATATACAACATGTATAAAATATATATATGTATTTGTATTTATATGTGTGTGTGTGTGTGTGTGTTTCCGTTAGCACTATTTATAACTCAAGCAAAAATAATCCGATATCGATGAAATTTGGTACAAACGTGTAAACCCACGACTGAGAACCAGAATGATCCATGGGAACAGGGGTTTACAGGGGATTTTATGGGGTAAAAATAGGGTTTTCTCATTTTTGACCCTCAAAACATAAAATTTGCCAATTTCTCTCTAGACCATTTTGAAGAGCTTAAAAAACAAATAATTTAGTATATTGAAGTGTTTTTGTAGGGTTATTGATTACAGAGAAAATTAAAAAAATTGTAAATATAAAATTTCCATAATATGTTATTCTTATGGAGATTAAGTAAACTGTTGTAGTTTGCATGTTTTTATAGATATATTTTGACTAAACTTACTTGTTATATCTATTTATTTTATACTCAACTCAGCTATTAATGTTTTACTAAAAAGCGCCCTTAACCTGTATAATTTCGCAGCGAAGTAATGACCAAACTAACTAGCATAGCCTACCTTAAATTAGTCTCTGCCAATAATATAAGTTTTATGACACTTAAAGTTATCTTTGATCTAATTATTTTACGGTTAAGTTTGGTCAGGTTACACTTGAAGTCTTGAGGTCGAGGTAAATACAAAAGGAATGTGTTTTTATACTTAGCATGAAGAAAATATTTTTATACCATAATATTAGCTTTTTAAGAAAACTGGGGTTAGGTTAGCTCGTAAAAAATCGGATTGGTATAAATATTTTATCTATCAGATAAGATAAGTAATTAAACATAATCTTGATGTCCAATTATGTGGTATATGGTTTGTTAAAATATATCTTCACCATACTGCCCGGAAAGCAGCCATTTTAGTTATCTAAATCGTCATCAAAATCATTGTTAACAGAAAAAAACATATTGTAAATAAATTCTTCCATTCGCTAACCTCAAAATTTAACAGTGCATTATGAAAATTATACTAATTTCACGATATTTAAGCTATGTTTGTAAACAAGAGAAATGTAAACATTGATAACGATTTGGATAGCCTCAAACTATGCGGTGAAATTTTGTAACGATTAGAAGGTTATTTCCACAGTATGATGAAAATAGTTGTTCATCGCACGGAGGACAAGTTTCTTTTTGGTACTTAATCGTATTTCCAAGCTAGGCGCATTGTGTACCAAAAAGAGCCACTTTCACTCCTAGTGGTGAAAACCACTATTTCATCATACTGTCCGGGAAGCAGCCGTTTTTTGTTCTCATAATCGTCCAATAATTCACCGTGTTTGGGTAACTTCAAATTGGAAAAATATGGTAAATTTGTCTGTTCGCTAACATCAAATTTGCATCAGTGCATTATTAAAACGCTGTTTTTTTCAAACATTTATTTCTGGTTCAATATTACATTATTCACAGAAGTTTTAACAAAACAGAAAAATAAAATAACATTGCGGGTTCGCTCAAACTTGAGACACCCTGTAACATAGTACATTTAGATGCACGTCATATGTTAAATTTTCTTTAGGCTTCGTCCAACAAGAAGTCTTTGGCGTAATCTTCTATTTTCTGTGATCTTTCCAAAATTGAACGCCAGAGTGCTCGAGGAACTAGAGAATTTAGAAATTTGAAGGTGTATTTTTCCAATGAAGGTCGAGACAGACTCTATTTCAAGCTCTTCGTGTATGGGTTTGTTTCATACGAACCAAGGAGCATTCACTGCTATTCTAAAAAATGTATTTTGGATTACTTGAATTTGGAACAGTTTTGTTTTTTGAGCGGAGCTAGGCGAAGCTCTTTGGGATCAACTTCATTGCAATCCTTATAACACTTCTCAATAACGGCTGGAAAATTGTAGCCAAACTTACGAAGGTTTTTTTGTCAAATGTTTAGATGGTTTAGACGTAATCAATTTCAATTTTTGATAATGCCTATATAATTTTAAAGTAACTCAAAGTGTAAAAAAGTTTTAAAGTGTTTTAAAAGTGTAAGGTGTTAACATTGGTCTTATGGTGTGCCATGATGGTTCCAAATAACAACATAAATGAAAACAAAACAAAGAATCATAGCATATGTTCAAATCAAGACACGACCTAACCACAGTACAAAGGAGAAAAAATTGATGATGACAACTGATCAAATAGTACAGAGAAAGTTATTAGGTTTACATTTAAGTCGCAATTTGGAAACGACCATTGATCGAATAGGTAGAGTCATAGATAAATCGTACTTTCTTAGGTACAGTATTTAATAGATTTGATTTACGTAGCTAAATAAAGGTTATAATAAATAACATTTTATCTTAAACAATTTTTAGGTGAATCACATTCATGGATCTATCTCATAAATGGCAAACTTAAATAGGTTCTCGACATAGGAAGTGGTGAAGGAAGTAGTATAGCCGAACACTCCGGAGAGTGAGAACCATCTGTGACAGTTATATTCATGATCTGCAATCCTAAAATGCTATGGGAAGGGAGGAAAACAGGTCCACAACGTTGGAAGTGGTGAGGGAAGTAGTATAGGCGAACACTCCGGAGAGTGAGAACCATCTGTGACAGTTATATTAATGATCTGCAATCCTAAAATGCTATGGGAAGGGAGGAAAACAGGTCCACAACGTTGGAAGTGGTGAGGGAAGTAGTATAGGCGAACACTCCGGAGAGTGAGAACCATCTGTGACAGTTATATTCATGATCTGCAATCCTAAAATGCTATGGGAAGGGAGGAAAACAGGTCCACAACGTTGGAAGTGGTGAGGGAAGTAGTATAGGCGAACACTCCGGAGAGTGAGAACCATCTGTGACAGTTATATTCATGATCTGCAATCCTAAAATGCTATGGGAAGGGAGGAAAACAGGTCCACAACGTTGGAAGTGGTGAGGGAAGTAGTAAAGGCTGGCAGTGCGAAGTGTAGGAACCGTTTGTGGCAGTTACAGGAATGTATCTGCAATACTATAAGGCTATGGGAAGGAAGGGAAATAGATCTACTACGTAGGGAGTGGTGAAGGAAGTAGTAGATGCTAGCAGGGCAGAGTGTGGGACAGTTAGATTAATATATCTAAAATACTAAAATGCTATTGGGAAGGGAGGAAACCAGGTCCACGACGAGGGAAGTGATGAAGGAAGTAGTAAAGGCTAGCAGTGCAGAGTGTGGGAACATTTGTATTTTGTATTATTTCTATAAAAAGTTTTTCATTCATTGCTTTATTAAAAATCATGAAACATGATTGCTCCGCTCAACTGGCTTTCATTGCTATGAAAGCAATCCTAGTTCCCCAGTTAGGTGATGCATATGTTATTAATGGCCGAATTATTGATTTATAGATTAAAATCAAAACGTTGCTAATCACACGATATTAAAGCTATGTTTGTAAACAACAGAAATGTAAACATTGATGACGACATAACGATTAGGAGGTTACTTCTACAGTATGGTGAAAATATTTGTTCATCACACGGAGCAAAACTGTATATTTCGTACTTAATCGAACTATACTTAAGCTGTTACTCACGGGCTTCACCCCGTGTTACTTCATAAGTACCTATTAATAAAACTATTGATTGGTTAAGTTAAGCTGAAATAAACAAAACAGAATACAGTACCACAAACAAATAATCACACCTGATTTTAATAAGGTAACAAATTGAAAGTTATAACATACAAATAAGTACAGCTGAGGTATTTTTAACATTAACTTTATGGAAAGTTCCCTTTAGAAAGGAATTACGACCTTACAGGACAATTTAGAAATAATGGATAGTTTTGCGCAAGGTTTCTCGTCATGACGAACATTTTAAGTATATGGTTTATGGGGTTGTGACTTGTAGTTTTCTCAAAAGTTTATTGTTACTTTGGGATATATGGATTTCCAAACGATTGCGAACCATAAAGAGCCACTTTAATTCGCTCTTAGTGATGAAAACTACAATTATTAGTTGATATTTTTTCCTCCAAATATTTTATTAAAAAATATTTTTTACTGGTGGACATAGTTTTTCATCCATATAATTTTAACCAATAATCGAAATTGTGTTAACCAGTATACTTTCAAAAAACAAATGAAGGAAATAAATATCAACAAATGAGTTAGTGTTATACAGGTATAATAAACAGTGGGCCCTATTACCTTATTATATTGCAAAATAAACGTGTTTCGCAACGGTAAGAAAACGCTGTTCAGTATTTAGCAGGCCAGCTGATCATTTCACATTTGTGAGAGAGAGATAGAGCTTACTAAACTATTAATAATGAATATTTTGTTGTTTATTTATGTTTTGATTCTGTTTTGTCTTGAATTGTGATGAAGCCAGTTTTATGATATTAAAGTACAATATTAAATTATTAGTTTTATGAAAACTGTGTTACTTTATATAAGTTAAGTTATCAACATGGTTATTTCCAAAGTATGATGAAAATAGTTGTTCATCGCACGGAGGACAAGTTTCTTTATTCTTGAGTGCACACTTTAATAAATAAATAAATTAAATAAATAGTTGACCCCATATGGCCACAACAATACAATAATTCAAATTTATAAATGTAAACATTCTCTTGTTAAAAACTGTGTCTTTTACCTTCTTCATATAATTTTGTCTAGCTATTTCATTCTTTTCTCCTCTTACATTGTTCCATTCAATTAACTCTTTCATTGTAAAGGCCCTAACCAATTAACCCCTTTATTTTGAACTTAAGTTGTATGTGTGAAAATCTAAACTCTAAAACTGTTATTATTGAATAATATATTATTTCTTCAGAAGAATCATACTTGTCCTCTACCGTTCTACCCGCTCTACGAGACCTTCCAGAACGACCAGAACATCATGTGTGGTAACACAACTGTAATCTAAATTGAAACCAAAAGTCCTTAACATCATTTTTGTAACCAAAATTGTTAAATTAATCATCCCTTATATACAGTCCAATTTATTATTGTTTTTAAAAAAGCCTTTAGAAATTGCAACATCTTTGGTCCGTTCGCGTCGGATTGTTGATTAACCAATTAATTGACCTAATTATTTGGACTTTTGGTGAAGATTAAAGACGGACATAACCTCATAAACTCTCAATATTGTCGTTCACGCATATTCCGTAATCTCAGTCTACATCTATCTCTCTCACTCTTTCTAGATCACGATCATAGTAGCCTAATTCAGTTAGCCTATCTAGGCCTATTCCAATACTGTATTAAGTGCATTTATAAGAATAATCAAGCCCGGTCTGGCTTCATTGGAGGCCCTCGGCTAGATGGTGATTTGAGGCCCCCCGACAGAAATAAAACCAGGACCATGGGGTCCTCTCACGGCAACAATAGTTAGACTATGTTTGCTGCATGCCGCAGGTGCATAAAAGGGGCCTAAGGTGGTTTTAAATGCTTTAATTTTTTTAATTATTTTGATTAAATAAATTATTGCTAAACCAGCAACAGTGCCCGTTGTGGTTAAATACAACGGTCTCTAGTAAAATAATGGTTATGAAATCCATACACCACTTAACTGGTACAGATTAAGCACATATCATTAGAATCACACACACTTAACATAAGGAACACACTTTAAACACAAATGCAAATTGTTAACAACAACATTAATCAAAGAAAAATCAATTAGATAACAATATAACAATGAGCTGTTGAATTATTAACACATGTTTCGTATGATTAGAATATGCATACTGGTAAACCAATTATTGCCATCTATAAAAAATATTGGTTTTACTTTTCCGAGTCAGGTTAGCTCTTCTACCCTACCGATTTTCAATTTTCATTTGGTTTTAAAATAAAGCTATGCAAGCACATATTTGTCATCAAGCATCATCATTAATTTATCTAATTATATTACTCGACGAAAGAATTTAATTTTTTTTCACTTCAATTAAAGATGTATTCAAGCAGTTCTAATTACTTTACCCTATAAACTTATGTTTTGGTCTAAAAACCTTTACTTTCATTTGAGCTATTGATTATTAAGATCGGACTTCCCAAAGCACACTGCTGAACCACGAATCAACAATAATTACAATCGTTTTAGTACTTACCTGCAATCAATGATACGTTACTCTATTTTTATTTAAGTTATTTTATATGTCTTGGTCTTAAAATACTTCAAAGGCTTTCACTTGAGATATTGATGGTTTTCAACAGATAAGTTCAAGATACTGTATCGCTCAATCAGAGAATATAAATTTGATTATATCTTGGATATGGTACTTCATTCTAATTACGTTATTCTAATTGTTTTGACCTAAGAACCTTCAGTGAAATACCAGCTTCCATTTGATTTATTGATTATTAAGATCGGCCATACCTAAAGCACACAGCTAAATCACGAACAACACAAACTGTTCAAAAAATAGAGTTATTTATCATCGATTTATAGTCAAACGATCTTGCTTGCAACCTCAACAGTAACTGTCGAATTTGACGGGTTTCACCTAGTAAATCTTTTTAAAAAATCAAACTTTTATAATTATTTGCAAATCTACACAAATTAGGCTTTCCAATGACCTATTAATTAATAAAATCGGTTCAGTAGAACTGTAGATTTAATTGTACAAAGTTTAACAACAACATCTTTAATTCAGTATTTTCTCACCACTATAAATTGGGAGGTTGCTTAACGTTTTTGCAAATAACTTTGAAACGGTGAGGAAATCGACCAAAAAGGAAGGTGATATTCTGAAAGAGAATAAAATTTCCTACAAATTACTATTATGTATTTTTTGAAAATACTCAATAAAGGCAGCCTAAAGTTGGCTAAAAATATAAACTTGGAAAAAAATGAGTTTTAAATGTACTATTGTTAATTTTTATTTTTTCACCTTAAATGCCTAATAAAATCAAACATTCATAACTATTTGCAAATCTACACAAATTAGGCTTTCCAACGACACATTAAGTAACAAAATCGGTCCGGTAGAAGTCTAGATTTAGTTGTACAAAGTTTAACAAAAATATATCTAATTCAGTATTTTCTCACCACTATACATTTGGAGATTACTTAGCTTATTGCCAATAGCTTTTAAATTAAGGGAAAATCTATGAAAGTGGATGTGATATTCTGAAAGAGAATAAAATTTACTACAAATAACTACTAAGTATTTCTTAAAAATACTTAATAAAGGAAGCCAAAAGCTGGCTACAAATAGAATCTTAAAAACAGAAACTTGAAAAAGGCAATTTTTAATGTATTTTTGTTATTTTTACTTTTTTTCACCACAAATATTTAATAAAATCATAATTTTATAATTATTTGCAAATCTACATGAATTAGGCTTTCCAATGACCCATTAATTAACAAATTCGGTCCAGTAGAAGTCTAGATTTAGTTGTAAAAAAGTTAAACAAAAATTTCCCAAACTCAATATTTTCTCATTACTATAAATTCGGAGGTTGCTTAGCTTTTTTGCAAATAACTTTTAAATGGTGAGGAAATCGACCAAAGTGGAAGGTGATATTCTGAAAGAGCATAAAATTTCCTACAAATTGATACCATGTACTTCTTGGAAATACAAAAAAAGGCAGCCAAAAGTCGCACCCAAATAAAAAGTGTGCAAAACACCTTTTTCAATGTATTTCTTATGGAAAACATGTTTTTTTTTTTAATTTCAACCATAAATCATAACAAAAACAAACTTTCATGATTATTTGCAAATCCACACGACTTAAGCTTTCCAACGACCCATTAATTAATAAAATCGGTCCAGTAGAACTCTAGATTTAGTTGTACAACGATTTTTAAAACTGAATTATATATAGAATAGATTGTCATCAATTAAAAATCTTTGTATTTATAAATCTAATTCCAAGGTATCAATAAATTTAAATTTTATATACAATTTGCTCGTATTTCTATTCACCTCTATAACTGTAATAAAATTCAAAGGCCTATTCTTAAAATGGTTTTAAGTCTTCAATTTAAAAATAAGACCAAAACCTAGCTCTTGGAGTTTTTGGAATACACGGTAAAAGAGCATATAAAGTACCTCTTTTGAATTTTGAATAGCCTACATCTATAAATGAAGCACATTTACTGTGTATAACACATTTTACTCCATAGTTGTACTTCAGCAACAAAGACAAACATACAAACAGAAACAATCAAAACTATTTTAAGTTAAGGGCATTGTAGGTTACAAAATACTCCTGATGATATCCGCCTACCTGTTTGTGACTTCTCATTGTTAGCAGAATCGGAACTGAAACCAGCTAACCATAAGTTCAAACTTGTTGACTTTAATTAGTTTTTATTTTAAAAGATTCTGTATCCTTTTTTCTTTTACTTGCGCCACTTGGGTGCGCACGTTTCATTTTATAAACTGAAAGATTTATGTGTTAGTACTCTTTCAAACAATGTATCGGTTTAGTATTTTAGTCGCGACAGCCGCCCAGACAGGCAGACACCACCTCAATTTTATGATACTAAATACTAACCATTTGTAAAAAAGTATACAACACAGGTATAAAAACTAACAAACAAGGTTTTCCTGTGAAAAGGGTTTGACTAATATGGTACTAACTACTATTTCCATACTCCGACCTTTGATTTTGGACTTGCTATAAATTCGCCGTACTAACCAAATATTATATGTGAAAAAATATATGTGAAAATTCTCCCAGCAAAATTGACACAGATGTTGAATAGCATATGTTGTTCTATAGTAACACAACACTAATTATAGTACGTGTAAGCTTTGACTATTCATATAACAACGTGTAAGAAGGTAATGAATATGGATACATAGCACACTAGCTAACGTCTCTCCACCTTCGGAAGTTTTATGTTCTATTATTGATGAGCCATTTAGGCTTTTATGTAAAATCTGTTAACCATTAGGTCCAGAGAGACAATTCGCTAATATATTGAGTTTCCTTTCCTCTAGATCAGCGGTGATGATGGTTGAAACTTGTGTACGATAGCCTAGGGTAATTTTGTAAGAAAAATATCGATGACATATCCATTTAGTCGACCGCCTTACAGAGACTAATTCATTCTTGTAATTTCCTTTGGTACTCATAATTATGTTCTGGAAATATTTGGTTATTAAATACAAAACAAAACACTTATGTTTCTAAGGTTTTAATTTTAATTGAATGAGGATACTGTCAATCGTTCAGGTTTTGAAAATAATGTATTGCATTCAAGTTTAAATTCAGTTAATATTTTTTGAATTTATATTCTGGTTTGCTTTATTGTAGTAGTAGTATTGTATTGTATTGTATTTGTATTGTATTGTATTTGTATTGTATTGTATGTGTATTGTATTGTATTGTATTGTATTTGTATTGTATTGTACTAAAAGCCTAGACAAAATCTATTCAGCTTTTGGCAACAATGATAGACCTACTTATTTTAAGCATTCACAGATGTCGCTTAAAAGGCATAAATCTCTTATATTATTGGTAGGCTATGTCAAATATAAAGGTTGAAGCATATATTTTTTAACAGCTTTTGCTTAGTAGCTGACATTTATCATATGGTAAAATACACCCGCTGCAGCAAACCTGCAGACTAAGCGAATTCCCATTTACCTGATTTGATTTTCAGTTAAATCTATTTCAAAAACGTTAGGGTTAACGAGTACCTAGGTTTTTCTGATACAGGGAGGGTAATAAAGTGTGTTTTAGTAAAACATTAATAGCTCAGTATAAAAGAAATATATTTGCCAAGTTTGATCAAAATATTTAACAAACAAAAATTTTTACTTATTCTCCATAAGAATAGCATAAGAATTTAAAAATTTACATTTTTTTGCATTTTTCCGTAGCCAATAACCGTACAAAAACACTTCAATATACTAAATTATTTGTTTTTTAAGCTCTTCAAAATGGTCTATAGAGAAATTGGGAAATTTTATGTTTTCAGGGTGAAAACGAGAAAAACCTACTGTATTTTTACCCTACAAATCCCCCCAAAACCCGGTTCCCATGGCCCGATATGCTGGTTCGCGAACTCGTCCAAATAAACGTAGGTTTACACGTTTGTACTAAATTTCATCAAAAGTTTATAATTTTTGCTCTAGTTATCGTGCTAATGTAGGCCTACACACACACACACACACACACACACACATATTATATACAGGGTGTCTCAGACCACCCGGCCGGCTTGTATAGCTCCAATATGAAAGCAAATGGAAACCTAATTGCAACTGGAACCCCCTATTTTGACCCCAAGGAATTCAGCTAAATTATTTTCAACCCCAAAAAAGCACCCCAAAGGGCAGATTTTGGGGGGTGGGGGTGGTTTTTGGGAAATTTTTAAATGTAAAGGGGGGTCGTGTTATACCTCTTTTTAAAGGTCCTTTAGTCCTGAGTATTTTAGTGGAAAAAGATTTAAATTATCTTCATCCCTATTTACAGGGTGTTCAAAAACGTACAAAAAATAGCCCTTTGAACTACTTTTCACTGTAAAGAAGTGGAATTTTGTGGGGGGTTCAAATTTTGATAACACTTTAATTGCTAAATGAGCTTTCAAAAAACTCTGGTTTCAACCCTTTTGCTATCTTTTTACTTATGTTACGCATTTTCAAACTTTTTGAAGTTTCAAAAGCTGTTATCTCAAAAATTTCAAATGGCAACATGGGTTTAATTACAAACCACATTGTAGCCCTTAAAATTTGCTATAATTTTTGTATTTAATGTTTTTTGGTATCTTCATTGGTTAAAGAGATATAACGAAATTAGTGTATTTTAATGGTTTATTAAATGGTATTCAAAGTGTTTACTGTGGCAAATGTACACCTCTAGGTCTCAATTAAAACAAATCTTGTCTAAAAAAATAAAATAGTACTCAGATTGTTGATCTTGGAAGATTGATGAAGGAAAGAACACAACTGCAAATGTTCTTAGTTATTTTACAATTCCATGGCTCTAATAGTTTTTTGAATGAATAATTTGTTTGAATCAGCATTAATAGCCTACATACTGATGGACTTCTACAAATGCTTAAATTGCCTTCCATTTTGTTCCATGCAAACCCCAACTTTGTTATGCATGTAGTACTTCTTCTCCACTATTATGGTACTGTATTGCTGTTTTACTACCGCAGGTGCATTCACCTCTCATACAAATCCAGTAAGTTCCTTATAATTTGATTTATCTAATCAAACGTGACCAGTTTCATGCACACGCTCATTGATTTCATGATGATTTTTTTATTTACCAGTAGCATTTATTTAGACAGTATTCATTCAAAGCACTATTAGAACTTTGTAATTGTAAAATAACTAAGAATATTTGCAGTTGTGTTTTTTCCTTTATTAATCCTCCAAGTTTAACAATCTGGGTAGTATTTTAATTTTTTAACATAATTAGTTTTAATTGAGACCTAGAAGTGTACATTTACAACAGCAAACACTTTGAATACCATTTAATAAAACATTAAAATGCACTAATTTCGTTATATCTCTTTAACCAATGAAGATACCAAAAAACATTAAATACAAAAATTATAGAAAATTTCAAGGGCTACAATGGGGTTTGTAATTAAACCCATGTTGCCATTTGAAATTTTTGAGATAACAGCTTTTGAAACTTCAAAAAGTTTGAAAATGCGTAACATAAGTAAAAAGATAGCAAAAGGGTTGAAACCAGAGTTTTTTGAAAGCTCATTTAGCAATTAAAGTGTTATCAAAATTTGAACCCCCCACAAAATTCCACTTCTTTTCAGTGAAAAGTAGTTCAAAGGGCTATTTTTTGTACGTTTTTGAACACCCTGTAAATAGGGATGAAGATAATTTAAATCTTTTTCCACTAAAATACTCAGGACTAAAGGACCTTTAAAAAGAGGTATAACACGACCCCCCTTTACATTTAAAAATTTCCCAAAAACCACCCCCACCCCCCAAAATCTGCCCTTTGGGGTGCTTTTTTGGGGTTGAAAATAATTTAGCTGAATTCCTTGGGGTCAAAATAGGGGGTTCCAGTTGCAATTAGGTTTCCATTTGCTTTCATATTGGAGCTATACAAGCCGGCCGGGTGGTCTGAGACACCCTGTATATAGACTATATGAATTTGAACGGATGGTGTTTTTGGCCTCTCCTATGGGGACATCAAAACGAAAAAGTAAGTCAGTTTTGGTTCCAAGTCTTACCACGAGACCTACGGTAATAGCCGAGAGCACAGAATAGAAAACTGAAAAAGAATAGAAAACAGAATAAAATACTTTCTATTCCCTATATGGGAAATTCGTTAAAAACGTGTTTGTGCTAGGTTACTATTGAAAGGGATAGTTCAAAAACTGAATGTAGAATAATTATCTTTAACCTTTTGAAAAATACCCTAAGAAATTTTGAATATTTTAAATTGACATAACAGAGTGTACTTACCCTTTGTGTTAATTATATCATCTCGTTCATCCTCAATATATATTTCTCTAAAGTTGTCACAATGACAAATGTCAATAAAAATGTAATGCAAAACAAAAAGTATAAGCATTTCTTACGCATATCCGTGTGTGCCAAAATTGTCAATTAACCCAATAAACCTATGTCCTACTAGGTACTCACTTAGAGTATTACTTTTTTAAACGATCACTTAAAAACTTTCATTTTTGCACAAGCTTTATTGTCAGAAAAAGTTATTTTACGTGTAATAATGTTTACATAATCGAAGCCGACATGTTTACTGATAACGGTGCGATCGATTTCACCACTCGACGCTATATACTGTATTCAGTACTACACTGTATTCAGTGAGTGAACTGTGACTTCAATAGTAGTCTTTATGCGATCGTTACGTAAACTCCACACTACTAAATATGGCATCGAATTGTCAGCCGTTGCAATTTTTTTTTTATTATAATTAATTGATTGCCAAAATACTTTTCCCTGAGATAACCGTTTGAATCATAAGTTTAATAATAAATTTTGCACCATGAAATTGCAAAATGGCAGTGCATAATTACAGTGCGTAATTCTTATGACGTGGGAGTTACTTTTAGAGTTCAAACCTTTTAATTCTGTATATGAGTCTTCCAATATTTTATATATTAGTTAAGTTTTATTTACACAGGGTGTTAAAAAAATGGGTACATAATAAACGTAGTGATTCCTTGGGTCAAAATAAAGAGAAACCCAACAATAAACGTTTTCCTACAGTTACCTAACAATGTACATGTTCTCTCACTGATTTGAGAAAGCAAAGTGGCCAATTCGCTCATCACATAACATTGTCTCACTCTAATTACTTTGTCTCACTCCAGATTTGCAACGTGAAGGCACAAATAGTGAGCGCGTAACATGCAGACAAGGTCGTATGCGCGCGAAATACGTTGGCAGCACTGGCTGTAAATCAGCTGGTCAGCTGTGGTACTGTTGTATTTGTTACTTCACATTAAATGGCATATTGAAAGTTCACTTCTGTGTAAAAATATGCTACGTTTCTTTACCAATTTATTTGTTTTATGGTAACTTTAGGAAAAATATAATGTGCAACTCGAGTGCAAAGTGCAATTGCCTCACTCGAGAAACCATTCCTCACACGCCTACGGCTCGTGAGTAAGTATTTCTCTCGATTAAGTCAATTGCTCCCTTTTCTCACTAGTTGCACAAATAACTATTTTCCAAAATCACTTCGTTAACAAAAAGTATTAAAGTATTAACAAAGCCATTTTGTATTTTTTACTTTAACATTCTTATCTTTGGATTGTTACAACCAATCCTTATGAAACTTAGTATGTATGCAGAAGAGACCCATGTTACAAAAGGTTACCTTGATCCAATGAAAATGTCAAAATAGCGGCCATTTTTTTATTTTAATTTTTTTTTATGGCTGATTTTATGAAGAACACCTTTACTAGCATTTAAAATTTGCTATCAAACGTCAACAAGTATAAAAGATCAAATAACAAATAACTGAAATATCATATATATGAATAAGGCTAAAAAAGTCAGGTTAGCCTCATTGTACAACTTATTTTATACTTTATTCTGAAATGGCGACGACTATACGAATGTTGGTATTTTAAGCCAAGTATAAATGGAGCGAGTAAAAATCGTGATATTTCAGTTATTTTCCGATCTTTTGGAACTGGGTGTTTGATAGGAAATTTCAAATGCTAAATTAAAATGTCATTGAATTTTTTTATACAAAAATTAAAATGGCCACCATTAAGATTTTTTATGTTGAATCAGATAACTTTTTTCTAACATGTGTCTCTTTTACATTAACATACAAACTATGTTTCATAAAGATTGGTTGAAACAATCCAAAGATATTTAAATGTTTATGTTAAAAATACAAAATGGCGTATATCTGGAACAAAGCTATTTAGAAAAATTTTATTCCTAATTTTTCCTTTTTTGATCAACGTAAATTATGTCCCCACCCTTTTTTGAACACCCTGTATAAGGTACAAGTAGGCCTACTGAATTTAATTTAACTAATTTAATTATACACAGTGTATCATCCTAGAACTCTCTACCAATATTTTAGGGCATTGTTCCTGAGTAAGACACATATCTCAATATAATATTTAAATTTTCCGGAAGTACTTAGTTACTCACACAGCCACCATTTCTTTATTCACTTATCAATTTTTTTCTAAAAAGTTGTTAAAGATATGATATTGAAACATTGCACAAACATTTACGACAACTAGGCAAAGCTTCGAAGAAATTATGACAATTTTTAAAATTCATTAGACAAATGGCGGCTACTTGGTACCGTTTGATAGGGAATTAAAAATACTAAATAAAAGTGTTCACGATATTTTTTTCATAAAACAGTTGTTTTTGTGTAATTTAAGTTTAAAAAAATAAAATTGCCGGCATATTTTGAAATTTTAAGTTAAATTTTTTGTTTCTTAACATGGGTCTCTTCTACCTTAACATACATATGCCTACAAAGTTTTATAAGATCGGTCGAACAAATTCAAAGATAAAAATGTTTATGTAAAAAATACAAAATGGCGGATATCTGGAACAAAGCTATTTAGGAAAAAGTTTTATTCCTAATTTTTTTTATCCACGTAAATTACCCATACAGCACACTTTATCTTAGGGACATCCCATAGTAGTCCCATATGTCCTGAGAATGTCTCGGGATATGTACGCTAGCCTCAGGATATCCCGCAAAATCCCGGGACGAGTACGAAATCCACTGGATATCCTGTAATGTCCCGGTAACGAACTGAGGAAAAAAACTACTACCACTGATGAAATGTATATCTAAATTTAAATGTTTAACAAGGCCAATATATAATAACTTGTTTTATTCACTAGCGCTTTCAGAAACTAGGTTTCCATCTTCAGGCTGTGTTTACACTAGTACAAAAAGTAAATATTTACTTAATAAATTAATTTCAAACAAAGTTAAAACAGATGATTTAAAGAATATTGGAAAAATTAAAAATAATAGAAAAACTAATCTTTTGAATTTTGGATATATTACAGAGTGTTGTTCTTGATGTAATTATTTTCAGTAATTCCGAGTTTATAATTGGGCCGTCTTCATTATTTAACAAATAATTTTGGTATTTTTATTCTATAAAATAAGATTCCCATGCATTAAGATGTTGAGGTTTTATCATTTGTTTTAAAAGTTTAAGGTTTCCCAAATTGAAAATATGTCTTGTATTAATACTGTGGCTAGCAAAGGGCTGACTTTACTTTTCTGACATATTACTACCACTGAGTTCAGGAAAACTACATAGTTGTGTGAAACGTGTATTTAATTATAACTTTAAATTAATAAAATAATCTAAAACTAATTTTAATCATATAACAATCAATTATAACAGTGCTAATCTAATGGTAATTAAATAATCTATATTCAAATACCAGTGTCCTCTCCAACTACCAGAAAAACAATTCAACTACTTGAGGCCTAAACAGATTAAAGAATCATATTATAAACTGTAGTATCAAAAATATTTTAAGTACACTATTGCGACCATTGCAACTGTCGGCTACTCTTTGACCACTTGGAAACTCTCTATATATATCATCAAGCGCAGATTGATAAGCCTAGCTCAGGAGGTGAGTTAAGAGGCTCATAAGGCGAAGGTACCAGATTCGAGACCCGGCTGGGCCCAAAACTTTTATCTCGTTTTTTTTTCAAAACTTGTGTTTATTAACTATTTAATCAATTTACTTAACTGATAATTAAGCGTTTCATACTAAATCTATGTTATTTTGTGTTTTTTATGTTCAGTCCCAGACAGCACACTTTATCCCAGGGACACCCCATAGTAGTCCCATATGTCCTGAGAATGTCCTGAGGACTACCCTGGGATGACCTCAGATGTCCCACGGATATGCTGTGAGCTTTATCCGTGGGACATCCCCGGGCGGGGACATTACGCATTCCTGCGGATATCCTGAGATATCCCAGGTTGACCATAGGACTACTATGGGATATCTTGGATATCCTGTCGCAATATCCATGGGATGTCCTGAGGAGAAAGTGTGCTGTCTGGGATGTCCCCACTTTTTTTTGAACACAATGTATAAGTACAAGTAGGCCTACTGAATTTAATTTAACTAATTTAATTATACACAGTGTATCATCCTAGAACTCTCTACCAATATTTTAGGGCATTGTTCCTGAGTAAGAAACATATCTCAATATCATATTTAAATTTTCTGGAAGTCCTTAGTTACTCACACAGCCACCATTTTGTTTATTCACTTATTTTTTTTTTTCTAAAAAGTTGTTAAAGATATGATATTGAAACTTTGCACAAACATTTACGACAACTAGGCAAAGCTACAAAGAAATTATGACAATTTTTAAAATACATAAGACAATTAAAATGGCGGCTACTTGGTACCGTTTGATAGGGAATTAAAAATACTAAATAAAAGTGTTCACGATATTTTTTTCATAAAATCAGTTGTTTTTGTATAATTTAAGTTAAAAAAATTAAAATTGCCGGCATATTTTGAAATTTTAAGTTGAATCAAGATGATTTTTTTTCTTAACATGGGTCTCTTCTACCTTAACATACATAGGCCTACTAAGTTTTATAAGATCGGTCGAAATAATAATAATAATATAAACTAATAATAATAATAATATAATAATAAAAATAATAAACCTCTGAAATGATTCAAATTATTTATTGATAACTAGCAGAGTGCCCGTCCTTTGTACGGGGTTGGCGTATGAGTATAAAATGATTATTGCAGTTATCCCGTGCTTAACGTTTGCAATGGAGTAGGACACGGCTTAAGAAAATTTGGTTCTTTTATATACGGTATTCTATACTATAGCACATGTACCATATCCATAATGTTCTACCACTGCACCTAACAATAGAAAAAAGTAAAGTTCTCATAGCTTTTTGTTGCTGCTTTCTTCAAAATTAGCTGTTGTCATCTATCTTCTATATAAATAAAATTACAGTTTTGTCTGTACATTGCTCAGAATTATATATTTTTAGGTTATTTTTACGTTTTATACGTTAAAGAAACAGAAACGAGTCTTATCTCTATTTCTGTATGTCTGTCTGTCTGTCTGGCATTTTACGCCATCTTATCCAGGAAAACGAGAGTGCCTATCAAGATCCAAGTAATTTTAATGTATTCACTGTATTGGCGAGAGTGTCTTTAGCCATTAAAATATGGCCTATACTTTGTAAATAAAATTACGGACGTTCAAAAATGCAGTTTTGTTTGATTTTTGTCAAGTTGTCGGCCAATTTTTATCACATAATCGTCTATGAAATAACGAACAGCTGGTCGGATCAAGATTATTTTTTCTAGCTGTCACTGATATGTTTACAAATGTTGTTTACAAATACCGCAACCAATTTTCGATCACGTTTTGAAAGCAAATCCCAGCCAAGTGAGATTAAAAACGTGTTTCTTACATAACGGATTTAATTAATCGCAAGTGCAATAATATATTTTAATAGTGTAACTGTAAATGAAATTAAATAACTAGGCATCATCTAGGTCAGGAACCAGAGATTCTCTGTGTATAAAATTGTTCTTGAGTTTTGATAACCAGAAAGAAGACCTCGAATCAGTGTTGTATACGACTGGGAAGCTTAAATTTAATAATGATCGTCAAGCTTAAATTTATAATGATCGTCGCCAATAGCTTAGAAACAAGGTTTCCACTCATTGACGGCGCTTCAATGGCGGTTGTGTAAAGTGTAAAGTAAAAAATCACAACTGCAGTGGGTGATTATAACAGAGGTTTACGGATGATGCTAAACTCGCTTTTCCAGTGTGTCACTTTCTGTTCCTACCATTTATTTATTTCATACGGAAACACCATTTAACAATAATATACATTGGCAGATTACACTGTTTTGCATAAAAATATAATAACAATAACAATAATGAAATAATTGGAAAAAATAGCTCTATACAATAATAACAAGAATAGCAATAACAAACATAACAAGAATCAACAAGAACAATGAGGTGAAAGTTTGACCAGGTACTTAAGCAAATACAAGACGTGATTTGGAAACAGATTAATTTAACATGGTAATATTTAACAACAATGGATAGAGTATCTAAATATAAATAACAGCATATAAATAACATAAAAACAAGGAAGCTATACAAAGACACATAACAATGATAAATAGGAACATAAAACATGCAAAGACATGATGGTGAAATTTGAAAGAACAGCTACGATCACTAATAGAGATTTAGGTATAATTGCCCTTACGAAGGATAAACCATTGACTATACAGGGTGAAAAACTTAACTGTGCCACCATTGGCATCTCAGAAACTATTAGATTTAGAGAGAACATTAAATGGGGAACATCTACTAGTTTTTAATGATATTAAAAAATATGAATTCCAATGTTTCAAAAATGGCCGCTATTTTCCAATATGGCGGCTAACTTCAAAATTTCTCATGGAACACCCTATTCATAGTATTTTACAATGCTTAAGATATCAACTCCGTACCACGTCAAAACATTGTGTAATAGGAGGTGTTAACACCGCTGCCCCCGCCATCACTAATATTATTGGTTTTGTCCTCCACCACTTCCAAACCGGAGGAGGACATCATAGTTAATATTATTAGTATTGGCAGAACGCAGGTTGTTGGTAATTTAAGTAGTAAAACAGTTTATTATAAAAGAAAGAGAAGAGAGAGGTCTAGTCTGGATGAACTACAGAATGTAATTGAATATTTGTTTACAAAATATAAATAAACACTAAACAGCTGAACATATGATATTAAATATAAAACACAAAAGGAAAATTAATAGTTCACAACCAAAGGTAAAGATTATGAGTGGTGACATTCTTCCACCTCAGAGAACTATACATTTTTTTTTAGTTTACAAGTTTTCATGATGTGTAATTCTGCAAATTTTTGTTGCTGGACGTCTCAGAACTCCGCAGTCGGTCTTGAGGTCAACCACTCGCACTTGATTGTCTTTTCCAGGGTATGTTTTAAATACAATGCCTTTTTTCCAATCAGACCTAGCTCCGTTCGGATCTGTAATTAGCACCAATTCTCCTTCTTCAATAGGCACGGCTTCTTTAAACCATTTCGGTCTATAATTTACCTGTGGTAGATATTCCTTTATCCATCTCTGCCAAAACTTGTCAGTAATTTGCTGGCTAACTTTCCAAGATTTGCGAAGACTGGTCTTCTCTGGTATTTTTGTGCAAAGAGATTTTGCAATCAATCAATTATCAATTATCAATTATTTAAGATGGGGACACCACTATGTGCACCTGACCTTCCTATGAGAAAGTGATTGGGAGTTAGGCTTTCATCATCATTTGGGTCTGTTGAAACTCGTGTCAATGGTCTGCTTTTCACCACATTCTCAACTTCGGCAAACACTGTCTGTAACACTTCATCTTTTGGAAATCTTTCTGTTAGACAAGTTTGTAAGGCAATTTTTACAGTTTTAATTAACCGCTCCCACGCTCCACCCATGTGAGGAGCTGCTGGTGGTATGAATTGCCAGGTGATACCTTTAGGTGCAAGTTTGGACTCTATCTTGGATTGTTTTAAATCCTCCAAAGCTTCTTTGATTTCTTTATTTGCTTTTCGTAAGTTTGTCCCGTTATCTGAATAAATATTTTTTGGTGAACCTCTTCTTGCGATGAATCTTCTTACTGCCATTACAGTGGAGTCACTAGTAAGAGAATGAGCTATCTCTAAATGTATAGCTCGAGTACTAAGACATGTGAATAAAACTCCATATCTCTTCTCGTGTCTCCTACCAACAGTGACTGTTATTGGACCAAAATAATCTACTCCAGTATTAAAGAAGGGAGTTACATGTGCTGTGAGTCTTGCTTCTGGTAAATCTCCCATTCTAGGTTGTAAGAGTTTAGCTCTTCGTAAAGCACAGAGTTTACACCGATTCCAGCTACTCCTTACTGCTTTTCTCAGACGAAAAATCCAGTAACGTTGTCGAACTTCATTAACAACAGTCTCTTGCCCTTGGTGAAAATTCATCGTATGGTATTTGTCAATCAACAGTTTTGTAAAACGGTGTTCTGGGTCCAATATAATTGGATGTTTTGTTTCAAATGTTAGACATTCTGCATTTTCCAGTCGTCCTCGAACTCGAAGAATTCCATCTTCATCCAGGAAGGGAGAGATTCCAAATCAACCACTCTTTGAAGACTGTTATACCAGGTTTCCCACATCAGTACCAAGTTTTCAGGAATTATATCATCCCATCCTATTCCACTTCTCCATATTTCCTGCATGATTGTTTTCCCCTCAGCCAAATAAAGTGCAGCCCAACCTAAAGGATCAAATATTTGTAGTACTAATTTCAGTGCTTCTCTTTTCTTTAGTGGCTTCTCTTTGCTGTTTTGACTTAAATCGATGCTTCTATTGTAATCAATCTTGAGGTAATCATTGTCTGGTTTCCATTTGATTCCCAAAACCTTGGCTTCTTTACTAGGTGTTGATTTGAGATCTTCTGGAACGCTATCCAAAACTGTGTTGCTGTTACTAACCCATCCACAGATAACAAAACCACCTTTGGCATGAACGCTCATTACTCCTTCTACTAGCTTCAGTGCCTCCGCTTCTGATGGACAGCTTCCAACATAATCGTCCATGTAGTGATCTCTCATTATAGTTTCACAAGCTTCCGGATATGACTGGATTTGTTCTAGAGCATTTGTATTTCTGACCTTTTGAGCAGAAAAAGGTGAACACACTGCGCCAAATATCATTCTTCTCATGATGTATACTTTTGGCTCAGTTTCTCTATCAAATCCTCTCCAAAGAAATTGTTGTGCTAATTGATCTTCTGGTCTAATCATTATCTGTGGGAACATTTCTCTTATATCTGCTGTCATTGCTATTTTGTGTTGACGGAACCTGAATATCAGCCCAAGAATATCAACAAATAAGTCAGGTCCTTTTAGCAACGCGTCATTCAGACTAACACCTTTACATTTTGCAGCAGCATCAAAGCAAATCCGGAATTTTCCAGGTTTTTTAGGATTTACAACTCCAAGGTGTGGGAAGTACCATACCTTTTCTGAAAATCGACACAGTCTTGCTTCTTCCAAAGTTCTTTCTGTGGCATAACCTTTAGTAATATATTCCTCCATTTTCTGTACATATTTTTCACAGAATTCCTTATCTTTATCCATTCTTCTTTCCAGATTACATAATCGTTGTCTAGCCAAAGAGTAATTGTTTGGTAAATCAAAATTTTCTTTCCACAATAAACCTGTTTCCCATCGATCTCCTACCTTCTTTGTAGTTTTCTGAAATATATCTTCGGCTCTTCTATCCTCTTCAGACAGTAGTTCGTTGTCATTCACTTCATCTTGCCAATTTTCACCTAAGGATTTGCCAACTAAATTTCTGAGCTCTTTACAGCAGTCTCTTGGCTCTACCAATTCATCTTCTTCGATTAAATTTACATGATGGAATACATGTTCTTGTTGTGATGTTGTATTTCCTTTCCTATCAGAAACTGTTCCATGAACAACCCAACCTAAAAGTGTCTTACTTACTGCTGGACCACGCCATGGACCATGTACAACATTCCTAGAGACAAGAAGAGGCCAATTGTCTTGACCAATTAGAATGGTAGGCTTAGCATTTTTGAAAGAAGAGACTTTGATCTTATTTAAGTGTTTCCACTTAACTGAAAGATGTTCCATATTAATCGACTGAATAGGAAGTGACAAATCTTTTACTGTTCTTACATTATTCAAATAATACTTTTTAGCATTATCTTCAAGTCCCGAAATATTAAGAGATATTTTCATGGAACTTCCCTCAGATCTAGTCACATCGTTTGACCATTGCATAATCAACTCAGAAGCTGGACCCTCAATTCCCAATTTACCTGCAATTTCCTCTTCTACTAATGTCAATGTTGAACCATCGTCTAAGAACGCATAAGTTTCCAGATCTCCCTTAGGTCCATGAAGTTTAACTGGAAGAATACGCAGCAAAACTTGATCTTTATTTGGTGAGTACATTACTAGTACCAGAATCAATCTTATTTGGGAGGTGTAGAAAAGTATTGTGGCGTTTCTTACATTTTTTACAACTCTCCTTACTCTTACAACTGGGTGCTGTATGACCTTTCTTCAGACAAAGAAAACAAATTCCCTCAGATAATGCCCATTTAACCCGTTCATCTACAGATTGTTCTTTAAACTTTTTACATTGGAACAACAAATGTCGGTCTTTACACACTAAACACTTGTTTTCAGAACTATAACTTAATTTATTTTCAAAACTCCTTACTCCTGTATTGTTTCCAATCGATACATCTCTCTTGTAAGTTGTAATGTCATGAAATTTATGTTGAGAAAAGTTAGTGTTTACACGTAAGAATGCATCTGATTTCTTCCGCAACCAAATACTGAATGTCTTTAGATCGATACAGTCATTCCCCAACTCATTTAGATACTCTCCCCATTGTAACTTTAAACTATTATTAAGTTTACTCGTCATTTGGTTTAACAATATGGGATTAAACAAGTACTCTGGCTTATCTACCAATTCTACTGTAGGCTACTTACAAGATTTTCAATATGATCAGCCAGCTTTTCTAGATTGCATTCATTTGCCCCATTGAATTTCAACATAACTGATTCTAATTTCCCAATTAAATTACTTATTATTAGGTTTGGTCTTCCAAATTTATTTTCCAAACGATTCAATACTGTATTTAAGTTACCAGGCACCATCAAAAGTGACTCTACGCATTCCCTAGCCTCTCCTTTCAAAGCATAACGTAATCTAATCAAGTTTTCATCATCAGTGAATTCACAAAGTGATGAAGTTCTCTTTAGCTCTGAAATAAAATGAGGCCATTCAACAGGATTACCATCAAAGATAGGAACCTCTTTTGTTAATAGTTGTAGTGAAAACAAAGTCTTAAGGTTCAAATTATGTCCATTTTCAAGATTAGAGTTTAAATTTTACAGTGTTGGACTTACTTTTTCTCCTGGAATTGATTCCTTACGTGAATTCACAGCAGCATCTCGTCTCTGTTGGTTGTCCTGGCCGTGTGGGACTGTCTCTTCTTTCTTCGGATTTTCTCTAGAACATCCCGGATGATCATTCAAGGTTGATCCTGGTTTTTCGTTGTAGTGACCGTGCTTTGTAATCCAATCTGAAGTCCTGTGGTGAGATGATGCGACACTCAATCGTGACAGAATTGATCCACTATGAGATGAACTAGATTTTCTGATTTCATTTTCTTTGGATTTTAAGATATTCAGTCTGTCTAATTCCTTAAGTTTTCGTTCAAGATCCATTTTTGCTTTTTCCATTTCCATTTTCTTTTGTTCTTCCATTTCCTTGATCTTAAATTCTTGTTCTAATCGTTCCTTCTCCCTCTCAATCTCTTGTAAATCAATTAGTTCTTGTAGCTCATCTTCAGCTTCTGTTTTTCTCGAGGATCTAATTGATTTGTTCTCAATGATTTTTGTTTATCTACTCTGCTCTCAGGTCTTCTTATATTCGCACCTCTCAGGCTCAACGAATTCATATCATCCATAGGTTGGCTCGTTATTTCTTGCGAAGGACCATTGTTAACACCGCTGCCCCCGCCATCACTAATATAATTTGTTTTGTCCTCCACCACTTCCAAACCGGAGGAGGACATCATAGTTAATATTATTAGTATTGGCAGAACGCAGGTTGTTGGTAATTTTAGTAGTAAAACAGTTATAAAAGAAAGAGAAGAGAGAGGTCTAGTCTGGATGAACTACAGAATGTAATTGAATATTTGTTTACAAAATATAAATAAACACTAAACAGCTGAACATATGATATTAAATATAAAACACAAAAGGAAAATTAATAGTTCACAACCAAAGGTAAAGATTATGAGTGGTGACAGGAGGGTCAAATATTGTAAAGAGGAAGTGTTTGGCAATGTTGTGTGAGTAGTGTCATAGATAAAACATACTCCCTTAGTAGATTTCTCATCCTTATGGAACAGCTGAAGACAATTTTATTGTTAGTTCTGTACGGTTTTCTGTAGAGGTCGTGTTTTGTTTACACTTTGTTTCCCGTTATTACAGCCATTTAAATCCTCGTTTAACCAAATAATACGATCTAATCATAAACAATAACTCGTCCCCTAGTTATATAACCAAACAGTAAAGCACAAATCAAGAAATTAGCTCTAAAATAATAGAAACAAAGTTTCGTCAACACTAGCACCCATGTGTCACGTACATGAACTAGACACGAAAAACGTGCTTCAAAATTTACAATGGGATGAGAAGTCTACTTGTGTTGGTTAGTCTATGGTAGTGTTGTTAAACAATAACTTGTTGTGCTGACCTACTGAAGGCTGTTGCTTTAAGTAGGCCAGTGCACTTGATCAAGGGGTCAGTTTTGTGGGTAGTGTTTGGGTGGTGCACCAGAGGACGGGGTCCTGCTGGGTGAGCTGGAGCCCAAGGCCCCTGGCCTTGGGTCCAGGTAAGAAATTGTAAATGGTTTTCAAAATTGGGGTTTAAGCTACTAACTGATTTATACAGTTCCAGTCTACTCTACCTTTTTGATTGTTAGTTTAGCTTTGTATTCTTTGTGTTGTTTTGAGTAATAATAAAGTTGGGTTTTGTAAGGAGTGCTGAGTTTCATTCCTGAGCTACGTCACCCAAAGTAACAGTATGTATTCTAAGGTGGAAATACATACCGTCACAATTAAAGAGTAGTAAGTACTTCATTTTTATTGGGTATAAATTTTGTCCGCCATCTTGGATCCGCCATAATGGATACAAAGTTTTTTTTTCAAACGTAAAGGTTTGACTGTGAAATTTGTATGTGACCCATAGTTTCAAACTAGAATTTTACACTGATTACAATGTCACAATTCGTTTTTAAATTTCTTCATCCATTCTAAAGTTATGATACATTTTGATATCTTTATTTTAGCCCATTTTAACATTGTGCATTTAAAAAATAAGATCATAATCTCAAAATAGTGTAGATAAAGATAAGTAACACCACCAGTCATTGTTGTCCTATTTTCACTTATGGATGTATTTTTTCGGCCGCCGGCCACCATCTTAAACCCACCATTTTGAAATGTGATAAATTATTTTAAATATGAAGGTGGTGTTGTTACCAATAATTTTGTAATAATTTTTTATGCTGAACTCAATGCCGCAATCCGTTTTCCATTTTTATATTTGGTTTTTGAAATATTGACATTTTAAATAAAATAATAATTGTAGGCTAATATTTCATCAAGAAAGCTTGATAACAAAAAAATCCCCCAAGGGGATCCAAGATGGCGGCCAAAAATTTATACCCAATAAAAATGAAGTACTTACTACTCTACAATGTTTTGACGTGGTCCGGGAGTTTTAAGAAACGTATATATCTTAGTAAAACTTATATATTAAAAAGCTTTTGGAAAACTTATGACAATTAGCCTAACCATAATACTGGGCCGATTAACACGCGCGTTGTACCAAAAGAAGGTTATGGAAGAAATTCTAATCGCATGTTTTATTTACAGCGTGGGGTTAAAATAGAGAAGTTTGCACAATACATACTTTTGGTCAAGTTTTTGACCACGGGGCGAGCTCTCGTTTAATATAATTTTTTTTCAAGTTTTACCAAACATTTTAATTCAAGCTTTTACAAAGGAAATTAAATGTCTTCAGAGTTACACCTAACTACACTGAGGGGTTTATAACTACATTTACTCCAAGCTACAGTTATTATTACGGAGCAGAACGTTTAACACCCTGACTTATCTTCAGTACACACTGCCTAACTTGACAACTCGGGACATTACAGGAAACTTTGTACCATTCAGAATAATTTATGTGGTAGTTTAACTCTATTAAAAATACATCCTTAACATGTCACAAATACAACATCTCTACTACTGTTTAGTTATTATTAACTAGCTGTTTGCTTGCTCTTTGCGTAAACTTGTTAAGTTTACTATATAAGTTTATTTCCGACTATATAAACATCATAGTTTTGTGTCAGTGAGATTAACCTAATTTATTGTGGCATTTTAGTTTTATCAACTTCTAATAATATGTGTGATTAGTGATGAAGAAAGTAGAATTGAACTTAAGGAAATTGACAGGAAAGCAGGCTTACCTTTAAAATAAGTCCATAGAGACACATAAAACATCACAAAATTATTGAAAAAATAATTACAATCACAATAATTATAATCACAAAAATAATTACTGTTTTATGTTTTATGTGTCTCTATGGACTTATTTTAAAGGTAAGCCTGCTTTCCTGTCAATTTCCTTAATAATTCCTGGCAAATGCCCTATCTTTTTATAAGATAACCTTAAATAGAATTGAACTTAGTTTTTTATTGCATTTTAATTTTTAAGTGAGCACTTGTGATGTATGGTTCTGTTCTGTTAATATTTTTCCTACAGTCACCTAACGATGCACATGTTCTCTCACTGATTTGAGAAAGCAAAGTGGCCAATTCGCTCATCAGTGAGACAATGTTAACATTGTCTCACTCTAATTACTTTGTCTCACTCCAGATTTGCAACGTGAAGGTACGAAAGTGACCAATTCGCTCATCAGTGAGACAATGTTAACATTGTCTCACTCTAATTACTTTGTCTCACTCCAGATTTGCGACGTGAAGGCACGTTTCTTTACCAATTTATTTGTTTTATGGTACAACTGTAGGAAAAATATAATGTGCAACTCGAGTGCAAAGTGCAATCGCCTCACTCGAGAAACCATTCATCACTCGCCTACCATTCCTCCTCTCGAGTGAGGCAATTGCTCACTTTGCTCACTAGTTGTACAAATAACTATTGTAGTTGTTTAAACTGTTTCATAGTATCTACACTGAGGTTAAATGTTAATGGCAAGTTCGTTCCACACAATAGGCCTATCATTCACATCAGAGGAGACGAAGCGTGTTTATTTATTTCACCGTCATTTATAACTCACCTTACACACATACACACACTAACACTGTGTGCGAAGCAATTGTTGATAATGTGAAGAACTGGGACTACTTTTCAATCTTATTCTACGACAGTGACGGGAAGAATTGCCTAAATTCTAGAGAATACTTCTATTAAATGTCGAAGCTGTTTACCTTTGGTGGGTTGTGTGAGCTGATTGTAGCTTCACAACTATTCAAATTTGTCAAGTTTAGTGATGGACGTAATTCTGTGAAAAGACTCAGATTTACACAATCCCTGTCTAGCGGGCACTTCGACGTTTTAGAGCCACAAAAAGAGACTGTTTCTCCCAATCGTCAGCCAATTCCAGAATCTCAACAAAATACATTAAGGAGTAAGGTGCACAGACAAACAAAGAAATAGCAGGTGAAGGACGCAAGCGATAGGTTTTCAACAAACTCATCCTGAAATATTTGCCAAAGATTTAATGGATGGTGACGACACATCTATCAACAATGACATATAATCCGAAAACAGACTATGAAGGAGATAGCTCATCGGTGGTGATAGGTACCATGATGACGTTTAAATTTAAGTACTGCGAAGCCTTAAAATGGAAAGAAGAAACACCGGGCATGTACTGCAATGGTGGTAGTGCAACTACTACCTTTGCAGCACCTACCTAAACATTTATGCAGTCTGGTCATGGGCAACCACCCTGAGCATATACACTTTATGGACCGGGTGAGACATAATAATAGCTGCTTTAATATGACATCGATTGGAGCAAAACAGGTTTTAGCTGAATTGTTGACTGAAGGCTTGAACACTAATTTATAAAAAATTTCAACCTATCTGAAAGTTACTGTTGCGAAACACGGGTATTCCGCTAGTTAATATTATAAATGTGAAAGTATTAATTAATATTAAGTATGATAACATCAACAAAATCAAACAAAGAGGCTTTTTTTACACAAAAGATATTGTGTACAGGGATATATTATGACACATATAGATAATTTATTCTGACAGATAGATAATTTGATTCTGAGATTGTTTAAATATTACAATTATTTGTTTTACATTTGAGCTTCTTAGGGATTTATGTCCCTACAATCCACTAGTGGTTTTGGTTTACTTATTTTTTTTATAGCAACCCAGTAGATGCACAGGCAGCACTTGCTTATGACTGCTGATTTTCTTAAAATATTAAAAGGTAATGCAGAAATATTATTTTTTGTTGTTTTAGTTTATATTTTGTAATTGTTTATGTATTTAAAATTATGTATTTTGTTTACTGTACATTATGTGGAAAATAAACATATTATTTCATTTCATCAAAAAAAAAGAGAAAAAACAGATTACAACAAAAATTGGAGGAAACAACAGACCTCCTGTTATTTTTGCACATGAAAATTTACAGAAATGCAATAATCACATCACACTGCAATGATAGTTGGAGTTGGCGGCCATTTAGCTACGGGCTTTCGCTCGACCAATCCCCACCCCACTAGGTACTCCCATCACGAGCATTAAAATCTATTTTTTTAAATTTTACAATAAAATCAACCTTTCTGCCAATAAAAGGTTTTTCGGTCCTATTGCATTTAAATGACAGTTATATGGCCGTGGCTACTGGCCTGACAACAAGTTACTAGTGTCAAGCAAAAGGTCCCTTGCCCCACTAACAAGCCATAACCTAACCTACTTGTTTTAGTTTATTTGAATGTTACGGTATTAGTTTTGTTCAAGGAAAGGCTCTAGGCCAGGATTTGTAATTGTAGAATAAGGGGGATAGCTTCTAGCATACCTTAGAAGAAATACAGGTAGGCTATAGAACACACAGAAGAGACACACTGAACAGTGAACACACAATTATGGGGGACTTTGTCAAGTGTAGTGCAAGTGATAGAGAGTTTTCAAAATGGTTTCCTAGTTGTGGTATTAAGTCATACGGTAACAGCTCCCTTGGACAGTAAACAAAAGTTAAATCCTAAAAATATGATGCCATATACTGTTGAGGTATGATTAATTCTGATCCGATAAAGTATTATATGAAGTTAAGAGTATAGGTAATGTTTAAGTAGTTTAATGTATTTACATGTAGAACCAATTAGAATACACTAAGAATGAAATTAGAATATATACATTAAAAATAAATACTGATCTCTAAATTATTTCACTCAGGCTTATAAGTTGTACTGGATTGAAACATAATTTGGCCTTCTACATTGATAGGGCAGACAGTAATGTCGAGGAGCAGCTTGAGGTCCAGAGGTTGAAGCAGTGCCAAGTTTCGCTTTGCTGAATGTGCCCAGTACATGAAATGACCATTTACAAATATCTGAAAAATTAAACAGATAACAAGTGACGGTTTATATGGCTAGAGCAGAACAACAATATCTAGAAAGGGTAGTAGATAGCAATATCTCCTCTATTGGTACAGCACAGTCATCTTGAGATTATTTCAGCGAATTTCCTATATAGGGAAGAAGCTTGTGCGTCTCATAATAAGACCTAGACTTGGGACCGATTAACTTTTTTGTTTTGATGTCCCAAAAGTCTAAATACACCATCAGTTCCTAAGTCTTATACTATATAATACACTTGTACAAGTCTGTTTGCATGATAACTCGATTTAAAATAATCCAATTTTGATTAAAATTAGTAAACCCACATTTGCAAACCAGCATGATAGGAATGGGAACGAGGTTTAATGGGGTAAGAGTTGTTTTTCCCATTTTTGACCCTCAAAGTTTTGCAATTTCTATCCAAACCGTTTTAAATAGCTTGAAAACAAATAATTTTGTACAAGTGTTTACATGATTGATGGTTACGAAAAAAATTTGTTAATTTAAATTCTATGTTATTTTTAGGAAGAATAAGTAAACTTGCTTATAGATATTTTTATCAAAATTGGCAAACATATTGCTTTATTAAACTATAAACATTTCACTAAAAAACAATAACATACTTTATTACATACCCTGTAGCAGCAAACCAAAGTGCTGATTGAACCTAACGTTAAATAGGAAATAACACTGGCATATTTGTGATGTGGAAAGCGAAAAGGGACCTCTTGTCGCTCAATGTTATTTCGCCATAACGACAAGAGGTCCCATTTCTAATATTCACTTTATAAAGAAACATTAGTCCAAAAATTGAATTGTCCTGCATTCTAGTGGAAGTTTAGAGAACTTCAACAAATTCAGTTAACGGAGAACAAAATATCTCACAAATTTTGCGGTCACGACAAGAGGTACCTTTTCTTATCTTATGGAGAAATAACTTAGGGCCGACAAGAGGTCCCTTTTCTGAAGTGCGATTTTTACGACATGCTTCGATAAAACAATTATTTAAATTAAAACTACAGTGAGTTAAGAAAAAAAATTGGTATTGCCTCCAAAGAGGACATTATAAGCTTTCTTTTGATACCAAAATCATTTCTTAAATACGAAAAAAAACTGTTTTTATCCGTATTTGAAATTTTCAAAACAGTTTTTCTCCAAATGACCCTTTTCCATAACAAAACTTCAAAGTCCTATAACTTTGACAGAAAAAATCGTTGATGCATGGGATTTGCACCAAGTAATTCGGAATTTATTAAGGATTTCAAATATATATATAACTCAAAATCGAAAATTCCCGACAAGAGGTCCCTATTCGCTTTCCACATCACATTTAAGGAAATATTTTAGTACTGTGGAAATTTGTTTAGTCTCCAGGTTTGCTGTGCGGTATCACTGAGGAATGTTAATTGACAGTGTATTACCAATGTACTAGTAGTATTCATATGCTTGCACCTGTAGTATGTTAGGTAATTAGCAGCATCTAGCTATTGTAATACAATACATATCTGTTTTTGTGGTAACTGTTATTGTCAGCATAAGTTGCCCCTATTATTCTACCCCTTGCATCGATCAAAGTTTCAGTTAGTACCTACTACATTGTAACTGTTTTTTACTCCCACCTGAAATCCAACAACTTCTGCTGGCGGTGGAGGTCCCCATTCAATCATTAGACTGTTGTCATCAAGTTTTTTTACTATTTTTACGTTTAGTGGATTGAGGCTTGAGTATTTTTCATTGCTCTGAAATAGTTAAATTATGCTCAGTTTCATTTGTAAGTTACAAGCAAATCTGTAAACTTAACATACCGAGAATGGCCTACAACGAAAGTATTTATGATAGCCTATATTAAAAATTTTGAAATGTACATTTTGTAAAAAGTGCAAAATGCACATTTTTACAATATAAAATTAATAATTTACATTAAAGTATACAAGTTTCCATCTCAAAATGTAGCATGAAATCCATTAATTAAAATGTGCTAAGCCATAGCTTTGTTCGGTAAGGTACACTATTACTTTGCTAAAAGATTGAAATCATCAAAGATTGTATAGTTTAAATATGAAATCACCATCATGAATTCTGGGTAGTTCTGAGGCTCTTCCCCTTTGAGATACATGAGTAGAGTATCTACGTCAAAGTCATATGTCTTGACAGGGTCACTGCTTGTGGCTTCCTCTAGACCCTTGATGCTGCCAGGCGACTGGCTGTTGTGGAATATCTCACGTAATTGGTCAGCCATTGACTTGATCAGGTGATCCTTCTCCCACAGTTTACGTTGAACAATTTGTGTTTCTATCTTGGGTTCATCAATTTTCTTCGTTGGCAGACTTGGTTCCTGCAAAAAGACAGTGATAATGTTTCTAAGAGCATAATAAATCCTAACTATTGAAATAGAGGAATTCTTTTGATCAGAATATTGATCTTAATTTATTTTAATAGATTAGACTGTATAACTTACAGCCTGCGTGGTTTCAGAAAACATTATTTACCATATAAACAAATTTATTAGGCTCCATATTTTAACCTTGTACAAACAGAATTATACTTTTTTAGATAAAAAATACAGATCCATTGCATTAGGTTTTATTTGAGAGAAACAACTCACCTTTCCTTTGCTGATTTCAAGTGGAACTGATTTAATGTCTACACCTGCAACAGGACAATGACAGTTTGTTTTAAGTTGTTTTATATTTTTAAGTTAACATATTTTTAGGAAAATAATTAAGAAGGATGTATAAATATTAGCTCAACTAATACTTTTAAATCGTATCCATGAATATTCGTACATGGAGATTATACAGCCACGGCTTACCATGCAAAGCACATTGCTGTCATATATCATCTGTCATATGTTGGCTACAGTGTCAGACAATTAAAATAATAGGGACTAACCAGACAAATAATTCAGTTCATATTTCTTGGCATAGAGCTAAAAGGTATCTTTTACGTTAAAACTAGTAACGTAACATATGTTTTGAAAATAAGATATTTAGCTAAATATTGTTCCTGTAAACAAAGAGGGATATGATGAAAAAGTTCCTGATATTGTAGCCATGGTAAAGAGTAAAAGCCTAAGATTGGCTGGTTGTGTAGAAAGGAGAAAAAGACAGAATATACTAAAGAATAATAACTTATGAAAAATTTTGAGACACGCCCCTCTGTTAGCAAAACTAAATTTAAAGGCGGGGAGATGGGTTTAGAGTGAGCTGCAACGTATGTGTCAACAAAATATGTAAAGAGGAACTTTACATGAGGAAGGATGCATGAACTCGTATGGATAAATTTGTTCAACAAAGAACCAGTCCATCAATAAATTATTGTAGTAAGGGTAACTCTTGAAAGTCAAACCTATAGTTTTCCAATCCTTTCAGGATCCTTTCAGGTAACAGCTAGTTAAAATAACATTAGATTTAACGAGTGCTTAGGTTTGCTGCTACGGGGAGGGTAAAAAGTGTTTTTTGACCATACGTCAATAGTATAGGATGAAATAAATAAATTTGCCAAATTTTATCAACATATACAATTATCCATAAACAAGTAAACTCCAACAGTTTTCATTTTCTACATAAGAATAACATGAGAATTTTAAATTACACTTTTTTAGAATTTTCTCCGTTACCGTTAACCATACAACAGCGCTTCAGTATACTAAATTATTTCTTTCTCTACAAAATGGTTTAGTAAGATATTGCAAATTTTTTTTTGGTCAAATATGGAAAAAAACCATTTTTACCCCATAAAACCCCCCATAAACCTCCGTTCCCATGGTCAGATTATGTTGGTTCGCAAACTAGTTTTCATAAAAGGTAGCTTTACATTTTTAAACCGAATTTAATCAAAATCGGATCATTTTTGCTCGAGTTATCGTGCTAACGGACACACATAACTTATATATATACTGTACCATACTAGCAGAGCACCCGTCCTTCATACGGGGTTGGCATATAAGTATAAAATGCTTATTGCAGTTATACTCAAGTTTTGCGTTTGCAATGGGGGGAGGACACAGTTTGATAGAATTTGGTTCATAAATTTACGGTACAGTATGATAAAGTATAACACATCTACCATTGCCATAATGTTCTACCATTGCACCTAAACAATAGAAAAAATTAAATTATCAAACATTTGCACAATATCACAAATTATTCATTAAATTAAAAACTCAAACCTAACTGTAAACAATCCTACTTTGACAGTTCTCATTGTGTATCACAGCTTTTTGTTGCTGCTTAGTTCAAATTAGCTGTTGTCATATATGCACAAACAAAATAATAATAGTGCTGCACCCTGCTGGGAAACCTTATAACTTTTTAATGCTATTGCATATTATAGAACCAACTTGTAAAGTTGAAACAGCTGACTAAATTCTTTAATCTATATCTAAAAAAGCGGAACTATGTATGTATGTGTGTGTGTGTGTGTGTATATACGTTATGGACTCCGAAACCGCTAGACAGATTGTAATGAAACTTTCAGGCATTGTTAAGTATCTTTCAAGGATGGTTCGAGTGAAGTTTGGTGCAGATCCGTCAAAAGGGCTCTGCCCTAGAGGGTTAAAGTGGGCCAATGTCAGACTTTTTGATCTACAATGTTTACAAATAAATATAATTTAAAAGCAGATGTTTACTTTCACCAACTGTTTTGTAGGTTTGAATAATCACAACATTCTGTATTAGCATTAGTCATGATTTGAAATAGTGCCACAGTGTTTCTACAGAGTGCAGCACAGCAAACTATTTACTTTTTAATAAGTCCAAATGTATTAAACCCCAATCGCAGCACACCTGTGCACTCAACAACGTTTAAATTCTTTAATGTTAAATATTAAACCTTTATCAAAGTTTATAAACAATAAAAGGGATGACTTTTTAAAATTTATGACAACAGCTAATTTGCAACCAAAAGGTGAGTGAGCGTAGCGAACGAACATCAACCTGGAGGCGAGTAAGCGTAGCGAACGAGCTAACCTGAAAACAAGTGAGCGCAGCGAACAATTTTCAACCTGAAGGTGAGTGAGCGTAGCGAGCGAACTTCAACCAGGACGTTATTGAGCCATGCGAATACTTATGAAGTTAAGCGGGGCAAAGCCCGCGGGTACGGCTAATTCCCTTTAAATATGAATACTCATAAGGTTAACATGGGGAACTACAGACCCACTGGGGCAGAGCCCGAAAGGATTTTTGAGATAAGAATATGCCTAAATGTTAATAGGGAATGTGAGCTATCATCATGCCAAATTTCAGCCCAATCCGTCCAGTAGTTTATGCAAGATTGAGCAACACACAAACATACACACAAACTCACAAACTTTCAGATTTATAATATTAGTAAGATATATATATGTATTTGATCGGATGGTGTTTTTGGCCTCTAGAGACCTCAAAACAAAAAAATAAATCGGTCCCGGGTTCAGGTCTTACCATGAGACCTACGGTAATAGCTTATTCCCTATATGGGAAATTCGCTAATAATTAACAGTATTTTATTTCATTTAAAGTATGAGATGTAAAGACTCTTATGAAATAGGTAATTAGAACACCTACAAAAACTCAATAGGCCTGTAACAACTGAAAACGTATGCTTACCTTCTTTAACTAATGTTAACATATCTTCTGTGGCTGTAGTGTCTACCTTAACAGGTCTACCATCAGTCGTTTTTAAGGGATGAGTTTTTGGCTCTGCAACCATTTTAACTTGGCCAACAACTTTTTTTGTAGGGTCATCTATGGCACCACTTCTTATGGGCTTGGTGTCTGCACGAACTGACAATTTCTGTTGCGGTATTTCTGGTTCATTATTAGATTGTGAAGAAGCTAAAACAGTTGTTTCTTCAAGAGGATCAATATTATCCAGCTTTATGGTTAAAGTACCGCTAGCGTTCCTTGAAGACTTTTCAGGGATAAGTTGCACCTTGGAATGAATAGGCTTGTTTTGTACTGCTTCAGTAGTATATCCTTTAGGTAGTGACTCTTTTGTTGACAATGTAAGTTCTGTTTTAGAAATGACATCAGATGTGAGTGATATTCCCTTTTGGCCATTTTCAGTTTCTAGTGAGACCTCATGAGGAGCTCTCAACGAAGGTACTAATTTGGTTTTCGACTTATTAGTAGAATCATCAATAACAGAAGGAAGTGATTTTGACTCTCTCTCTATTGCAGATAATTCACCTTTAGGTGGGACAAGTAGTTTTTCTTTGAATTCAGATGTTCTAGATTGTGATTTGGTCACTTCTGTGTCAGGTAAAACATCAGAAGTTTTTTCTATATGTTCTTCATTTCCTGACATGTCCTGAGGTCCCACACCAGGTGCTGTTGATTTGTGTACTATTTCACTTCCCGTAACACCAACAGGATCCACAATACTTTGACTAACTGGTTTTGGTTCTATTTCAGATTTTGATAATTTGCTTTGTAGGGTTTCAGGAAAATGTTCTTTAGACAGTGGTTCCATTTTTGATAGTGTTTTACTATCGGTTTTAGATATGAGATCAGATGTCTGTGATTTGATTCCTTGTACATTTGCCATTTTTGGTGAGTCATCATGAGAAGCTGTTGAAGATAGTAATTTGGTTTTTGGTTCACTCATGGAACCATCAATAATGGGAATAACCAATGTTGGAAGAGCCTTTTCTTGCACAGAAATAATGGGAGCAAGTAATTTTGACTCTCCCTCTAGTTCAGATAATTTATTTTTAGGTGGTATATGTAGTTGTGTTTTAGATTCTGATGTTCTAGATTGTGATTTTGTCACTTCTTTATCAGGTAAAACATCAGGAGTTTTTTCTATATGTTCTTCATTTCCTGACATGTCCTGAGGTCCCACACCAGGTGCTGTTGATTTGTGTACTATGTCACTTCCCGTAACACCAACAGGATCCACAATAGTTTGACTAACTGGTTTTGGTTCTATTTCAGATTTTGATAATTTGCTTTGTAGGGTTTCAGGAATATGTTCTTTAGATAGTGGTTCCTGTTTTAATGGTGTTGTACTATCGGTTTTAGAAATGAGACCATAAGTCTGAGATATAATTCCTTGTACATCTGCCATTTTTGGTGAGTCATCATGAGAAGCTGTTGAAGATAGTAATTTGGTTTTTGGTTTACTTATGGAACCATCAATAATGGGAGTAAGCACTGATGGAAGAGCCTTTCCTTGCACAGAAATAATGGGAGTAAGTAATTTTGACTCTCCCTCTAGTTCAGATAATTTATTTTCAGGTGGTAAATGTAGTTGTGTTTTGGATTCTGATGTTCTAGATTGTGATTTAGTCACTTCTGTGACAAGTAAAACATCAGAGGTATTTTCTATATGTTCTTCATTTTCTGACATGTCCTGAGGTCCCATACCAGATGCTGTTGATTTGTGTACTATTTCACTTCCCGTAACACCAACAGGATCCACAATAGTTTTACTAACTGTTTGTGGTTCTTTTTCAGATTTAGATAATTTGCTTTGTAGGGTTTCAGGAACATGTTCTTTAGATAGTGGTTCCATTTTTGATGGCATTTTACTATCGGTTTTAGAAATGATACCAGCTGTCTGTGATATAATTCCTTGTACATCTGCCATTTTTGGTGAGTCATCATGAGAAGCTGTTGAAGATAGTAATTTGGTTTTTGGTTCACTCATGGAACCATCAATAATGGGAGTAATCACTGATGGAAGAGCCTTTTCTTGCACAGAAATAATGGGAGTAAGTAATTTTGACTCTCCCTCTAGTTCAGATAATTTATTTTCAGGTGGTAAATGTAGTTGTGTTTTGGATTCTGATGTTCTAGATTGTGATTTAGTCACTTCTGTGTCAGGTAAAACTTTGGAGGTATTTTCTGTATGTTCTTCATTTTCTGACATGTCCTGAGGTCCCACACCAGACACTGTTGATTTGTGTACTATTTCACTTCCTGTAACAACAACAGGATCCACAATAGTTTGACTAACTGGTTGTGGTTCTATTTCAGATTTAGATAATTTGCTTTGTAGGGTTTCAGGAACATGTTCTTTAGATAGTGGTTCCTGTTTTAATGGTGTTGTACTATCGGTTTTAGGAATGAGACCATAAGTCTGTGATATAACTCCTTGTACATCTGCTATTTTTGGTGAGTCGTCATGAGAAGCTGTTGAAGATACTAATTTGGTTTTTGATTCACTTATGGAACCATCAATAATGGGAGAAACCAATGATGGGAGAGCCTTTCCTTGCACAGAAATAATGGGACCACTCATGGAACCATCAATAATGGGAGTAAGTAATTTTGAATCTCCCTCTAGTTCGGATATTTTATTTTCAGGTGGTATATGTAATTGTGTTTTAGATTCTGATGTTCTAGATTGTGATTTGGTCACTTCTGTGTCAAGTAAAACATCAGAAGTTTTTTCTATATGTTCTTCATTTCCTGACATGTCCTGAGGTCCCACACCAGGTGCTGTTGATTTGTGTACTATTTCACTTCCTGTAACACCAACAGGATCCACAATACTTTGACTAACTGGTTTTGGTTCTATTTCAGATTTTGATAATTTGCTTTGTAGGGTTTCAGGAACATGTTCTTTAGATAGTGGTTCCATTTTTGATGGCATTTTACTATCGGTTTTAGAAATGATACCAGCTGTCTGTGATATAATTCCTTGTACATCTGCCATTTTTGGTGAGTCGTCATGAGAAGCTGTTGAAGAAAGTAATTTGGTTTTTGATTCACTCATGGAACCATCAATAATGGGAGTAACCAATGATGGGAGAGCCTTTCCTTGGACTGAAATAATGGGAGTAAGTAATTTTGACTCTCCCTCTAGTTCGGATAATTTGCTTTCAAGTGGTATATGTAACTGTGTTTTAGGTTCTGATCTTCTAGATTGTGATTTTGTCACTTCTGTTTCAGGTAAAACATCAGAGGTCTTTTCTGTATGTTCTTCATTTTCTGACATGTCCTGAGGTCCCACACCAGATGCTGTTGATTTGTGTACTATTTCACTTCCTGTAACACCAACAGGATCCACAATAGTTTGACTAACTGGTTGTGGTTCTATTTCAGATTTTGATAATTTGCTTTGTAGGGTTTCAGGAACATGTTCTTTAGACAGTGGTTCCATTTTTGATGGTGTTTTACTATCGGTTTTAGATATGAGATCAGATGTCTGTGATTTGATTCCTTGTACATTTGCTACTTCTGGTGTGACCTCATGAGAAGCTGTTAAAGATTCTAAATTGGTTTTTAGTTTAGTACTCGTAGAACCATCAATAATGGTAGAAAGTAATTTTGACTCTCCCTCCATTTCGGATAATTTATTTTCAGAACTTTTAATAAGTTGTACTTTAGATGGTAATGTAGTTGCTTCTTTGTCAGGTAAGGCATTCAATGTTTTCTCTTTTTCTTCTTCATTGTCAAACATTTGTTGAGGTTCTTCATTTGATAATGTCAGCTCATTAGACACCTTTGAATGCTTTTCCAGGTTTTCACTTGATTTTGAGAATTTATCATGAGATTCTGTTGTCTCGGACACAATTTTTTGTTTAGTGATATCTAGAGCTCCAACAGAGCTTGTTCTTTGTTTGATATCATATTTAAGTAATTTGCTTTCTAATCTAGGGTCTAGCTCACATTTTCCTGTTTCTGTTATTTGACTTTCATCTTGTTCTAATAATGCATCCTGATCCATCCGTTTGATAGATAACAGGGAAGATGTATGGACTGGAACATCCATATCTTTGTCTTCAGCCATGTGTTTTAAATCTTCATCTGATTTTATAGGTTTAACTATCATCTCTGAGGCAGTTACAGACTCAAAGATTTGAGGTTTTAGAGAAATTATATCTTTCTGTGGTTTAAATGTGATAACATCTTCCGGAGATAAAATTGACGGTTTGAGATCAATATTTTCAGTGCCTAATAGATCTAAAACATCTGACACGTCAGCATGAGAAGAGGTAGGAGTTTCAGCAGCAGCTACTGCAACAACCTTAGGGTCTATATTTTCAGCCTAAAAAACAAAGTTTTATTGATAAATAAGCTTAGAATTGAATACACGTACATCACAGGCATGAATTTGGAAAATAAATGCTGTCAAAGTTACTATATTTAAGAACCTACTTCAAAATTTGCAACATTATTTGTCTGTTTTTAGCTAACTTCTCCCCCTTGAATGTTCTGTACTGATGTAACCTTTCAGATTGTCAACAAATTCTTAAGAGAATAATAAAAGCATATTTCAGGATTTCAAAAGGAATATTACTTATGAAAATATGGCATTAAAAATTAAAACTAATTTTGGTAAACACAATTTTTCTTGGCCTGCTCACCGAAATTAGTGGGGTGAATGAATTTGGACAGTTACAGCACACAAGTTCAAGTAATTAGCATCATGTTTTACACCTTCGATCTAATGAATCATCTACTTGGTAAATAATACATTAGATTACAATATTGAACCCAAGAAAATACTGAATACATTATGAAATCAAGAAAACTTCAACCTTATAAAAAGACCATAAACAGGGTTTGATAAATGAATAGCCATTTGGTTCAAATAATAAATAAACAAATTAAATGATTAATTTATGTGACAAAAATGAGCAAAATCAGAATAAGTATGTGCTGTCATCTTTATTCCCTTCAGGCATACACCTATACTTAAACTGTTTTTACATCCTTTAACAACTTTCATAATTGACACTATATTAATCAGTTAGTAGATGTAAAAATATCAATAAACTCTTGTACTAGATATTTTGTTTAATAAACAAATATCTATTTCAAATAACTTATCCTTTACCATAATTACTTTAGTTTGTAAATTCATATTTTAATAACATACCTCAGTTTTTGTTGAATATTTTGATAAATTTTCTTTCAATGACCTTACTTCTGCCAAAGATTCTTGCAATCCAGAAATAATTTGTTTGTTGTCAAGCTCTTCCTGTATGTTCTTTTGTGCTTCTTGGTCTATAATGTCTGTAAATAATTTGGTTTGCCTTTTTTCTAGCAATTGAATTTTAGATTGTAATTGCCTTTCTAACGCAGCGTACTCTTCTTCTAAAAACTTTACTCGTTCTTCTTTCTCCCTTAGCTGTTGTGAGGAAGTATTTAGTTTTGTGCTGAGCTCACTTATCTCAAATTGTAAATTCTCACTTATCTTTTTCCAATCAATGTCTTTAGGTTTTAATGCTTCATCAAATGTTATTCTTTGATCGTCTGAAATTGGTGCTTTATTTTGATTAGTTTCTAATCCATCCGTGATTCCAAGTAAAACAGGAGTAGCCTCTCCTTGATTTAATCTATGTATTCCAAATTTATGAGGGACCTGGTTATGTTCATCTGAAATAAACTGTCCAAGTTCTTTTATTCTATTCAATATCATGTCTTCTTCATTTCTTATTAGATCAATTGCTTGTTGAAGTTCCTTCAAGAAAATTATAAGACTCTCGACTTTTTCTCTTGCTTTTACCTCTTCATTGTGGTTTGGTAATGGTTCATCTTCTTTATAGGGTATCTCTATATTTTGAAATAGCTTTAAAAAATATCCTGCAGAAACAATAGGAATGAGGTATTCTGATAATTCAATTTGTTGTACCAAATGTTCTTTTCTTTCTTCCAAAGAAGTTAAATCTGCATTGTATCTATTAATCAACCTTTTTATTTCTTTTCCCAAAGGTGATTCATTGTGTGATCTTGTGCCTTTCGTAAAAGGTAAGACATTTGATGTGGAGATATCCCCTTTGGATATAGTCTTAACAATGTGAGAAGATGGTGGCTGAATCAATTCTGCATTTTCCAATTCAGGTTGTTTTAAATGTGAAGATTTACTAAATGATTGTTTAACAGATGCTTTTGATTGGTTGGATCTCTCTTCTGGACAATTAAATTCACTGTTTTTAAAATTTGTGGTATCAGGACCAACTGATGTTTGTGAAGAAATTAAGTTATTATCAAACTGTTCCGATTCCTTTGGTGAACTGACAGCAATTTCGGACATCTGTGACACATACGGTTGCTTCCTTGTCAAGGGGTCAGAAATGTTTGCACATTCAGAATCAAATACAACAGTTTTTAAAATATATGATTTATCTTTTTTATCTTTTGAATATTCAGAAATCACCCTATTTGGAACAGATCCCTCATTTAAAACAGCCACATCATTGCTGATCCTGTGTGCAGAATCTGTGATTCCGGATTGAGTTTTTTTAGCTATTTCAGTAGATAATACATCCACTGGAGTGTGTGTGGTTTCAGAGCTAGCCAATTTTACAAATGATTCCTTTGTGCCTTTAGATTCCAATGGTGCAATCAAAGACTTGCCAGAAACCTTGGGCAAAAAAGACTGCTTCTTTGTCAATTGATAAGTAACTTCTGATTCACTAGGGTCAGTTAAAGTATTTGATTGATGTTTTTTATCTTCAGATATTTCATGGTATGAATCAAATGTAGTCTTTAGAACAGCCATTTGCTCATCAGAATTCACAGTTTCAACTGGAGGATGTATGTGCCCTGAACCGATTTCATCTTGTTTTTCTGGTTGTTCTTTATTAGATGACTCATTACTAGAAATATGAGGGATTATAGCACCTTTTGCCTTTTCAGACACAAACACATTTACCTCAGACTGTTCAGAAATAACTTTGTTTCCTTCCTTTGACTCAAGCGTTTCATGTTTAGAAATTGTCTGGTCTGAAGTGTATTTATTGGTTGAAGAAGGATGGGCAGTTTTGAATGAAAGCACCAAATCTAAATCCTCCTGACTAGTTTGAGCTTTTTTAGAAGATTTCGCATCAACTGAAACATGTGTGGCTATAGGGCTAGCTACTGTTTGTGATGGGGATAAATGACTGTAGTTTTGCTTGGTTACTGATGAATCAGAAATGTGTGATGTCTCTGAATCCATTGGAGTTTTTGATGGACGTGTCCCATCATCAGCAGATTTAGAAGTTGTGTAGTTAACAACAGGTTTAACAGTTGGAAAAGTCTTGCCTTGATCAGGACTAGCAGATTGAAGGGTTGGTTGCATTAGTTTAGACTCCTCCTTTAACTCCTCTTCTGCAGGACCTCCTAATAATTGTGTGGCAGCTAAAGGACTCTCCGATTGTTTAGCATAAACTTTATTTTCATGATTTAATTCCAATGGCCCAATTGTAGCTATTTCAGATGCAGTACTAACAGTATTAAGTGCAGGTACAATTTTAGATCCTGAATCGTCCAAATTTCTTTCATTTGTTTTAATAACATCAGTAAAACCTTGATCATTTGATGGCGTCATCATTGCATCATGGGATACAGGTTTATGATGATTGACCTAAAATCAGTTACTTTATCATGACATAGCTTGGTCATTAAAACAATTGGAATAATAATTTAAAAATACGTATGATAGCCTTACCCCAGAAAACTTGCAGACTAAGAAAATTTCAATTTGCATGATTGGATTTTGGGTAAAAATTTTTCCAAAAACAAGCCATATATTACAGTATATATTCCTTATTTAAATAACAATAGATTCAAAAAGTACTTATGTTTGCTGCTGCAGGGAAGCGAAAAAAGTGTTGTTTGATAAAATGTTAATAGTGTATTTAAGATGAAATAACTAAACTTGCCTCCTTGCCTGTTTTTGATTTAAATAAATATAGCCTATAAAAAAATTAAATACAACAACTGACATTATTGTGTTTTCTTTTCCCCCATAAAAATCACATAAACATTTTAAATATATATAGTCATTTAGAACTTTCTCTGTAACCTTTAATGTACATCAATGCTTCATTCAGTTTAGAAAATTGTGCATTTCAATGTTTTGAGGGTATACTTTTGATTTTAGGTTCAAAAGTTATGGATATATTAAGTAATAAATAGTATCAGCAATCTCACACACAATTTATCCCATTAGCTTGCCATTAACACCTATGGTGAGCCCCGAATTAATTCTTTTTATGGGTAAAATCACAAAAGTTGCAAACACTCTTGAACTGTAATTTTTTACAGCAATAGGAGTTCTACCATTCTGTTTAGGATTATAAGAACCATAACATATTAAACTTTAATCAAGATCGGTGTGTGTAACTTAGCTACTAACTATTGAGTACCGTACTAAACAACTACATTATTATGCCAATGCCCTCTTTTCTGCTTCATTCCCTCAACCCGCCTCAATTCACTCATTAAGCTTCGGATTTGTTACTTCACACAAATTACTTAACATCTTTCAAGTTTCACTTTTAACATTTCTACATTCCTTTTCCGACACACACATTAAAAGTTTGGCACTGACAGTGATTGAGCCTACTCACAGGCTTCCAGTCAATTTAGGCTTATTTCCTAAATGTTTTACATTGAACATCGCTTTATGTGAAATATATAATTCTATGTAATTATTTTTACGCCACACTACATTATTTTGACGAACTTCCCACGCAAGGATTTAGTCCAGAAAACAGCTGTTTGCCACCAGCTTATTCAAATGGGGTTTCATTGCGTACTACTGTACTGTAATGAGTTTTAACGGACACCAATCAGCTGATTATACTGTTTAGGTGGCAATGAGTGGTTATGAACAAAAACAACCTCTCTTAGAGGTTATGACTAGTGATTTTTAGTCCTTTAGTAGGTTGAAATGTATAAGGATTTGTACATATTTAGTAGTATGGCGTAAACTATCGTACGTAACTCGTCCAAAATGTGTGTACCGGTCTCGTGTGGTAATCCCGTGCGAGACGACAACACTCGTCCGTTAAACACTTATTTTCAGGACTAGTAACGTAATATACTATTACGCCACACTATACTAAGCTTCCCATACAAGGATTTTGTCCAGAAAACAGCTGTTTGCCACCAGCTTAATCAAATGGGGTTTCATTACGTACTACTGTACTGTAATGAGTTTTTACCGGACATAAACCAGCTGATTATATTTGGCAATGAGTGGTTATAAACAAAAACATAACCTCTAAGTACATAAGTAGTGATTGTTAGTCCTTTAGTCGGTGGGAATAGATAAGGCTTTGTACAGATTTTTTATTGTTAAAGTTAGTATGGCGTAAAATGTTGTACGTCACTCGTCCAACATGTGTTTACCGTACTCATATGGTAATCCCGCACTCGACTTCGTCTCCCACGGGAACGACCACACTTGTCTGGTAAACACCTATTTTCAGGACTATTATGTTTTTACTTTTTATATAACATTCTTTTTATTTTGTACATTAGTAAGTAAGATGTTTTGTTTCACTGAAGTGTATGTTTATGTTTTACACTGTAGATCTTTTTGGAAATAAAATTCAATTTATTTAGATTTTTGGGTCTAGCTCTTTAAAAAAAACCAATATTTTTGTCATTTTATAAAAAAATCACGTATAGTAAGTTACAATAACTTTTGAACCCAATTTTTTACAGAAATCGTAGATAGTGGTACCCTTTTGTTAAGAGTTAAAAAGACTATAACATACTAAAGTTTAATCAATATCAGTATGCTTTTCTTAAAAAAATCTAATTTTCCTTATTTTTTGGGGGATTTTTTAAATGGGAAAATCACATGAGTTACCATAACTTTTGAACCTTAATTTTTACAGCAATAAGAGTTGTATTATTTTTGTCTAGAGTAAAAAGGGCCATAACATAATAAGTTTTAATCAAATACCCTTGCCGCAGCAAACCTGCAGACTAAGTGAATTTCCATTTACCTGGCTGGATTTCTACTAAAATATTCACTGAAAATTGTCAGATTAATTTCCTGTTTAAATAACATTAATTTTAATAAGTACTGTACCTGGGTTTGCTGCTACAGGGAAGGTATTGAGGTGTGTTTTTAATTGAATTGTTAATAGCTTAGTATGAAATAAACAAATTGTCAAATTTGATCAAAATATCTATATCTATAAACAAACAAACTACCGTACAACAGTTTATTTATTCTCCATAAGAATAACATGTGGATTTTAAATTTAAATTCTTTTTAAGCTCTACAAAATGGTCTGGAAAGAAATTGTGAAACTTTATGTTTTTAGAGTCAAAAATGGGAAAAACTAATTTTCACCCATAAAAAACCCCCATAAACCCCCGTATGGTACCCATAGTCCGATCATGCAGGTTTGCGAACTTGTTTTAATAAACGTAGGTTTACAAGTTTGTACCAAATTTCATCAAAATCATTTTTGCTCAGATTATCGCGCTAACAGACACACACACACACATATAGTGGTATGTATTTATATGTATATCAAGGGCCGTCCTAGACATATACTTTGGGGGGGGGGGGCACCGGGGGGCCTGGGGGGGTTTTAAATTGGAAATGACGTGCTAAAATGGGGGTTTTTAAGCAATTTTGAGGACCTAGTTTAATGTGTTTAAGCTTCCCAGTTTATCTAAAGGTCAAAGAAATTTTTAAAAATAAACTTGTATAATGTCATGTTTTTGAATTATTGAGATTTGTGGTTTTAATAAAAAAGGAATACATTACAACACATTCAAGCATTATTGATTTAGGTACGAAAATACCCTTTCAACTGGTGCTGATGTGCATGCTAAACAGAAAATGTCCAAAATCAGACCACGATTTCGAACCTGAATTATTTTATCGAAGAAGTGTTTAAGAACTTACACCCAACACGACTGCGTTATACCTGCCCTGTAATTCCGTTTTAAGCAACAGTTATCCTACACAAAGTACACTACCCAACTAACGTTGCCCGTTGCTGTCACTGCTACCACCTGAAGAATTAGGTTCTCAGTGTGCTCATTTTTTTTAGAATTTGGTAGAACGATTTGCAATACAAATTATTAAAGTTCCGCTGATATAACAATTTATCTATATAAAAAATATTTAGGGGGGGTCACGACCCCCTGACGCCCCCCGGGGACTACCCTTGATATATATAAATAAATATACATATAGGTATATATATATATATAAAGTGAAATAAAATAGGGTACTTAGTTTTTAATAATGCATTTGTATATAAATATAAAATATATAATATAAAAATATATATATAATATATGAATTTGACCGGAGGGTGTTTTTGGCCCCTGGGGACCTCAAAACGAAAAGTAAATCAGTCCCGGGTCTAGGTATTACCATGAGACCTACGGTAATAGCTTATTCCCTATATGAGAAATTCACTAAAAACTTTCTGGCCATTTTTGAGAAAATTTGTATTTTCCCGTTTTTTGTGGGTTTTTATCAAAAAATCATCATAAAAATTAAAATAAAAAAATAAACTTTAAATACCCCTGCTTCAGCAAACCTGAAGATTTCCATTTTCCTAATTTGATTTTCAGTTTTTCACACGGTAAATGCTAGCAAACTCATGCTGCTGAATTCCCGCCAGCCACACCTGCCTTTTTTCATACAGTAAAATGTAGCTTATTTTTGCGCCAGTTGAAGTCCAGGAGCGGCAAAGAATTGCTATGTTGTATATATTACTCATGGCCAGTTTATGAATTGTGAACAAGAATATGAATCCATTCAAACCAAGTCCAAACAAAAGTGCAGTAAACTTAATTGCTGCTTTTAGCGAATTTCCCATATATTAGCAAATTTCCCATATAGGGAATAAGCTGTAGGTCTCATGGTAAGACCTAGACCCGGGACCGATTTACTTTTTTTTGTTTTGAGGTCCCCAGAGGCCTAAAACACCCTCCGTTCAAATTCATATATATATATATATTTAATATATATGAATTTGAATGGATGGTGTATTTTACCCATTGTATATAAAGTCCCGCACGGGCTTAATATTTTCTTAACAACAACAGATAAATCAATAAGATTTGGTACATCAACACCACACCTAAAAGTTTTTCAAGGAACTATGAATTTTCTGTCATATCATGGGGGCAAGGAGTCAGAAGGAAATCTTAAATAGGAGCATAGGTCAATATGCACATCAAATGAATGGTCTTTTTTAGTAGAATACAATGCCGCAAACCGCACTTCGAAAGGTTGATCCTGCGCAAAATGGCGGCCATTCAAAGATTTCTTGAATCCGCCATTTTGAATCATTGAACGACTGCCATTTTTTACTCAGGCGTTCTTTTGAGCTTGAATTTACGGCATTGTAATCTACTAGTGAAGACCTTTAATTTGATGTGCATATCGACCTATGTATACGTTAACAATTTTCTTCCGATTCCTAGGGCTGTGCCCCCTGAGGAGTAAGCGTATAATAGCAATGCAAATTAAATTAATCTTTGAACAACTGTCATTATTGGCTCGGTTGTCCGTTTGAGTTCAAATTTGCGGCATTATATTCTGCTAGTAATGACCTTTAATTTGATGTACATGCCAACCTATGCTTCTATTTAAGATTTCCTTCTGACTCCTTGCGGGACATCCCCGTGATATGACAGAAAATTCATAGTTCCTTGAAAAAGTAGAATTTTAGGTGTGGTGTTGATGTACCAAATCTTATTGATTTATCTGTTGATGTTTAGAAAATATTAAGCCCGTGCGTGACTTTATATACACCGTGTATATAGTAGCAGCTTTACCCGTGCCTTGCAACAGGGTCAGTATACAAAAGAGACAATGTTGGTTCTTTGAAAATGGCTTAAAAATGGTTTCACACCTACCATTTAATTTAGAAACAAAATTGAACTGTATTATCTCGATAATAGTACGTTTTCATTAACTCACACTGTGAACACTTATTTAGGCTACCTAGGATAGAAAATCAATCATAGATTTTAAGGTATAATCAAATAACATGTTGAATGGTTTGTACTGTAAACGAAAAGCTATCTCAATAGTTACAAACCTGTCAATAGTGTAGTTTTCTAACATATTTTAGTGAAATTATATAATCAGGAAATTCCTTTAGTCTGCAGGTTTGCTGCGGCAGGGGTATTTTATTACTGTTTACACGAAAAAACAAAAATTATTCTCATAAAACTCATGATAAGTGCCTAGGTTGATACGGCAATGATTATAGAATCTTAATATTATTTACTATATCCATGAATAATTTCTTTTACAATGACTTAATTATTCCCTGTAAAATATTAACAGCATTTCACAAATATCAGAACAGCCTCAGTCAGTATGGATCATAAACATAAACAAATGAGGTAGCTGAAAGAATCCTATACTAATTACATTAACTGGTTTGACAGGTCTATTTAAGTAATGTTAAATAATATTTACCATAGACTAACCAACACAAGTAGACTTCTCATCCCATTGTAAATTTTGAAGCACGTTTTTCGTGTCTAGTTCATGTACGTGACACTAAGGCGCTAGTGTTGATGACACTAAGGCGCTAGTGTTGATGAAACTTTGTTTCCATTATTTTAGGGTTAATTTCTTGATTTGTGCTTTACTTTTTGGTTATATAGCTAGGGGAAAAGTTATTGTTTATGATTAGATCGTATTATTTGGTTAAACGAGGTTTGAAATGGCTGTAATAACGGGAAACAAATTGTAAACAAAACACGACCTCTACATAAACCGTACATGAACTAACAATAAAATTGTCTTCAGCTGTTCCATAAGGATGAGAAATCTACTAAGAGAGTATGTTTTATCATAGACTAACCAACACAAGTAGACTTCTCATCCCATTGTAAATTTTGAAGCACGTTTTTCGTGTCTAGTTCATGTAAGAGACACAAAGGTGCTAGTGTCGATAAAACTTTGTTTCCGTTATTTTAGGGTTAATTTCTTGATTTGTGCTTTACTTTTTGGTTATATAGCTAGGGGAAAAGTTATTGTTTATGATTAGATCGTATTATTTGGTTAAACGAGGTTTGAAATGGCTGTAATAACGGGAAACAAATTGTAAACAAAACACGACCTCTACATAAACCGTACATGAACTAACAATAAAATTGTCTTCAGCTGTTCCATAAGGATGAGAAATCTACTAAGGGAGTATGTTTTATCTATGGTTTTATCTATGTATTTACATCCAGTCGAGTGACATTATTTTTTATGCTTATGATCCATACCCTTTCTGTTCTAATATCTGAGAAGTATTTAATATGTTTGAACCAGCTGTGTGGAAATGTGAAATCAAAATTAATTCATTTGACAGTCTGCTTATACATTTTAAACTTTGTGATATTTTACTTTGTTACCATGGAGACCAATCAATATTTACTTTTAAATCTCTCACCTCAGAATTTTGAAAGCCCGTGGGGCAGAGTACTAGTTCAATATCGAAGGGGGAATAGTTCTATATTAAAGGGGAAATAGTTCTATATATGAATCCTTGGAGCGATGGCTTTATTTTTTTCCAATTTGAGCCCAATCGGTTTAGTAGTTTTTGAGTTTATCTCATACAAACACACAGACAGACACCATCTCTTCTTTATAATCAGGGCCGGATTTCCCAATAGGCCCAGTAGGCCCGGGCCTATGGGCGCAAGCTCCCAGAGGGCGCACGGCCGAGAGGAAAAATGTTTTTTCATATCTAAAAATATAATAAATAGCCATAGCTTAAAATACTTTTTGCAAGTTGATAAAAAAAAACTCTTGTTAATAAAGCATTATAATTTTGAAACTCATTGGGAGAAATAATTGTTAGAATATTTAAACTATTTTTCAACATTACGCATCAATTTCGTTACAACATTTGTAACAAACATTGGTTATGGAGTAGGCTGTATAGGGATGTTGTCGAGCGCCCGAGCGGTACGCTTCGTATTGCCACTGTACTCTTTGCACTGCCACTATGCTGCCTCGGGGTCGGCACTACTGATCAGAGTGATTAGGGGGGCATGCGTGTTACCACCCTCACCTCACATAAAGAAAATTTATTAACTAATCTTTTGATCAGTTTACAACAACCTGCAGGGTCAAGTTAAAATATATAAAACGTTTTGTTGAATATTAAAAATACGATAAGTTTACCTTTAAAATTCAATAACGAAAAAATATTTATCTGAGTTTGCGACAGGCTTTAGAAAAATTTAATCCCCTCCAAAGCACCAATAATGGGTGTCATTTTCTCCTCAGCTCAGACCTGAGGATAATAATTATGGTTGGCCGGACTATTGCTTTGTTTTGCTTTGCAAATATAATCTGGATGCAGTACTACCATAAATTAACTATAAACTCAAGTCGACTTCTTACCATATTGTTAATTCTAAATATTTTTTTCATGTCTAGTTCATGTTGGTAACACTGGAAGTTAGTTTTGACGTAATCTTGTTTCTATTATTTTAGGGATAGTTCTATGTTGTGTGTTTAATTTCTTGTAATATAACCATGGTTATTAAATTTACTTATTGTTCTAGTATGGAATAGATTGTAAATAAATACTTGTTAAAAAAATATACATAACCAGGGTACGACCTATTGTTTATGCTTAGATCGTTTTATTTTGGACAAACTAGGTTTTAAAAATAACCTCAATAAAAAGAATTGATTTCAGCTAATCCCTAAGGATGACAAATCTACTATAGGAGTATGTTTAATCTATGGTATCACATACTATTATGGAGTTCATGTTTTGGGGCCTGAAATCGGAAACAATGGATATGCTTTTTTGCAGGAATGCTCTGTGCGTTGGTTTTTTTTTGTTTCGATCCCACAAGCATGAGCATTTGCTAAAAACATAAAATTGCCAAAAGTGTTTAAGACGGCATTTTGTTAAGGCTAACCAAGACAGTTCTTAAAAATACTTGAAATGATAAAATTCTGACGATGAGTGGTGTTCAAGCAATTAACATAGGCCTGTGCATGATATAGTTTTTAATAAAGGTTTGTAGAAAAGAAACTGTGACCAGAATAGGGGGCGGAAATACTATTGGGCCTAGGGGCGCCAAAATGCTAAATCCGGCCCTGTTTATAATAGTATATATATAATATATATATAGATATAGATAGATATATGTGTCCGTTAGCGCGATAACTCAAGCAAAAATGATGAAATTTGGCACAAACTTGTAAACCTACGTTTATTCGAACGAGTTCGCGAACCACTATGATCGGACTATGGGAACAGGGGTTTATGGGGTAAAAATTGGGTTTTCCCTTTTTTTTTACTAAAAACACAAAATTTCACAATTTCCTTTCAAACCATTTTGTAGAACTTAAAAATAAAAATAATTTATTGGAGCGTTTTTGTATGCCTAACGGTTACGGAGATAATTAAAAAAATGTAAATTAAAAATTCCCATGTTATTCTTATGGAGAATAAATAAACTGTTGTAGTTTGCTTGTTATAGTACCTGGGGACCGAGCTTTGCTCGGGTAAAATCATTAGTTTACTATGAAAGCAGTTTTAGTATTGCAGATACATTAATCCATTCCCAAACTCCACACTGCTCGCCTTTACTACTTCATTCACCACTTCCTACGTCGTGGGCCTGTTTCCTTCCCTTCCCATAGCATTTTAAGATTGCAGATACCTTAATCTAATCGTCATTAACAGTTGCCACACTCTGGGATACCAGCATTTACTACTTTCTTCACCACTTCCTACGTCGTAGGCCTGTTTCCTTCCCTTCCCATAGCATTTTAGGATTGCAGATACCTTAATCTAATCGTCATAAACAGTTCCCACACTCCGGACTACTCGCCTTTACTACTTCCTTCTCTACTTCCTTCACCACTTCCTACGTCGCGGACCTGTTTCCCTCCCTTCCCATGGCATTTTAAGATTGCAGATACCTTAATCTAATCTTCAAAAACAGTTCCCACACTCAGGACTACTCACCTTGACTACTTCCTTCACCACTTCCTATGTCTCGGACCCGTTTCCCTCCCTTCCCAGAGCATTTTATGATTGCAGTTACCTTAATCTTATCTTCAAAAACAGTTCCCACACTCCCCACTACTCGACTTGACTACTTCCTTCACCACTTCCTATGTCACAGACCCGTTTCCCTCCCTTCCCATAGCATTTTATGACTGCAGATACCTTAATCTTATCTTCAAAAACAGTTCCCACACTCCGCACTACTCGCCTTGACTACTTCCTTCACCACTTGCCTCAAAAGCAAAAAAATTAATTAAAAAAAATTTAGTTATAATAAAAAAATATTTTGTTTAACTGTTTCACAGCGACGTAGTCTTGCAAAAACTATTTTAAATAAACAATACTCTTTTTTTAATTGAAAGTGATAATCACTCGGTACTAGAGGATAGTCACCGATCTCACTGCCTTTGCACTGTTCGAATCAGCTCAGCGCCCAACACTCTGCGGTAGTGACGAGACATTGCCGTGCCGGCGCGTCTGCGCCCTTAACTTGTCTGGTGTCTGGACTCAAGCAGACAGCTTAGCGCTTGTACTAGTATAGTGATGGGACAACCGACTGGAAAAAACTATCGACTAGTCAATTTGTCAATCGGTTGTTTTTAAAACCAGTGGTTTTTTCAGTCGAATAAAAAACCGAGTGAATTCCACTACAACAACAACTGGTGGCGTTCAATCGGTGCAGTTGTTTCAGTCATTGCAAAGAAAATTATCGAATATAATTTTGCTTTAAACATTGGAGTTTTCCCGCTTGATTCCTATTGTTTGTTGTCATTTGCATTAATATTTTGTTACTTTGGTATAAAACGTAATAGAATGACAAAATTTACAATTAATAAAACATTTTTAGTTTATTACATGACTGCAAGATTTAAATTATTCAGTAGGCCTAATGTCTCTAAATCAGTATAACAAATATTCCTATTTATTTGTTACCTGGTTTTTAAAACAGATTTTACTACAGGCATTAAAATCTAAATCATCAGTATATAAAACACAGTGTCTTGGCAATTTTATAGTTTTTTTAACAACAAAAATAAATGCAATTATATTTTATGTATCATCCCTAAAAACTGTTCCCAATTCCTATCCGTCAGTTTATCTACAACTGATTTTATTCGACCAGTCAGCCTCAACACCAAAAGGTCGAGTATAGTGTTACTACTAGTTTAATCACCGACGACTGTTTCCAGTCATTCCTACGTAGTGGGTTATGACGTATAGTTTGAAAGATACTAACACGTGAATTGTTCAGTTTATAAAATGAAACGTGTGCACCCAAGTGGCGAAAGTAAAATAAAAATGGATAGGAAATCTTCCAAAATAAAAACAAATTAAAGTCAAACTGTTTGAGCTTATGGTTAGCAGGTTAGCTGGTTTCAGTTCCGATTCTGCTAACAATGAGAGGTCGCAAACAGGCAGGCAGAAATCATCAGAAGTTTTTTGTAAGCCTTACAACATTTAAATTAAAATACTTTTGATTATTTATGTTTGTCTTTGTTGCTGAAGTACAACTATGGAGTAAATGTGTGATAAACAGTAAATGTGCTTCATTCATAGATGTATTCAAAATTCAAAAGTGGTACATGATATGCTTTTTTACCATGTATGGCAAAAACTCCAAGAACTAGGTTTTGGTCTTATTTTTAAATTGAAGACTTGAAACAATTTTAAGAATAAGCCTTTAAATTTTATGACAGCTAACTTATAGAGGTGAATAGAAATACGAGCAAATTTTATATCAAATTTAAATTGATTGATACCTTGGAATTAAATTTATAAATACAAAGATTTTTAATTTATTGAAATTTTGCAATTATTAATTTAATCAAATTATCAAAAACTTGTAAGCATTTAAAACCACCTTAGGCCCCTTTTATGCACCTGCAGCATGCAGTAAACATATATGCTAACTAATTGTTGCCGTGAGAGCACCCCATGGTCCTTGTTTTATTTCTGGCTGGGGGCCTCAAATCAACATCTAGCCAAAGGCCTCCAATGGAGCCAGACCGGGCCTGTAAAACAGTTCCCACAATCCGGACTACTTGCATTTACTACTTCCTTCACCACTTCCTATGTCGCGAGCCTGTTGCCCTGCCTTCCCATAGCATTTTAAGATTGCAGATACCTTAATCTAATCTTCAAAAACAGTTCCTACACTCCGGACTACTCGCATTTACTACTTCCTTCACCACTTCCTATGTCGCAAACCTGTTGCCCTCCCTTCCCATAGCATTTTAAGATTGCAGATACCTTAATCTAATCTTCAAAAACAGTTCCTACACTCCGGACTACTCGCCTTGACTACTTCCTTCACCACTTCCTACGTCGCGAACCTGTTTCCCTCCCTTTCCATAGCATTTTAAGATTGTAAATACCTTAATCTAATCGTCATAAACAGTTCCCGCACTCCGGACAGCTTGCCTTGACTATTTCTTTACCACTTCCTACGTCGCGGACCTGTTTCCCTCTCTTCCCATAGCATTTAAGGCTTGCAGATACCGTAATCTAATCGTCATAAACAGATCCCACACCCCATACTGCTACCCTTGACTACAATGTATCGAGTAATCTTCAGTATAATCTTTGCTCAATAGTAACAACTGATGTTTTTCCTTTTGTACTGTATTTTATTTTGCTAGTATACTGTGGATAGACAACTTACAAGTCTTTTGCTTACTTTTTCCTTGTTATTTAATTCAGCCAAGATGGTTACTTAGCAACCCATAAGACTAATGTTAAAAAAATGTGACTTTCAGTTTCATTTTTCTAAGTAATTAGATTTTTGTTGGCAGTTCTAACTGCAGTAAACTCGTTTTTAGGCCAGAAATAATCTATTTACAAGATTTGAAGAAAATCGTTGGAGCCGTTTCCAAGATCTTTCTGCAAGCAAGCAAGCAAGCATACATACATACAAGCAAACATTGCTCGTATTAGAGTATAGGACATTTTAATGACATTTTGCCATCTTATTTATTTCATACTAAGCTATCAACATTTCAATAAAAAAACACACCTCAATATACACTGCCTGTAGCAGCAAACCTATAAGTACTCATTAAAATTAATGTTATTTAATTAGGAAATAAATCTGACACTTTTAAGGGAATATTTGAGTAGAAATTCAGCCAGTTAAATGGAAATTTTCTAAGTCTGCAGGTTTGCTGCGGCGGGGTTATTTAAGCCTTTACTTAAATCTAAAATTAATGGCAATGAAATAAAATTAATTTAAATTTAAAAGCATTTCTAAATTCTTTCTAAGCAATCTTGATGCACATGCAATGGGTTTCTCAAATCCAACCTTATATCAATGTGATGATAGGCAAAAGCTCCTAACCCTGTGGGACATGAAACTGTTACTAGGATTCGCTCGTAATTTTTGCTTTTATACTTCCATAAATGCCTATTCAACACTCTTTAGTCTATTAGTCTTTAGTCTGTTTTTTGGGACAAAACATGTAGACCTATAGTAGTTGGCTGGACCGAAAAATGCTTTTCTGAAAAATTTACATTTAGGCCTATATCCATCAGGCCAGGTTCACTTGAGCGACACTGCGTGTCGACACCCCCTGTGTGGTCAGGGACTGAGCGTGGAAGCAAACTTCAGAAATCCAACACAGTCACCTCTCCGCAGTATGTGATCTTGAAGATGATCCAGCTACTGCGGGAAAATACAGCAAGCGTGCTGTATCCCCCGCAAACTAACACCAAGTGGGTTACAGTTACATAGGATTGTTTCACATCCCTACGGTATCTCAGAAACTATTCGAAATTGAGAAATTAAAATGTGTTCTTATAACATTTTTATACAATAAGCTTCAAAATTGACTTGGTTTCATCGAAGTTAGAAAATGTGTCCTACCTTCAGTGATAACAACCATACACGATGGAATAATACATGCTATAGAATTATATTTAGATGTAATATTAACTATTAACTATTATGTATGCCTAAGGGCAACGAAATGATACCTTGCTGTGTGTTGTCAAATTAGACAGTGATTCTTTTAATGACTGTACTTCTGCTAGAGCTTCTTGCATTGATAAGAGAACCTCTTTACTTTTTCGGACTTCTTTCTGTAATATTAATTCATCATTTTTAGATTCCAACAGTTCAATTTTTTCTTTAAGTTCCATCTCTAACCTCAAGTATTTGTTTTCTAAATGTTTTGCATAGCTTTCACTTTCTTTTAGACTTTTTGCAGAATCTTTTAAATCTTTTTTTAGCTCATTCACTTGTTGTAGTAAATCATCACAAGCCTTTTTCCAATCGATTTGGTCAGTTTCTAACAAATCTTTTGACTTTTCTTCTTCATGTTTTAACAAAATTTCCTTTTTATTCTTCATTTCTTCGATTTTCTGTTCTTGGTTGTTTGGTAGGATTGTTTCCGGCATTTTATCAAGACATTTATCATGTTTATCACTTAATAATTTAAGCTCATATATCCTTTTCTTAATTTCTGTTTCTTCGTCTTTTATTAGCTGAACTGCTTGTTGGAGTTGATTCAAAATACCATCAAAATGCATGAATTTTTTGTTTGCTTCTTCAGCTTCTTTTTGTACGAACACATTAATGTCACTTGAAGACATTCCTACCACTGAAACCCCCTTCCAAACGTACCAAACTGTCAAACAAAGTTTAAGATTCTCAAAAATGTCTATTTCTCTTATTAAACTGTCTTCTCTCTCTTCTAATTCAGCCAATTCTTTTGTATATCTAGAAATTAAAATGTCAAGCTCTTTTTTCATTATATTTGTTTGTTTGTTTAAGTAGGTATTATTCCTGAAACAGAACATGAATCGATTGGAAATTTCAGCTCATCTGCAGATTTAAACAGTTCTATTTGCAAATATTAACTTCATGGTTTGAACAAATAAAAACTATTTGTATAAACAAGCTTGTATTTCTTTTGTTAAGTGTAAGTTAAGTTTCAATGTCATACAGTTTTCAGTTTAACATTAAAACTATTGTAATATCTTAAAATGTCTGTATAATTTAAAATTGGTACATGATAAGAATGTCACACCCATGATGAGAAATTTGGCTGAATCGTCTCTTAAAGGGTGATAGTGTACCTACCTGATCTGAGGCGTGAGGCGACGGAGCCCGGCCCGGTTTTGGAACCGGCCCCGGGGCCCCCTCGAGTGACCGAGAAAGTGGCGAGGACGACCCCACCCCTAGAGAAACCTTTGTATACAACTATACCAAGGTCGTCCTACCGCCACACTGTGAAAAAATAACGTCGAAGTAAGGTTGAGTGAGTTTCCAGCACCCAAGGTGGAGGGCAGGGACGTAATAGCTCAGCCCGTAGAAATAACACAGAAGGGCATTTTTCTGGCTCGCACCTTAACCAGAGTGCGCAGTCAGTGCTGATGGGTTAGAGTCACCAATGTCAATGGAGAGTAAATGTCCCTCAATAAAAATATAAATATAGGGGTGCTAGACACCGAGCCTTACTGTGAACCAGATGAGGAGGGAGGTAGACGAAAGGATGTCATCCTAGCAGACAGCCATGGGTGTGGACTACAGGAAATAATGTCTGAACAGTTGCGTGTGAGATGTAGAAATGTTAATGGTAGCTCGTCCGTCCCCCCGCCCATTTTAAATCATGTAAAATTTTGTAGTGTTATAACCAAATTGTAAATCTAAATTGATAAATGTAACTAAATTAGTTGTAAACCCAGATTGATAAATGTTTATTTGATGTTTTTGCAATGTGTGGTTTATTGTCGCTAATAAACTAATTTTAGCTCCCAAACAGCAGGCATTTCATTTGTTCCTTCCACCATTCGGGCCGGACTCTTACATTGGTGTCAGGTGTGGGGTGTGTCCTTCCTTGTGCATCACCACAACAACGGGTGGTTGTATCAGCAAATTCAAGAGATAGTTTGGGATATTTTATTATTATACGATTATTGCCAACCAATAACCACACACTTTTTGGGCGGCTGTGACTAATTAAAAACAGGCCGAATAATACTCCATAACATCAGGGAGCATCGCCAACTCTTCGTTGATTTCTTCCAAGCGCTAAAGACCGAAATCAAATCATTGTATTATAACTGTGAGCAGGTTATGAAGCTGGAATAGTGCGATCCAGCCTCAGACAATGTACGTCCCGCCGACATCAGCACGGCCAATGGCACTAGCCTTGACCAACTCTGATGCTCTGATTGGCTGAGACACCGCAGGCCTTAAGCACTGCGTTGATTTTTAAGTAGTTGCGCGTGAGATGTAGAAGTGTTAATTACGCAACAGCTTGTCCGTCCACCCACCCACTTTAAATCATGTAAAACTTTGAAGTGTTATAACCAAATTGTAAATCTAAATTGATATTTGTAAATAAATCTATATATCTAATTCCGTAAGCCCAAAATTTTACAATGAAATTGTGAGTGAACGGGAGGCCGAAGAAAGCTGGGAGAGGTCTCATTTTAAAGGTCTGGGCATGGAATTTTGGAGAAAATTATTCATTTTTCTTAATTATGCACCAAAAGGTTGTTACAGAATGAAATAATTCACATTTAAATAGCATAGGAATCTAATTTTATGTATTTTTATTTAGTGTAAACACAGCTGTGATTATGTAAATTGAAAACCATAACTACACCTGAATGTGCATTATTTTGTTATTGTAAAATTTTTAGTGGGGTAGTAAACAACACAAAGTGAAAATTAGATAAAATATTTTGAACAAAAAACTTGACACTTTTGAACTTATACTTTACAATGGATTGTTCTTTTGTTCTTTTGCACAGTAATAATGTATACCTAATGTCAGAAGACCACCATGCAGAGGTAGGCCGCCACGCAGAGGTTGTTCCTCGAAATGAGAACAACAGGCGCCTGATTTGGCACAATATTAACAGAAGAAGAACAAATGAGCATCGGATGAACATGAAGTTATTCCTGTGTATAGATTACCGGTACCACTTTTGAATGAGATTGCACTATGATTACACAGCGTAGGACCAATGAACGATGGGTGCATTCATTGTGGTGCACTGCGTAATTTGATTAGGTGAAATTGTGGCGCAAGGCCGAACCTTCACAAAAGTTGGCATTTATTTAAAAAACCCAGTGTTTACCCATGGTCAACTTTATGTTGCTTTTAGCCGGGTAAAGCGGCCAGATGATGTTAAAATAGTAGGCCTACTAGAACCAAATAAAGACCAAGGAATCGACCAAAATGGATACTATACAACAAATGTTTTCAGTGAGATTTTGTTATAGAATTAACATTTTACAATTTGGATGATGACATCATCACTATGTGTTTTTCTAAGTGAATTTGTCTATATTTAAAGAAATCTATATAGATTTAATTAATAGGCCTAGTCATGAAGATTATTATTGGAAAATGTTCCTTAGTTGTATTATGACTAGAAATTTTATATTATAAACACCCCGCATGTCCTTTGGAATTTTTATTTTGAACAGAGCAGACATAAAAATGCATTATGACGGTATCTAATCAATATTATACATATCGTAATATACAAAAATGTTAAACGATAATTCAAGGTAGGGTAACCCATGAGGCTAATGATTTGTACAAAATAATTACCGTAGGTACTAGAATATATATAGGGGCTATTGCCCCTACAATCCAGTAGTTAGTTGTAAACCCAGATTGATAAATGTTTATTCGGTGTTTTCCCGCGTGTGGTTTAGTTTCCCTAATAAACTAATTTTAGCTCCCAAACAGCAGTCATTTAATTTGTTCCTTCCACTAAAACTAAAACTTAAATGTTAAGTCAAATACTTACTGTTTTTCATCCATAGTTCTTTTTCAAATTTTATTTAATAAATGATTGCAATTTCTATTTAAAACATATAAAATGTGTAGGCAGAAACAAAAAATTTGACTTGGTACTTTTGTAACCTGTAAACTAATAAATTGTTATGACTTTTAAAGCATTTCTGATCAGGAAACCCAACAGCTGAAAAAGGTAGGACACAGACAGTAAAAGTGACAAATATAAAAACTAAATATTAAAAATTTGTTTCTTTACTATAACAAAATGTGTAGTTACGTATTGTTGCATGTTTTTTCCATTTTGTAGTATTGGCTAACACATTTTTTGAACAAATTCACATTAAATTTGAGTGTGAATTCCTAATCATGTATTTAAGTTATTTATTAGCAAATTTCCCTATAGGGAAGTAGCTATTACCGTAGGTCTCATGGTAAGACTTAGGCCCAGGACCGATTTACTTTTTCTTTTTGATGTCCCCAGAGGCCAAAAACACCATTCGAATGCTCGTTCATTTTCAAGATGAGCTCGTTCACATCGCTCAATCACGTCCTGGTTGAAGCTCGTTTGCTACGCTTACTCACCTTTAGATTGGAGCTCGTTTGCTGCGCTCACTTGCCTTCAGGTTTAGCTCGTTCGCTACGCTAACTTTGCCTCCAGGTTGAAGTTCGTTCGCTACACTCACTCACCTTTTGGATACAAATTAGCTGTTGTCATAAATTTAAAAAAATAATAGAGCTGCACCCTGTTTGTAAACCTATTAACTTTTTAATGCTATTGAACATCACAAAATCAAATTGTTTAGTTGAACCAGCTGTTAGGATTCTTTAATTCCATTTAAATATAAGTACTCATAAGGTTAACATGGGAAACTCCAGAGCCACTGGGGCAGAGCCATTTTGACGGATCTGCACTAAACTTCACACAAACCATCCTTGAATAATCTTTAATAATGCCTGAAAGTTTCATTACAATCTGTCAAACGGTTTCGGAGTCCATAACGTCCAAATATATATATACTAGCTGTACCCGCGGGCTTTGCCCCGTTTTACTTCATAAGTATTCGCATGGCTCAATCACGTCCTGGTTGAAGTTCGTTCACTACGCTCACTCACCTTTAAGTTGGAGCTCGTTCGCTATGCTAACTCGCCTCCAGGTTGAAGTTCGTTCGCTACGCTCACTCACCTTTTGGTTGCAAATTAGGTGTGTCATAAATAGAAAAATAAAAAAATAGTGCTGCACCCTGTTGGTAATCCTTGTAACTTTAATGCTACTGAAAATCATAGAACAGGACCAACATGTTTAATTGAAACAGCTGTTAAGATTCATTATTTCCTTTTAAATATGAAAAATCATAAGGTTAACATGGGAAACTCCAGAGCCACTGGGGCGGAGCCCGAAAGCCCGATCAGAATAAAAACTACTTAGTTTTCCTATTTAATGCCCAAAGAATCGGTGTACCGAATTTCAGCCTCCTAGGTAAATTCCCATTGGGAGAATTAGTGATGAGTGAGTGAGTGAGTAAGTGAGTCAGTCAGTGAGTCAGTGAGGGCTTTGCCTTTTATATATATAGAAGATACAAACTTCCTCTTTTATAAATATAGATTTGAGATTTTTCAGGTTAACTACTTCTTTTAAAATCAATTATTAAATAATTTTATCATTCTTATTTAAAAATCCATACTAGTATACTGTACTATAAAAATCTAATGGTGTCCGTCTGTGTGTGATACTCAATAGCTTACAAACTACTGAACCAACTGGGCTCAAACTTTACAAAAATATAGCTACTATACCTATATTTAGTCAGAAGAATTTAGTCAGCTGTTTCAACTAAAAAAGTTGGTTCTATGATATGCAAAAGCATTAAAAAGTTATAAGATTTGCCCACAGGGTGCAGCACTATATTTTTTTTGCATTTATGAAAACAGCTAATTTGAGCTAAGCAGCAACAAAAAACTGTGATACACAATGAGAACTAACTGTCAAAGTAGGATTGTTTACAGTTATGATGTTTTAATTTCATGAATAATTTGTGATATTTTGCGAATCTTTGATAATTTATTTTTTTCAATTGTTTAGGTGGTAGAACATTATGGCTATATGGTAGATGTGTAAGATTCTTACACATCTACCATATAGCCATAATGTTCTACCACTTCACCTAAACAATTGAAAAAAATAAATTATCAAAGATTCGCAAAATATCACAAATTATTCATGAAATTAAAACATCATAACTGTAAACAATCCTACTTTGACAGTTAGTTCTCATTGTGTATCACAGTTTTTTGTTGCTGCTATAGAATATTGTCAATTTAAAGAAGCAAGTTTTATCAAACTGTGTCCTCCCTCATTGCAAACGCAAAGCTTGAGTATAGCGAAGGACGGGTACTCTGCTGGTAAATAAATAAATCTTTATTGTCACATAACGTTTACATAATATAGCAATGCTATGAAACAGGTGACATTGTCAAAATACAAATACCTTAAAGACTAAGGATTTAAAAAAGACTAAAATAAAATAAAATAACTATAAAAAAATTAAAGTGGTAACACGTTCACTGCACTACAAGATCCCGTGGTCGCGTATCGTACCTAGCCCATAGTGCGGGACCCATAATTTAGCTTCTTTCCTAAAGTTACGACATCGATATTTCGGCCTTATTGGCAAATTACCAGTAGGAAACTACCAAAAGGAATATTTAATCAGAAGAATGAGATGAAATATTAAAGATGTTTTATTACAAATTTATGGAACATAAATATGACGTCATAGCACAGACAGAAAACTGGGAAATGAACCAGCCAATCAGAGGACGTCAGTACTCCTTCACCTAGCGACTCCTGCCGGCTGAGTCATGTTATTGTTTGTTTCAGCCTGTTTGTCACAGTCTGTTTATGTGTTCTTGAGTGAAGTAAACCTAGTGAAATAACATTAGTGGAATACATTCAGTGGATTAGAAATTCGTTGTGTTGTTTATTGAAAATTACGTTTATATGTTCCGATTTAATATTTTTTATTGTAATACGATTAGATAGACCTAAATCTGTTTTGTCTTTTGGTAATAATAAAAAAGTCATTATTATTGTTCTTATTATGATATTTTTTATTTCATGAACCTTTTTAACAGTTTATTAAAAATAAGTGTTTATCCTAAACAGAATTTACAAGCGTTAGACATGTATATAGGTTATATATATGGATCTTAGCGAGCGCTGAACGTATATATACCCTGCAACAATTATGGTCATAAAACTTGTAAGAAAATTATTTTGATAAAAAAGGTTTCTATAATCAACTGTAAGCATCAGATAGAAAGAGGAAAACTATCAAAATTTCTAAATCAATTTTTTTACCTCAACCAAATTATTGATCGCATAGTGAGTAGGGCTTTGCCCTGCAGCCGCCACCTGGGATGGGTTAAAGTATTAATTTACTTAATAACTTAAAGGATTTAAATGCTAGTAGAATTTCAAATCTTGCTAAAAAGTGTAATGACTCAAAATCCAATGTTTATAAATATAGTCCTTATTTAAATTCCAAACTCAATCTTGTTATATTTTCAATATTTATTCATGTTCATTGTTAATATTATTAAAACCATATTGTCTCAACATATATATAATTTATAATCAAAATTTATTCATTGGCTTAACAAATTATTATTCAAACAAATCCTCCAATCAAAACACCATCCATCTGGGTTCAAGATTATCAATCAAATTCAACCATGTTTTTATTTATGTGAACCACATAATTTAAAAAATGTTTTACAACAATGAATGAATAGTGAGAGTGCAGTTAAGGTATCCAAGAAGAACACACAGAAAATATTATTTGTGAAGTAAATTGTGAAATTATAAAATAAAGTATTGACAAAATATCAAAATTAACTGAAGAAAGAACTACATTATTAAGAAGAAAATTATTATTACAGAAGATTGGTGAGAACATTCCATTTATTATTAACTAAAACTATAGACTTCTTAAGCATCCATTTGGACCCAACTTACCTCCATTCATCAAAATCAAAATCCTTCCTATTTATTGTTTCTAAAAGATTATTCAATTTATAACCTATGCCGTACTTATTGGAATTTTAAATTAGGCATCAACGAAATCTTTTGATTCAGTCTGCACGAATCCCCACCCCTGAAGAAATTTTGTAAGCACTTATTTACCATTAAACATTGTATTCAATAACCTGTACCTCATCATTTCTATTATTAGTTAAGACAAAAATAAAATAACAACAACATATTTAAAGAAATAGGAGTCCTCACTGTTCGCCAGTTGTACGTAAAATCAATATTAATAAACATTCATACAAATTACAATAACATTTTTCAAAATATTTCACATTTATATAACATATTCTTCTAGAGTTGGAATCAACACAATTCAAGTGAATTATACTTTTTCTATGACTAATTCATACTATGTTTCACACCTAGTCTATCGTAACATATGCAACATTTTTAGGGATTTCAATTTTCTTGATTGTGACTCATTAAAGGTATTTAAATTCCGCGTCAATGATTTCCTATTCAGTTTAAATATCGACGAGGCCGACTCTATTATCACGGCGGACTACCGGCATCCGACCTTTGCACTGACTGACCTTGGCACTTTGTTAGGACTGTTCGCAGTCGAATTTACCACTCTCCTCCACCCCACTGCACTCTTTACCCTACAATCCACTCATCACTCTCTTCACTACCACCATTACAAACGAAACTCACACACACACACATCCTCTCTCTCTCTCTCCGAGATTTTAAAAATATTGATATAGATAGTCTTAGAGGTGAATGTAGAGAGATAGATTGGTTTGCGTTGTACCAAAATGATGTTTTAGACAATAAGGTTTCATGTTTTAATAGTAAAATTAATCAAATTTTTGATCAATATGTCCCACAAAGAAAAATATATCAGCGAAGACGTGCGTGCCCTTGGGTAAATAGTGAGATAAAAGAACTTATGAAAGAAAGGGATGTATTGTATAAAAAGTATTTAAGGTCAAAAAATGTAAACATTTGGGAAAGCTATAGATTATTAAGGAATAGAATTAAGCGTATGATTAGAGATGAACGCAATAGACATTTAAATTCAATTCTTAGTCCTGATAAGACCAACAAGCAAATTTGGACAGCCCTAAAGACACATGGAACTGGTAAACAAGCTAATATTGTACAGGATCCAGTTGTAAACTTAGACGGTTTGAATACCTATTTTTGCGGGATTGAGAATCGAGTCAATAATAATCTTATCAATGAGTATACCACTCAATGGAGGGCAGATAGGGAATCTTTTGTTTTTGATAATATTACTGTAGATCAAATTTCACATGCTCTTAATCAGATATCATCGAATGCCGTTGGATCCGATGGCATTCATGTTAGATTTATAAAGTTGATATTTGATGATATTAAACATGTAGTGTGTCATATTTTCAATTACTCAATTTCTTGTTGTGTTTATCCTAGTGAGTGGAAAAAAGCTTTAATTGTGCCTTTGCCTAAAAATAAGAATCCGTTGCTATGTAAAGATTATCGTCCAATCAATATTTTATGTGTATTAGGAAAACTGTTGGACAAATTAGTGTACTCACAAATAAGAGATTTTGTAGATCGTAATAATATTATGTCTAGATACCAATCAGGTTACCGAAAGTTCTATAGTACCCAAACGGCTCTTATTAAAGTGACCGATGATATGAGAAAAGCAATAGATTGTAGACGTGTAACTGTACTTACGCTTTTAGATTTCAGTCGTGCTTTCGACTGTGTTAACCACGATTTGTTGTTGGCTATTTTAAAGTCATATAATTTTAATGTTAACTCAGTTAAATGGTTTGAATCCTATTTATCTAATAGATTGCAACAGATTAAAACTCGTAGTGGAAATGTATCACAGTGGATGTTGAACTCTGTAGGGGTTCCACAAGGTTCTACATTGTCTGCTTTGTTATTTAGTTTATATATAAACAGAATTAGTGATAATATAATGTTTTGCCAAACTATGCTATATGCAGATGATATGCAGTTGTACATACATTGTGAGCTAACTAAGATTAACGAATCTGTAAATAAGCTTAATGCTGATTTAGAAACTATTAACATGTGGTGTAGAGACCATGGTTTGAACTTGAATGTAGGTAAGTGTAAGTCAATGATTGTAGGAAATCAGAGGTTACTAAATTCAATTATATTAGAAAATATATCTCCTATTAAGATAAGCAATCAAGATTTAAGATTGGAGTCCGAAGTGGTTAATTTAGGTTTAAGAATATGTAGTAACCTATCATGGAGTAGCCAAGTAAATCATGTTGTTAAGACTATTTATAAACATCTGTACCAGTTTAGACGACTCAGGTTTCAACCCTCCTTTGATATAAGAAAAAAACTGATTTCTACTCTTGTATTCCCTGTGATTGATTATGCTATTGTGTCATACTGTGATATTAATAATGAACTAACTAATGAGTTACAAAAGGCACAGAACGCTTGTATTCGGTACATATTTAGAATGAGGTATGACGAACACGTTACACCTTTTTATAAGAGATTGGGTTGGCTCAAAGTAAAAGAAAGAAGAGAGTTAAGAGTTTTGAGTTTAGCATTTAAAATAATTAAATACTCTAAGCCTGAATACTTAAATGAATACTATCGAACATTGCATAACGTTCATCAAAGGACGACTAGATTTGGACAGGAAATCTTACAATTTCCCATTCATAGGACTCAAACATACACAAATTCATTTGTTGTGACGTCAATAAGACTTTTGAATGGACTAGACAATAGTATTAAAAGTTTAGAATCAGAAAACAGTTTTACAAAAAAGGTAAAAATGTTAATGCTGAATCGATACTAGTTAAGAACAAAACAATCTGTAAAGTAGAACATTAACTGAAACGATATTTTCTTTTTATTAAGTGTTGTATTATTTAGAAAGTAAAGGGAAGAATACTTTAATTTTATTTTTAAATAAGAATATAGTATAATATGTTATATTTGTGTTTTCTATAAATAGTGGTTAAACCTAAACAGTTTGTAATTAGAAAAAAACATTGTAAAATTGTGGAGCCTGTCCTGGCGGAAGAGTGGACCTTCGGTCTAAGCCAGGGCAGGATAAATAAATAAATTATCAAATTATCTCTCTCTCTCCTGGCCACCACGAAAATCATAAAGCGCTATCTTACCAGCACTGTGTTCATGGAAATACATTCACTTATTTAACTAATAATAATATCGACCTATTGTCTTTTTTTAATTGCCATTCCAAAATTCAATAATTTTTCTTTTTTCTATTTGACAGCAACTTAGCAGACACACAGGTAGCACTGCCTATGTCTGCTAGTTCCTTTATTTTATTGTTATAATTTTTGGCTTTATTAAAACTCGTATAATATATTTTAGTGACAAAAGTCTCTGTCTATTATATTTTATTTAGTTTATAATCACAGTTTGTAGCCTATGTTTTTTGGAATAAACTATATTCATTCATTCATTCATTTGAGGTTTATTTCAAAAGCATGGGTATAAATGAATAAAATACCCATATTTGTATAATTGTAGGTATATTAGAATGAATGGTATTGCTCTACGGCTACCATAATAATAACTTTAAGATCAGCCACTTGTGTTGGTAATGTCTTAACCAATATAGGCCTAAATTACTTTGGATCTATATTATACATTTGTTTCCAAGGTGATTTTGCACATTAAAGCTGCCAGAATTTGCCTTTATGCATACCTGTGCACCAGTAGTTCTGATTCTGAATTATATATAAAGTTTTAACTGACTGCTTGATTCCTGTGCGTAGGACGAACCCACATGTAGTATATAATAAATTGCTGAAATTTACTTACCATAACAATAAGATGATTTTCATAAATAAATCAAAATGTTTTAAATGCATCATATCACTTTTAATTGGCATATGAAATTACAACAAATAGGTGTGTATGGATTGCAATTGCTTTATAAAATAAATATAATGGTTACAAAAAAATATATATACCTAACATTTGTTCACTCGGGCTTATATAGAAAAATAGATCGTGAAATAGTACCTCCAGATGCATCGATAGCGCTTACATTGATTTCCAGCCGCCATCTCAGATCTAAAGGGTGAAGAAGAGCTAGGTTACGTTTGGCTGAATGTACCCAGTACATGAATTGGCCGTTCAGGAAAATCTAAACAGAATCAAAAATTGTTTAAGTTAATAATCTACACACTAAAATATTATTTAACAGAACAAACCCCTTTCTGTGCAAAAAAATTCACTTAGGTGTAGTTTTGCATAGCATAACTAAGTTATTTCTAATTGTATTAATGCATCCTGAAGGGTGTGAATACCTTGAACTTAGTTTGCCTTTCACGATATAAATGAATTGAGCTTGAAGCTTATCATTCAACAATAATGTTATAATGTTTTAAACACTTATTTTGTAAAACCTTATTCACTGTTAAAAATATTCCTGCACTATTCCTAACTCTTTCTACCGTCATTTTCTTGAGTAAATTATTTACTACATTAACCAAGCCTACTATTGTAAATTGGCCAAGCCTAAAAAAGTAAATTGGTCCCGGGTCAATGATGGTAATATAATGTTCCTTAAATGGGATGTTACGTACTTATTTAATTAAATAATTATAACACATAATTGTAAGAACTAAAATAATGTCTTGTTTTTATTCATTTCTCAAACTTAGAATTGAAAATATTACATCAGCTGTAAATAGAAATAAAATTAATTAATGAGTCCAGACTAACAGATATAATAATATATAACAGTTCTCCCCCACTTGACTTCAACGTTAGTTCATCATTCACTTGCAACAACTACATTTCTTAAAATTCCTTATTCTCGAAGATCGTCTTAACTGCAATGGTGGTTGGTTATGAACAGGTGGTTCTACAATATTTTCAACATATGCTGGAGGTTCTTCAATGTTTTGTTGGTTAGCACCTACAGGCGGCTCTGACACTATGTAATCCATGTTTGATCCAGATGTGGTTATCTCTGAGGAATCCATTGGAGGCTGAGGTAAGATTTGAGGAGAAAAGGGACTTGATGGTGCAGGATCCCCTAAAGGTGTGTTCCATGGCAAGACATTTGGAGAGCTACAAACATTTGTTTGACTTGGTATGATTTGGGTTGCTTCTTGGTATCTATGAAAATATTTTGGTGTTTTTGATAACCCACTAGCTTCAACCTGTGTTTTTCTGAGCTGGTTAATATGTCTTTTTATTTTGTTTTGATTGTCTAATAAGATGATATAATGAAGTTTTCCCAAACGTTGTAAAACTGTACCAAATTTCCACTGTGTAGATCCTACATAGTGTCTGGCATGAACTCTATCTCCTGTATTTAGTAATCTTATTTTGGCAGAATGATCATCAGGTATTTTTCTTGTTATTTTTCCCATAGGACGTCTGAGATGTAATCTAATACGTATAGTCCTGTTCATAAATAGTTCTGCAGGCGTTTTACCATTGTTAAGAGGGCTTGAGCGGTACTTAAATAAGAAAAGATTCAGCTTTTCCATCAGACTTCCTGTATCTTCAGTCATTGCTTTGAGTTTTTGTTTCAAGTTTTGTACTGATCGCTCAGCCAGACCGTTTGTTACAGGATGGTTTGGTGCACAGAAACGTTGTATTATCCCGTTATCCTGACAGAATTTAGTGAACTCATCAGACTTGAATATAGAAGCATTGTCAGAAACAATGGTGTAAGGAAGTCCATATCGAGAAAATAGGTCATCCAGTGCATGTATTTTTGTTATTGAGGTAGGGGCTTTTGAGGACATTTTTACTTCCAGCCACTTTGATTTGGCATCTACAACCACAAAGAAATAGTGATTTTTGAAAGGGCCGGCATTATCTATGTGAATCCTTTGCCAGTTTTCTTGAGGTTCTTCCCAAATGTGAGGAGGGGCTTTGACTGGATTGTTTTTTACTTCAGCACAGCTTTTACATGATTTTACCATGCTTTCGATTGCAGCATCTATGCCAGGCCAATAACATAATGATCTAGCAATGCTCTTCATTTTCACTATTCCAATGTGAGATGAATGTAATTCTTTTAGTACTGTTGGTTGAAGTGTTTTAGGGATGTAAACCCTTGACCCTCGCATAATAATACCGGAATGAAGGGTGAATTCTGGATTTTTTTATTTCTCCTTCAAGAAGCTTTCTTTTAAGGCTTTGTAATTCATGGTCTCTATTTGTCTCTAATCTGATTGTGTCTGCGGTAATAGCTGAGGTGTCTGTAATCATGTCAAGAGTTGTCTGATTTACCTTGTATGAGTCTTCAAGGAAGTTCACCAACTTTACATCCAGAGGAATTGGATTTCGAGAAAAGTAGTCTGCATTTGTATGTTCTTTTGATGGTCTCTGTTTGATTTCGTAATCGAATGCACATAAGAATTGGGCGTACCTTAATAATCGATGTGCTGAGCTGACTGGCATGGCTTTCCTTGGATTGAATATTTGTTGAAGTGGCTTGTTATCTACAATCAATATAAATTTTCTGCCGTAAAGGTACTGGTAAAATCTCTTAATACCCCAATACACAGCAGTGGCTTCTTTGTCAAGTTGACTATAAGCCGTTTCACTTTTAGTTAAGGATCTGGAAGCAAATGCGATGGGTTTTTCTTGACCATTTATGACATGGGACAGTACTGCTGAAAGACCAGTAGGTCCTGCATTCGTAGCTAACGTAACAGGATAGTCCGGATTGAATGGAGTCAACACTCTTTCACTTGTGATTTCTTCTTTGATTTGATTGAAAGCGTTTTCACATTTGTTATTCCATTTGAACTTAACATCTTTCTTTAGAAGCTGAGTTAATGGATGAATTATTGAAGATGCATTTGGAATGAACTTTGCATAGTACAGTGCCAACCCGAGAAATGATCTAACTTCCTCTATATTAGTTGGACGAGGTGCTTTTGTAACAGCTTCTATTTTATTTTGACATTTAGTGACACCTTGACTTGTTATACGATGTCCAAGGTAATTTATTTCAGATTGAAACAATTTGCACTTATTCATGTTTACATGTAAACCATATTTCCTCAACGTCTGGAGACACTTTTCTAGTCTTTGATAGCACTCTTCAAAAGAATGCCCTTGAATAAGAAAGTCGTCAAAATATGCAATAGTTCCATCTAAGTTAGATACTACCTGGTCAATGATTTTGTGAAACTCTTTTGGTGCATTTTTGATACCCATAAAGAGTCGTTTTGCTTTGTAAGTTCCCCATGGAGTGGAAACTGCAGCATAGTTTTGACTTTCTTCTTCTAACTGTACATGTAAATAAGCTTTATGCAGATCTAAAACACAGAAGTATTTTCCTCCATTTAATTTATTTAAAAGATCTTCGATTCTGGGAATAGGATATTGAGTATCTTCTAGTTGAGGGTTTAGTGTAATTTTATAATCTGCACAGATCCTTACAGATTGATCTGGCTTAGGAACAATAACTAGTGGAGTACCCCACGCCGAGTGATCAACTTTTTCTAGGACCCCTTGATCAACTAAGGATTGTATTTCTCTTTTAGTTTTGTCTAACAAGGCATAAGGAATAGGTCTAGGCTTCATAAAGATGGGTTTTGCATTTTCTTTCAGTTTTAAAGAACATTTGAAATTTGGAATGACACCTATATTTGATTGAAATACATCTTTGTACTTGTTTAAGATTTCAGTTTTTATTGATTCGATATTATTCTTGTCTGGGTCCAAACGGTTACCAGTATTTATTATATTAACCGCTGATACTTGTACGTTTAGTTTTCTAATCCAGTCTCTACCTAATATAGGAGTGTAGTTCCCTTTTACAACATACAAATTACCGTGAGTTTTAATCTGTTTGAATGAAATTGGTACCCTTGCTACGCCTATTGGTGAAAAAGATTGATTTGTATATGAGCGAAACCTTACATTTGATGGTTTCAACTCACAATTCAGTTTCAAACTTTGAAAATCAGTTAATGATACTATAGTAACTTGACTACCAGAATCAATTTCAAATTGTTTTGAGCTTCCACCAACCTTGACTGTGACTACAAAAGGATCGTCTCGAGGTTCACCTAAATTGTAATAAATAGGTACAGTTTTTACCTGATTGCAGTCATATTCATAATCTACGTCGCTTCTTTCAGATTCTGATTCTTGTACTTGCTTTATTGGCTGCCTTATAAGAGATAAAATGCAGACTTTCTCTATGTGGCCTTGCTTATCACAAGATTTGCAATAAAGGTTCTTGGATCTACAATCTGATGCTTTGTGATTATTCTTTCCACAGCGTAAACACGTATTTTCTAATCTAAGTTCTGTAAGTAGACTTCTTCTCTTGAAGTTTCTAGATGATTGTTGGCTTTTTCTAGCTTTATTTCTCATAGAATCGAAACGAGACACAATTTTCGATGATCTGGATTTAGAAATTTGTTTAACATCTGTATCGGTACTGTATAACTTGTTTTGTATTTTAGCAGCTTCAATTGCTAGTGAAATTTCAACTGCTTTTTCAAAACTGATTTCGTTTCCTTGCTGGAGAATCTATTCCCGAATTTCACTGTCACGAAGTCCACGAATAAATTGGGCTTGTAAAATGCTATTTACTGGTTTCCCACAATTCTTTTCTTGGCAATTCCATTTTGAAGATATAGATAGTTGTTTTAAAACTGTAATGTATTCAGAAATTGATTCATTAGTACCTTGTTCCCTTAAAAAAAATATGTGTCGTTCTGTGAGAACATTTGTCTGTGGACAGAGCTGTTTCTCCAGTAAATCAGTCAAGGTTTCATAGTCTTTTGAAGATGGAAGGTCAGGTGCTGTTAAACTTGATAGAAGGGAATAATATTTAGCACCGAGTGCATTTATCAATATTCTTGCTTTTGTTTCCTTGATTTCATTTGACTCTCCATGTAACTTTTTCAGTTCAAAGAAGTTTTCTAATCTCTCTTTATAAGATTTGAATGTTTCCACTTTTTCATCAAAAGATTCAAAGGTTACAGAAGAATTTAAGCTAGGTGTTGTGACTTTACTGTCTTCCCCATTGTTTTCTGGTCTATGACTTGCAAGTTGTCTTACTAAATGGGCAAGAGCAGCAGTTTGGGCTTGTAATGTTTCCAATATTGCTTTGTTATGTTCAGTCACTTCTTGATTATCCATTTAGAATGTCCTGTTCTCTTCAAGCTTGTAAGTAATGCCTAATCTTTTTATTTTCACCTCTGAGTCGCCATTGTTACGTACTTATTGAATTAAATAATTATAACACATAATTGTAAGAACTAAAATAATGTCTTGTTTTTATTCATTTCTCAAACTTAGAATTGAAAATATTACATCAGCTGTAAATAGAAATAAAATTAATTAATGAGTCCAGACTAACAGATATAATAATATATAACATGGGAATGGGATAAAAATTTACTCAGTTCAAAGTGGTTATGATACTCGCCTAAAGATCTGAAATCCAATCCTGAGAAGTTCCATTCAAGAGGAAAAGACATAGTTGCTATTTGTCAGTGCTATTTTATGATATTTTCCAAAAACAGATCACCTTATTAGTAACAAGGTTATTTTCTGGACTGTTCCCACAACTGTAATAAAAGCCTTACAGTGTAAAAATACAAAAAAGGTGGCTAAGTGTTAATGAATTTTTTTTGGAACTTGTTTACCTGAAATCCAACTGTCTCAGCTGAAAGTGGTCGCTCCCACTTTATCAATAGGCTATCATTATCAAGTCTACGAACTATCCCAACTTTAAGGGGATTTGAGTTTGGGTCTTCATTGGTCTGAAAAATATTGATTTTGTTGTAGAAAAACTAGTCCTAGAAAGGCTATACATTGAAAAATATACTACCCATTACCCAAATAATGCTTAAAAATATGGTAGGTGTTATTAAGTTGGTCACTGAAATCCCCATCTTGAGAAAACAAGGAAAACAGACGATTGCCATAACTGCACCCTATTTTTTCATGGAGGGTCATTAAGATCACTAATCTCTAATTAGCCTTGGATGGCGAGGTTGCTTTGTTATAGCTTGCATTCAACAAACTAATTACAAACTCCCAAAAATACCCCTTCAGTGAGCCCAAAAGTGTAAGGGAGGGGGTAATGGATGATGATTGCCAGGACAGGAAGTGAGAAAGTCCCTGGCACATGTAATAACTTAAGATGAACTTTCTGATAAACACATTACCATGGTCTGGAGAACATTCAGATTTATGAAAGCATAAAACAAAATCAAAAACAAATTCAAATATGCATGTCAAAGGCTACGATTATACTAGGATGCTGATATCCAGGATGCTCTCGTCCTGGAAACTAGCGGGGCATTAAATTAACTGGGACTAGGCATTAATCAGACTAGGGACGCCAGCGTCGGTTGCTAAAATAAACCACTGGACACTCGATTTTGTGCCTCCCAGCTGGGACGTGGGGTTTTATGGTGTATAAAAGGGGTTTTCTCATTTTCACCCACAAATCTAAAAAAAATATGTAGGCCTAAACTAAATTTTTTTTGTACGGTTATTAGTTGCAGAGAACATTTAACAAAATTTAAATTTAAAATTCCCATGCCATTCTTATGGAAAAATTGTTAACTGTTGTACTTTGCTTGTTTATGGATATATTTTGATCAAACTTTTGTTTATTCTAAGCTATTAATATTTTGTTAAACATACACTTTATTAGCCTCCCTGAAGCAGCAAACCTGGATAGTCGTTAAGCCTAATGTTATTTAAATATATATATATATATATATATATATATACAAAAAGTGACAAAACATTGAAATAAAATAGCATTCTGAGAGGCTAGCATCCCAACATAAATCACGTCATTTTCGGATCCAAGTGGGATGCTAGCCTCTCGGACGCCAGCATCCTGGACGCCAGCATCCCAGACGCCAGCATCCCGGACGCCAGCATCCCAGACGCCAGCATCCCGGACGCCAGCATCCCAGACGCCAGCATCCCAGACGCCAGCATCCCGGACGCCAGCATCCCAGACGCCAGCATCCCGGACGCCAGCATCCCAGACGCCAGCATCCCGGACGCCAGCCTCCAAGTATAATCGTAGCTTAACTCTTTAGATACATGGATGATTCCCAAATAAGCAATGTCTGTTATTAGGGAACGACAAATGAGTTACCATCATGAGTCACAAAAAATAGCTTAAGCTTCTATGCAACTATAGCATATACAGTCAATCAACTCTCCATATTTTACATGGCCTTATGTATAGTTTCTTATGTAGGTAATTAACTCGTGTATATTTTCAGAAAAAAATTGCTTAAGACAAAATGCTTTTACCTCCATAGAGGGAACATAACTCTCTGGTTCCTTTCCTTTTACATAGAGTAGGAGAGTGTTCCTGTCAAAATCATATGATGTAGTTGGATCGGTGGTTGCTGCTGCCTCTAGTGCGGCACTTCCAGACCACACGTTGTTGCGAGCCAGCTCGCGAAGATGATCAGCTAATGACTTGATTAGGTGATCCTTCACACGCATCTTGCCTTGCAACGTCTGCATTGCTAAACTGGTAACGTTCGGTTCACCAACATGATATGGTACCTTCAATTAAAAGAGTTGTATTATATATGTATTTTGTTTCTTTGACTATGAAAGCTTGTCAGAATGCTGATGACATTTCTTGTAATAAATACATAATTTCTAAAAGCGATTTTGCTAACTTGCTGATTGGAGGGTTGTATCTTTGACTATTTTCCAATAGTCAATGGTTTTATAAATCAAGTTTATAATTTAAAATAACTATTGGAATATACAACAGATTTAATATAACAATTACAAGTTATTTCTATTATTAAGAAGTAAATTTTATTGACAAAGGAGTGTGCTAGGTATTTAATTAGTAAAAAGATATTTTATATATTTTTTTATAATACAAGTTGTTTGTTGAATTTGTACCACTCATACTCAGTAGTGGACTGGTATTTTAATAATTTATGGCACTTATGTGCATATTTTTCAAATGAACTAAAGCATAACAATTAAAGACTGATGAATTTAAAAAATACCTGCAGTAAACAACTACTATCATGCAGAGTCGTTTTGGATCCTGAAACATTTGAATTATGAATTTGTGAGGGAAGTAAAAACTAAAAATATTACAATAATAAATTATAGTTTATAATATTGTAACAAGGGCGGTTCCGGGGCTAATTTTCGGAGGGGGCCATTCTATCGAGGGTGTGGGGGGGGGGGGGGGGGGTACTCTAATTCTAGGCCAGCATTTTTGACCACTGGACAACCTCTAGTTAATTATTAATACAAACCATATGGAGGCTATATTTGACTTTGCTTTGCCCTATTGTATGTTATAAAATCCATACCAAGAGGCCTTGTTGTGCAGGGATATGCACATCAACACTTTGGCAAAAGAAATGTGAATATTTAATGAACCATCATCCCATCATTCCAATCATAACCATGTTGGTTTTCCTTGAATCACTTTGCTACCCTGCTTTGTTGATAAGGCAATTCTGAATATGCATATGGTCAGTGGCGTTCCCAAGATTTCATTTTGGGGTTGGATGACCACTGGGGGTATGGAATATCCCCCAGAAAAAAAGGTGGAATTTAAAGCCTAGAAACGTATATTTATACGTATTTGAGCTCTAAAATATGCTCAAGCTAATAGTATTTATGTTAGCTAATAAAATATAAAATATTTCGGGGGGGGGGGGGGGGGAATATAAAATATACAATATATATCCCTCCCACCCCCCTCCCCTCTGAGACCGCCACTGCATATGGTGATTTAAAAGTTATAGATTAAAGTAAGAATGGGGTAACTGAAAAAATGATGCCTCTTTAGCAATAAAATAATTCACTATCATGAAACTTTGTATGTCGATAATAACTGTATCAGAGAACATGAAAACTTAACTTTTGCAAAAGATATTCTTTTTTTTATAGTCATGTAACTGAGATATAGCATGGTCCTAAAGGTCCTCCTTCAAGGACACCTTGAATGATTTTTTTTAAATTTTTAATTGACTGCTAAAATGCTACGTGGGTCTATGATTTTTTTAAATATAAAAATTACAAATGGGTCTATTTTTGTTCATAATTATTTTACCACTGTAGTGTATATGAGTGAAAATTTAAAAACGTACGTTTTCATGTCCCTGGCCTTTTACTTCGTAGATACTGGATTTGTAGTTTATTATTATGTGTTTTAATATTTTTTGGGACGGGGACAACATGTTACACACATTTATTTGGTTTTAAATAGGTTCTAGGTATTTTTTTTGTATTTTTAAAGTCTCGAAATTCACGACCATGACGTGTCTCTAGGGTACATTTTCCAACTTTCTCGCTGTTTTTAGACTAATTATTCATGCCGAAAAATATAAAGCCATATTTTTATGTCATTAATAGTTATTAAACTTACAACAAAGGAGCATATTATTATTTTTTGTCATTGCAAACTGACTACCATGACAAAATAAGTCTGTCCCTCGATTTGGCGTCACGACCATTTGGGAAAATTTTTAAACTTTGGAGCACGACAGTGGCAAGCCTGGCGTCGATTGCGTCAGTTCGTTTTAGAGACTAGTTCAGGGTGTACGTCAAGTTTGTTGTGCCGGTCGTTTTGTGTTGAAAGAAGTAGTTACAAGATTAATAAAGGTAAGTTTGTGTTTTTTGTAATTTTGGTGTGTCCATGACCATACGTAGTCATTTGATGAAGTAGATGTGGTGTTAATTTTTGTTGATATGATATTTCAATTGCTACATTAACCTAGAAGTCCACTTTGTATCCTCGAACATGAGGTGCAGGGCTACCACAAGAACAGAGCCAAATAACACGTAATGTCACGACCAAGGTTTCACGACCATCGCAGGTTTTTTCACGAGCAATCCAACCTTATGGATTATAATGTGTTTGGTCGTGACAATAACTTAAATATCATTGTAAATTGAACAGTTTAGTTCAATTGAAACACATATTTTTATTATAACTAAGAGTATAATTGAAGGATTGTTTAGAAAGATTTAGATTATTCCAGACAATTCACGTCCGTACCGCTTGTCCCTGACCATCACGTTTATGATTTCTATCATAAAAATTTCAAAATTAAGATATCATCATGTTTTAATTTTGTATACACAAAAGAAGCACACCTCTATAAAAACATAACAATTTTTCGGGTCTCAGGTAAATTTTTTTGGAGTTATACAAACTTAAAAGATTTTATTGGCTTTTTTAAATTTTTTTATTTTATTTTATTTTTTTCTAGAAAGACCAAATATACCAAAAGCTTAGTGAGCTGTTTATTTGTATAATGGCCATAAAAGTAAATTAATTTATAGCAAAACATAGTTACAAAAATAATACAGTATTAACTATTTTTAATATTCAGTTTTATGTCCGTGATGGTCGTGACAAAATTTCGTGTTTTTCCATCAAAGATGCTATATTAATAAATACCCCCGCCGCAGCAAACCTGCAGACTAAGCGAATTTCCATTTGACTGATTGGATTTACACTGAAATGTCTACTTAAAAATATAACATTTATTCTTGATTTAAATAGAATTAGTTTAACAAGTACTTAGGTTTGCTGCATCAGGGAGGGTAAACTGTTTTTTTTTAGTAAGAAATAAAAACATTTTCCAAATTTGATCAAAATATGTTCACAAACAAGCAAAATACAACAGTTTACTTATTCTCCATAAGAATAACATGGGAATTTTAAATGTACAATTTTTTGGTATTTTCTCCGTAACCATTAGGCGCATAATAACGCTTCAATATACTAAATTATTTGTTTTTTTAAGCTCTACAAAATGGTTTGGAAAGAAATTGCTAAATTTTATGTTTTTTGGGTCAAAAATGGGAAAAACCTATTTTAACCCCATAAAACCCCCCGTAAACCCCCGTTCCCATGGTCCGATCATGCTGGATCGCGAACTCGTTCGAATAAACGTACGTTTACACGTTTGTACCAAATTTCATCAAAATCGGATCATTTTTGCTCGAGTTATCGTGCTGACGGACACATATATATATATATATATATGAATTTGAAAGGATGGTGTTTTTGGCCTCTAGGGACCTCAAAACGAAAAAAAAATCGGTCCCGCGTCCAGGTCTTACCATGAGTACTACGGTAATAGCTTATTCCCTATATGGGAAATTCGCTAAAAATCACCAAAGATATTGTGTTACCATGAACATTTTATGAAACTTCAAATGTCAATGAATTAAAAAAATAAAAACAGTTTCAAAAACCGGAAAAAAATGTTAAAGTGCTTTTCCTGAAAACGTACGTTTTTTAATTTTCACTCATCATATATGTCTACAAAATAAGTAAAACCTAAGCATCAGAACAAGGTCAATCAATCAATCAAGTAAAACCTGACAAATTTCAAATGTACGTGTACATTTTACCAAATAGATTTTTTTCAAAAGGTGTTTTTACTTTCTTCCCCTATACCAAAAGTATGGAGAAGGTATTGTTTTCGTCAAAAATTTTTAGTTAGAGTTTTTTTTAGTGGATGTATCCGTTTTGGGCCCCCCTGAATCCATTCGATTTTTAATGGTGATTTTCCCATAAAACCTATAAAATAACGGAAATATTAAATTTTGTTCGAAAATGACCTGAACAATTTTGATAAAAAATGAGTAGCCTTTGTAAGTTTAAGTCATTTAAGTTTTGAACAAAATTGTACAACTCATTGCTTTAAAAATCACAGTTCAAAAGTTGTTGTAACTTTTGTTATTTTTCCATATAGGTACTCATAAAAAATAACAGGAAAAGCCGATTTTGATTAAAATTAGTAAATATGTTGGTATATTGGTTTAGTAGTTATGTGTGTGTGGAGGTTCTTATAATAATTATAAGAACCTCCACTTGTTATAAAACAAGTTTACAATTATTGTAAACAAAATAGTGCAAGCCCCATTGCTGTAAACGGTTCAAAAACTATATTGCGACTTTTGTGATTTTTTCCCTATAAAATGTCTCTCTAAAATATCAGTGGTATTCCCACCGCTTAACATTGATAAGCGTTTTTAAAGGTTTTTGACAAGCTAATGGGAGAAAGTACGTGTCAGATTGTTTATACAATTTGTTTATACTATACTTACAAATAATTAATTTTTAATGGGGTATTTAGATGGAAAAATTAACTTATTCTACTATATAGAAAAGTTATTATACTTACCAGTGGAAGCAGCCTCCATTGGTTCAGATACTATGGCTTGACCTTCAGTTCTATCGGCCGCAGATTTTAAGGGAACGAATTGTATTGATTCTAATGGTTTAATAGTAACTTTAGGTTCTACATCAACTTTATCCAGATCCATCCCTTTAAAATGACTGGTGTCTTGGAAGGGAGACAAGAGATTCTTTGAGTGAGATGCGGGTACTAAGAGGGGAGAGGAGGAAAATTCTTCTTTTGACAGTTCTTTATTTGGACATTCCTGTATGATTTTAGTCTGCATTGGCAGGGTACTAGAGCCAGATAGATTGAGTGAAGTCTTTTCAGCCTCAGTGGTTGGATGGTCTATAGATTCCTTGAATTGACTTTTGTCTTCAGATGTTTCAGGTAAAATTCCATCATTTCCGGGCACTAAAGATTGCTCTGAAACTGTTTTAGTAGCTTGAATAACAGGAAACACTGGTGATTTTCCATTCCCTGATGTTGTCGAGCCTACTAGATGAGACTCAATTGGTTCTACTTTATCTGTAATCTTATGTTTGGTTAATATAAGGTCAACTTTTGGCTTTTTTTCTGATTCTCCAGAACGATTAGAGGACGATTGTTGCATTTCATTAACAAGAATATTTGCCTTTTCCTTTGGAAGAACCTCTTTTGAAACTCCTGTTTCTGAAAGCAAAGCCTCTCTTCCTCCTTCAGTTACACCTTTATCCAAACCGAATGATATTTGTTTAAGATTTGATGAGGATTTTGGCAGCACTTTCTCTTTTGAAACCTCTTTAAAAACTTTTGTAATTGGTGTTTCAGATATAGATAGTTTTTTTATGTTCAGACCAGACATAACCTCTTCCGAATCTGATGGGTTGGGTGAAATTACCACATCATCATTTTGAGATTCCACTAGATTAGGAAGATTAGCAGGCGTGATTGAAGGCTTTCTAACCATAAAATTATCATTAGCTGCCACACGTGTTGTTTTAACTGTTTCTTGAGATGGGGAGGGCATACTATCTTTCGACATACCGGTAACTGGTTCAGGAGGAGTCTGGGAGACATCATGAAAACTTTGTGTTGCTTCTTGTTGAGAAGGAGTCTCATTCAAAATCAATGGATCAAATGAGGAAAGTGCTCTGTGTGGTGAGGCTACAAGGTCATTGGAAGTATTAGGGTTTTCAGAAGCATTCCACACTTTTGAAACATGAGCTTGATCACTAGCGGATTCAGAAATTGTATCTTTTATATTTTTTCTACTGGGTGAGATAACTGGAAACTTCGTATTAGACAGAACATGAGAAGTTGGATTGATGTCAGGAGAATCTTCTAGTTCTGCTAAAGACGATTCATCTCTAGAAGGAAATTCCTTGGAAACAGACCGGGTGACATCATGGGAAACTCCAGAGATGGGTGGCTTTTCAGGATGCGGCAATTTATTTTCTGTTGGACTAGAAACTGATTCTTTTGTAAAGGATGATAAAATTTCACCTTCAGTTCCACTTACACTTTTCCTCTTATCAATACCAACTTCAATGTCTGCAATTTGAGATGTTTCTGACAAAGTCTCTCTTGAAATATTCAATGTTGGTTGTTTAACTACATCTATCTTCGAAGTAGCTTCTTGGATTTCAGGACTAGTAGAGGATTTTGAGTGAGGGTCTGTCACTAAAGTCAGTTGAGGGACATCTTCTGAATTGATTCTTCTGATTACATCTAATTTGAGCACACTTTCTTCAGCCGGATGTAATGATTCTAGATGTGTTGAAACTTTTTGTTCTAATTTAGAAATTTCATTTTTACCTGATTCCAAAATGTTTCCTGAAGTAATAGCAAGGGCATCTGGAAAATGGTCTTCAGCGGTATCCATTACAACTTTAGAATCATGAGCTTGATCACTAGCGGATTCAGAAATCGTATCTTTTATATTTGTTCTACTGGGTGAGATAACTGGAATCTGCGTATTAGACAGAACATGAGAAGTTGGATTGATGTCAGGAGAATCTTCTAGTTCTGCTAAAGACGATTCACCTCTAGAAGGAAATTCCTTGGAAACAGACCGGGTGACATCATGGGAAACTCCAGAGATGGGTGGCTTTTCAGGAGTCGACAATTTATTTTCTGTTGGACTAGAAACTGATTCTTTTTTAAAGGATGATAACATTTCACCTTCAGTTCCACTTACACTTTTCCTCTTATCAATACCAACTTCAATGTCTGCAATTTGAGATGTTTCTGACAAAGTCTCTCTTGAAATATTCAATGTTGGTTGTTTAACTACATCTATCTTTGAAGTAGCTTCTTGGATTTCAGGACTAGTAGTGGATTTTGAGTGAGGGTCTGTCACTAAAGTCAGTTGAGGGACATCTTCTGAATTGATTCTTCTGATTACATCTAATTTGAGCACACTTTCTTCAGCCGGATGTAATGATTCTAGATGTGTTGAAACTTTTTGTTCTAATTTAGAAATTTCATTTTTACCTGATTCCAAAATGTTTTCTGAAGTAATAGCAAGGGCATCTGGAAAATGGTCTTCAGCGGTATCCATTACAACTTTAGAAACGGAAGAGCCTTCAACAACAGCTGGTGATACTAACATAGGCATTTCAGGCTCAGATTTGTTTGAAATAGAATTTTTTGAAACTAAAGAGCCAATTACTGTACCATTAGATGGTTTGTTGCCATCTGTACTGGGCCATGTATTAGGTGATTGAGGTTTGGCAGTAGAGGAGATTGAAAGTTTGTCTAAGACTGAAGACTCTTTGGGACTTTGTTGTGGTTCCATTGTTGTTGATAGGTTGTTTAATGACATATCTTTTACTTTTAATTCAACCGATACTGGTTCATTAAATATAGAAGCTGGTGTTTTCAATGGTTGATTGTCCATTTCATGTGTTTTTCCTTCTTTTGAGGAGTTTGAGAGCAAGGAAGTCAAATCTTGAACATGACTAACTTCTGCTAGTGGTCCCATAGAATTATCCTAAAATGTTATCATATAAGTTTATGAATGAAGTTATAAATTAAATACTTATCAAACTATTAAATGTTGCCCCTATCTTGAAGCAGTAAAAATAAAAATAGCCAGACTTTTAAAAAGGACATCAACAAAAATTTTAAAAATTTTAAATCAATATAGAGTTTGTCTGTCTATATTATGTTATTTTATGGTATTGGTTTAATTTTCTATGTTAACTGCCAATGGTAAGCTGATTGTTTTTTTTTTCTGACCACTTATATCTTTTTCAATGGTTTTCAACAACAATAAGGTACAAAAAGGTTTTGCAGCCTTTATAAACCAAGGTTCTTTCCTCTGGTTTCAAAAGGGCTTTTAGATTGAATAACAAAAAATTTGGACCTGATGGAATTCACAGATCTGAATACCTTGAGATGACCAAAAAGGCATGGCCAGAGTCCTTTCAGCTCAATAGATCTTATAGTTTAGGGGATTCTGTAGATGGCATCTCAAATTTGGATCATTTATATTAGATATATTGTTGAATATAAATCAAACCAAAATTCAAGCTTAAACTATGATGATCAAATTATGTAAGTACCTATTGAATCTAGCTGTGGGGGTTAGGCTAGAAACAAACTGTTCAAATCTTAAAATTTGTTATAAAAATTAATGAAAACTAGGCTATTTCACATAACCCACTTTTAAATAAATGTATAAGATCGGTTTTAACTTTTTGATTACTATTCCCACAATTTGAAATCTTAAAACCATTTTTAACTAGCCATGCACATGATATAGGCATACATTCAAATTTAATCAAAGACAAATAATTCTACCTTGTCTATGGTAGTAATATGTTGGACGTTCTAATTTACAATTCATTATATAGATGTTGCTTTAATATCACAAAACTTTTTATACATTAAAACATATGGCATAGTTAAATTCACATAATACAGTTTCTGACAAACAAAAGACTTTTTCCCCTTTAAATACTGTGTGTTTGAAAAATATACGGTATTATTCATTAAAAACAAGTAATAACCAACAAACATACCTCATTATGTGTTAAAGACTTTGATTCCGACTGTCTCATTTGTTTTTCAAAAGCAGGATCTTCTTGGAGCGAAGAGAGACTTTTTCCATCATATTTGTCTTGAAAAGTAGTTTCTTCGTTTTCAACCACTTTTAAAGTTGGTGTTGGCTTTCCTTTCTGTGTTTCCAGTAATTTTACATTTCCTTCAAGCTCTTTCACCAATGTCAAAGATTTTTTCTCTAAATTGTTGGCATTGTCTTCGCTCTGCTGAAGTTTTTGTAAAGAATTGTTTAGTTTGTCTCTCAATTCACCAGCCTCTTTTGTTAAATCCTCAGAAACAGTTTTCCAATCAATGTCTTTAGCCGGTTGTAACACATTAGATGCTAAATTGTGGTAATCTAATTTATCAACTTTGTCTTTTTGGGCATCTAATATTCCTGTTGTTTCAGAGTGAATCATCCTAGAGGAGTTTCGAGGAAAGGTCAAGGATTTTTCAAGTTCATCGATCCTATGTCTCATCAAATCTTCCTCTTCTTTGAGCAGCTGATCTGCTTGCTGAAGTTCCAATAACATACTCTGCAGATGTTCCAACTTACTTCTTGCCCTTTCCTCAGTCTCATGCTGCAGGAATGGGCGTTCTCTGCTGGATTGTGAAACCTTCCACATGTACCACACTAAGACTGTAGGAAGGATGTTTTGTAGGATTTCTATTCGTCTCATAAAATGTTCTTCCCTCTCCTCTAAAGCTGCAATATCAGCCCGATATCTAGCAATTAACCGTTCAATTTCCTTCTTTTTTGTCATTCTGGTATATTTTTTGTACTATTATTGTTCCTAAAAAAATCAAGGTATTAGAAGTTTAACTAGCTTATACATGGTATATTCAGCATCCCTTCAATAATATAGCACCGATTAATCTGAACACGTAAAAAGAATATTCTGAATACTATCACCATTAAAACATTTTATTTTTAACTAGCTGAACCCGGCAGACGTTGTCTTGCCTTTGACTATTTATAATCCCGCGGGCTTTGCCCCGTTTAACTTCTTAATTTTCAAGATGATCTCATTCGCATGGCTCAATCACGTCCTGGTTGAAGTTCGTTCGCTACGCTCACTCACCTTTAGGTTGTAGCTCATTCGCTACGCTCACTCACCTTTAGGTTGGAGCTCGTTCGCTGCGCTCACTTGCCTTCAGGTTAGCTCGTTCGCTACGCTAACTCGCCTCCAGGTTGAAGTTCGTTCGCTACGCTCACTCACGCTACGCTTTTTGGTTGCAAATTAGCTGTTGTCATAAATGTAAAAGAAATAATAGTGCTGCACCCTGTTGGTAATCCTTGTAACTTTAATGCCATTGAACATCATAGGACAGAACCAACTTGTTTAATTGAAACAGCTGTTAAGATTCATTAATTCCATTTCTCATAAGGTTAACATGGGAAACTCCAGAGCCACTGGGGCGGAGCCGATTGGACGGATCACGAAATTGATGGTGTATAAACCTATTCCATGACATTCAACACGTATGTACCAAGTTTCGTGGCAATGGGTTCAGCGGTGTCTGAGTTTATCACTGCCAAACAAACAAATATATATACAAACATCCTCTTTTATACTTATATAGACGAGTCGATTTAGCCAAGGCCACACTAAAAAAACAGGCCGTAATGCTGGTCCAGCATGATGTCACGATAGAAGACGGCAATGACGTAATTTTGCTGTTTGTGATCAGCTGCTTGTTTTAATCTTTCATTGGAAAATAAATAAATAAGTACTTATACGTCATAGCCGTCTTCTATCGTGACGTCATGCTTGGCGAGCATTACGGCCTGTTTTCTTTAGTGTGGCCTTGATTTAGCCCAAAAAAGCCTCTAAGATAGAACAAATTCTAACAAATGGTTTTTCGGCGGTTTTTGGTATTAATAGGTGTAGAAAGTACCAGGAAAAAAGTCTACCAAAATCGGACAACCGGAAATCGGGTTTTTCCAAGACGGCCGCCGCGAGGCCCTCAAATCGACAAGATGACGGCAAAATCGTCGATTCATAGTTCCAGGATTGGCCGACTTCCACGAAAATTGGCAAAAACATGTAGAACTATATTTCCAACCTCAAATATGAAAACTAGGCAGACAAAGTAACTTAAAGATGGATTTTCAGCGTATTATGTGCTAAAAAATTAGATTTTTTACCTCAAATATATGTTTTTCTAATATTTTGTACAAAGTTTGTTATAATTTCAAATTTATTTTTTCACCATTAGATTCAACACAAAAAACCTAACAATTTAGTATATTGAATCTTTGTTCTGCTTCAATTTGTTATAGAGATATTGAAAGTAATAACTTTAGTAGACCTATGTTTTCTTGCCGAGATAACTCAATGTTAATCTTATGAAGAATAAGCATAAATATTAATATTATTTTTCATTAAACCTATATACTGTAGATAAGACTTTTTGTTCTGCTTCATATTATCTGTTTTAATATTTTTTTACTAAAAATTCCTTTTTTGGCAGTTACCATTGCAGTAAACCTACATATTCGGTTCCTCAGTTTTAATCATAAATAGAATAAGCAGAAATCAATTACTTATTAGTCCGAGAAGTATAGAATATACAGTAACCTTAAAAACAATACAAGAAAACGTTTTATGGTTTTATGTTGTAGTTTAGGGTGTGCAGTCGGATTTTTCCAACATTGGACAAATTTTGAAAAAAAGATACCATAAGCATTTTCTGTGCACAATTTTCTAAATATTGACTTGGGACCAACATCGATATTTATTGGGTGGTCAGTACTTCATTTCGATGGGAAACGTATTTTGGCCGCCATTTTGGATCCACCTTATTGGATATAATTTTTTGTTGTTGTAACGACAGTGTTGTGACACATTATTACTATATAAACTAAATTTTCACGCATATTCCATTGCCGAAATCCGTTTTTAAATACATTTTTTTTTTGTTTTATACGTATTGTACTTTGAAATTTTTTTATGATTATTTTCCTTACCTTCAGGTAGTAGTTCATTCTAAAATAATTAATGATGTAAGGGCTTTCATTTGAGCTATTGATCATTAAAATTGGACATTGTGCGAATGTTTGATAATTTATTTTTTTCTATTGTATAGGTGCAGTGGTAGAACATAATCAAGGGGCAATGGTAGTTGTATTATACTATATCATACCGTAAATTTAAGAACCAAATTTTATCAAACTGTGTCCTCCCCCCCATCGCAAACGTAAAGCTTGGGTATAACTGCAATAAGCATTTTATACTTAGGGTGCGTTCACAAAGAAAGCTGGTTACAAGCGCTTGTTGGCAAGCGCTTGCATTCTCGAACCGGCGTGAGAAAAGTTAACATAGTATCAAGCGTGTGTGTTCACAGACAACGCTTGTGCCGGCTAGCAAGCGCTTGTTACAAGCTCTGACAAAAACGCAAGAACGTTTCGTACTTGTTTTCCGGCGCTTGTTGGCCGAACCAGTCAGTTACAAACTACTCCACAGTGCACTAGTGCAGTATGGATGTCGATGAGTTGATAGCTCTAGTATTTAGAGCTTCCAATTTCCAAACAAATATATTAGGCTACCCACGTATTGTGGTTTTCCCTAGGAGGTTCAATAACGTAACCAATAGGACAAATATAACATGTATTAAGATGACAGACAAACACGTTTAATTCAATATTAATTAAGTGTTGGGTGATATGTTTTTGATGAAACTTGTATACTTTTACTTTATTTACCTAGAAAATTAAAACATTTTAATCATCTCACAATATTATTTGGATCATAATTAATCAGCTACATAGGGTGTTTAAAACTCCCTTCGAGTATTTTTTAGATTTTATTATTGGTCCAAAATTCTTTTTGGTGCATCGCCGGATAGGTTGCTTATGCCAATTCCCCCAAAACTTCACTAAAACACTTTCAATTTTCTTGAGGATGTAATGTATTAAACGTGGTTAACTCCATTCTCATATTAGAAAAAAAACCTCACTTTGTCCAATTTAAATTGAGGAAATAGATGGTGATATTCCCCGAACCTACCTCTTCCGCGGTTAATTGCATGAACACCTACAGATTTTTTGGATTTCTTCTCCAAATTTTTTATTCTACATTTTGAATCAAAAATAACTCTTCATCACTTGAGGAAGATATTGTCTCAACCAGAGCTGAGACTACACTCCTGAGCTTGAAATGCAAGCGTTTGTTGTGAACACACAACAGCATTCTCAAGCGCTTGTTCCAAGCGCTGAAAGTAAGTTACTTGTAACCAGCTTTCTTTGTGAACGCACCCTTATATGCCAACCCCGTACGAAGGACAGGTGCTCTGCTAGTAAGTTTATAAGTGTTATAAGTCCATGTGCTGGAAGCAAAATAATATACTTTTTGTAAATTAACTGTCTATATTATCTTCACTTGTAAACATTGTATTATCAATTGTTTCCTGAGAACAGTGAGTGTGTTTAACTTTAGAATGCAAGGGGGTGGAATTTTCTCCAGGAATATTTTTAATATGAGAGAAAGTATGCTAAAACGCACCCCAGTGCTTCCTGCCTCTGAGTACCTTCCAGAGTCTATTCATTTACTGGATGTCCTTGAAAAGTTTAGTTAATACAGTTTTGTAAGCTAGTTTGTAGCTAGTTTTGTAATGGTAGATCTTATACAAGCCAGCGCTGTATACTGGCTGAGTGGCAGGAGATTTTTCACCCAGCACGAGCATTGGCATTAGTGAACATATGTCGGTAGGGCAATATAGTGTATTATTGAGATTTAAGGTAATACTTTTGCTGCTTGTAATGCTCCTTTTGTTTTTTTAGAAAAAGTTTGTTTAGCATTCTATAAATAATACACCTACGAGGGCGGAATTTTTTGGATAAATTTTTGCACTGTGGTGACCTCAAACACGAGGATATGTAATTGAGAGTATACAGGGTGTCCAAAAAGTCCCGGGTTGGTTAAATTTTTTATATATATATTTAAAATAGAACTACAAAAATTTTTACAAATTTACTGGACATGAAAATCTATTTTTCGTCATACTACGTGGGGACACACGACTTTCAATACGAAAATGCGGCTGGAAACTTGCTGTTTTCATTTAAAATAAGCTATGTTCTCTTGTTGTCTTTTCCAATTACTTCTTTTCTTCTTTTCCGATCAATAATGTTAGCTAGCCTACATGTTAATCTTATGGTGAAAGCATATTTTTGCCGTACAGTTCATTTCCGATCAGTTTTAGAAGTTACAAACACAATGAAACAGCTGACTAATTGATGCCAAATCATTGGCCACAGTTAACCTCTCATTGATGTTACACGTGTGTTCAAATTTGTGTTTGTGATCAAATTTGTGGCATTGTATTCTACTAATAAAGACCTTTTATTTGATATGTATACTAACATATGCTTATATTTAAGATTTTTTTCTGACTCCTAGCCCTGAGGAAAAAGCGGATCACTGAATATGTGATAGGCTAAAATATATTTTTATGTCCAGTAACTTTGTGCAAAGCTTGTTAGCTCTATTTTTAATATTTAAAAAAATATTAACTGCCCCCGGACTTTTTCGATACTCTGTATATTAATTACAGTATTGAACATCTGTGTTTAATGCAATAGCAAGTACCGTACCATAATCCATATTTTATATCAATAATCTTATGAAAACAAATTGGGCAGTTCCTTGAAGAGACAGGCCAAAAATCTTATTCTTTTTAGTAGTTCTTTAGAACTAGCCTACCTAAAATAAACCAACACACAAAATATCTCAAAATAATACTGGTACCAGGTGTGATTTCTCTCCAAGGAAATTATACCAAGAAACTACTAAATGCTGTGCTAATTGCGGTAAAAGCATCTACAAGGACCATAAAATTTCCCTATTATGCTAGTATAGGGTAACTATTTACCCCATGCGGGCACTCCAGGGCTAATACTTTTCTTTAATTAATGAGTTGCCCTCTTTACTTATTGATATAACTTACATGATAGTCTTACATTTATCTATCTTCCTTTTAAGTACTGTGATAAGTCAGATATGTTGTGTAAACAAAACTTATCAATATAATGCAAATATTTCAAAGAGGTGATTTGTAAAATAGTCTAGGATATGGTACTTACAAGTATTGTATTGTGTTGGCTTCTTTTCACATACCTAGGAAAATTTACTTTGAAATTTTTATTGTGTTGTGTTGAAAGAAGAGTGAAGTTGAAATGTGTAAACAAAAAATTTAGTCTTTGTACTTTGATGAACTTTTGAAGTGTATTATCTGTGAATCGAATGTTACAGCTGATATAATTTAGAATCAGGCTAGGTTACTAGCACGTGTAGCCACAAAAGTAGTTAGTTATTGTATGTATAAAAAAAATCCATGATTTATTCTTACTGGTAGCATAGATACTGGTAGCATAGATTCTTACTGGAAATAAACTGTAAATTTATTTATGGATACTCCCTTAGAAGATTTCTCATCCTTATGGTACAGCTGAAGCCAATTTCATTGTTAGTTCTGTCTGGTGTACTGCAGAGGTCTTGTTATGTTTACAATTTGTTTCTTGTTATTTCAGTAATTTAAAACCTCGTTTAACCAAATAATACTATTTTAATCATAAATAATAACTCGTTCACTATATTACCGTACTATATTACTACATTACTATCGTTGGCTATATAACCAAACAGTGAGACACAAATAATGAGAAACTAACCCTAACAGTGACGTAGCAAGGATTTCAAAATAGGGGGGTCGACCGACCGGGGGGTCTGGGGGATATTCCTTACCCCCCAGGTAAAAGGGGGGTCTGAGAAAGTTTTTTCAAAATATAGGCACTAAAACGGTCTTATTTAGCTCTCTTGGCATTGAAAGTAACCAACCCCAACGTCAATACAGTATGTTTGTATAATTTTACATTTAATTTAACAAAAAATATTATATTTAAGACCAGAAGGGGGGGGGTCCGGACTCCCAGGACCCCCCCCCCCCTGTCTACGTCAATTAAATATAAAGAAAACACAACGTCTACAGAAAACCAGACAGAACTAACAATAACACCGGGTTTTCCTAGGCGCGGAAGTGGAGAGCGGAGAGAGGAACGTGGAGAGCGGACTCCACTTGTCTTAGGTAATTTAATGTTACTGTTTTCCTAGAAGCGGAGCGGAACACCATGTTAATCTCTTTTCCGCTCTCCGCGTTCCTCTCTCCGCTCTCCGCTTCCGCGCCTAGGAAAACCCAGCTAAAAATTGGCTTCAGCTGTTCCATAAGAATGGGAAATCTACTAAGGGACTATGTTTTATCTATGGTAGGGTCCTGTTTTATAACAGTACAAAAGTATAAATTAGTAAATAATACAAACTAACTAAAAGTTACAAACCACTAATTAATCATAATTATCTTTGACAATTGATACAACTAGACATTCCATCGCCATGTTAAAACTGTTGCCAATTTTTTTTACAAAATTGTGGTAGTTGATGTGAGCCACCAACAGATTGCGCTGATCTCAATTACTGATTTCTGTTGAATACAAGAACATTTACCAAGATAAATCTGTGAAACAACTTATTTAATACTTTTACTTTAATACTTTTCAATGAAATGGTACTGCATTAAAAGACGACATACAATGTTCTGCTGCTGAACTGGTCAGCGCCGTCCTTAGGGTGGAGCGAGTGGAGCGGCCGCTCCAGGCCTCGCGCCGGAGAAGGCCTCGCTGCGCGCATTCTTCTCCGGCGAGGCCTTACTATCGCTAGAAATAAGTTAATGTTTTGGAATGAAAATAAAAAATAAAGGACAGACAGATACATTATGAATTAGCCTATATCAATTGTTGTATTGATTAAAAACCTACAAACGACATTTAAAACACAAAAGAATATCAAACGTTTGACAGCTCGGCGGCGATGACGGAACCCGAGCCTCGCGGCAGCCACCCCGGAGAATGTGAGTCATACGCTTACTCTTACTGGTACTGGTGCCATTAAACTTCTATTGTATGATTAATTAAGTTCAATTTATTTACAGATGTAAATGTTTACTGGATTGAATGGATAATCAGCGTGGATAAGACTGACTGTAAACTACTCGCATTTTGCAATAAACATAAACCTATGACAATATTTGTCATTAAAGTAAAAAGTAATACTGTGAATCAATTACACTGTAATGATACTACCTCTTTTAATTTATTATTAAAAACTCATTGACAATTATAGGTAATATTTTTTTACCTTTAAAACCCCCATCACAGACCAACTGCCGAAAACACAATAAACCTATCTTGACAAAAAGTACATAAACAAGTTAGCCTATGAGCATTTACTATTTACAAAGTGACGGGACGACAATCCACAGTGAAGAGAAGTGTTAATTTTTTTATTAATTATTGTAAAGAACTTCGTGGACAATATTTATGATATACACTTTGGAATTGGAACAATAATATACCCTATGGAATTAGGTATAATATTAACGGCCATTTACAGAGTGTAACAGATTCATTTGTTTCATCAAAATGCTTAAAATGACGAATTTGCAAGTATCTCATTGACAATTATTTATGTAATATTTTTTACCTTTAAAACCCTTCACAGACCAACTGCCGAAAACACAATAAACCTAACTTGACAAAAAATAAATAAACAAGATAGCCTATAAGCATTCACTATTAATTGTCGTCCGGCCACTTTGTTTAATTTACAAAGTGTTAATTCAATTCACAATCCACAGTAAAGGAGAAGTGTTAGTTTTTTTTTTATTAATGATCGTAAAGAATTTTGTGTGCAATATTAGATATCCACTTTGGAATTGGAACAATAATATGTGTAATTAGCAATAATATTCACGCCTATTTTCAGAGTGTAAAATATTCATTTTTTTTTTCGTCCAAGTGCTTAAAATGATGACTTTACAAGTATAATTTTACAAAATTTTACGTACCCCGGACCCTCCGGTGAGCTTGGTTAAACAAGGCCTCGCAATTATGTATTGCCCCAGGCCTCGCATTTTATAAAGATGGCTCTGGAACTGGTTTATGGATCACCTCTTACACTTCCTGGTGTTTTCTTTAATGAAGATACAAGCGAATGCATTAGTCAGCAAGAGTTCATGCTTAACCTCAAAAGTGTGATTAGTAACCCTAGTAGCACAAATATATATTAAATACATATGAATAAATATATTTAAAATCTATTTTATATACCTATCTCAAGTGTGTATTAATGTCAATTTTATATAATATTTAAAATATATTAAATATATAAAAAATATGTTTTTGAATCTATTAAATATTAAAAAAATATGTTCCAATAATATATTTTAGTGAATAATATTTAAATAAAAAATGTATTTAATATCTCTTCCAAACATCCCAAGGGGCCTAAACATAAAAACACAAAATAATAAACATTTAGTATGAAAAACACAATTATCAGTTAAGTAAATTGATTAAATAGTTCATAAAAACAAATTTTGAAAATACTACTGGATAAAATTTTTTCGGCCTGGGTGGGTCTTGAACCTGGGTCCTTCGACTTACCCTAGTAGCACAAATATATATTAAATACATATGAATAAATGTATTTAAAATCTATTTTATATATCTCAAGTGTGTATTAATGTCAATTTTATATAATATTTAAAATATATGAAATATATAAAAAATATGTTTTTGAATCTATTAAATATTAAAAAATATGTTCCAATAATATATTTTAGTGAATAATATTTAAATAAAAAATGTCTTTAATATCTCTTCCAAACATCCCATGGGGCCTAAACATAAAAACACAAAATAATAAAGATTTAGTATGAAAAACACAATTATCAGTAGAGTAAATTGATTAAATAGTTCATAAAAACAAATTTTGAAAAAATTACTGGATCAAATTTTTTTAGCCCGGGTGGGTCTCGAACCTGGGACCTTCGACTTATGAGCCTCCTATCTTACCTCAGAGCTACTTGTGACTGTTGTTAGCCTTGGTTTTCAAATGGTGAAAGAGTGGCCCTCAGTTGCAATGGTTGCAATACTTGAAATAGTTTTGATACTAGGCCTACAGTATAATATGATTCTGTTTATATGTTTTGGCATCAAGTAGTTGAGTTGAATAGTGCTCTAGTGAATAGTGAGTAGTGTCCACGAATACAAATACAGTAAACTACAAAAATTAATTTAAATACTATGACAAATATTATGTAATTTATGGCATGTGTAAATCAAATAATTATTTTTAGAACGTCATATACAACCGTAATTAGTTTCTTAAAAGGTCGCCAGTCACTATCACCCTTTTCTAGCCAATCATTCGAGATTTCTATGATCACATTCATTGTCACATATTGCAATTAAAAAAATAAAACCCATCAACACTTTTTTTCGTTTGACCCAAATGTAGCTGTCGAACATGTATACTGCCTCTTAACTATATGCTATTATTTTCTTTACGTGTATGATAGAGTGACACCATTCAGATTACGTATTATTATTAACTTAATTTTAACGCTTTCACAATAGCAATTATCATACAAAAAATGCATGTATAAATTGATAGACACTATAAAAAACGAAAAGATGCAAATTATTTATTTGCTAATTAAAGATTATAGGCTATATATTCTACAAATATAATATTATTTTATTAATAAAAAATATCTGACGTGTTTCAAAATATATTTATAAATAATTTAAATATATAATATAGTTTCAAAAATATTTTATATATATATTTAAAATATTCTCAACACATAATTTTTTTTAAATATTTAATAGGAAAAATATACATATAAAATATGTATATTATAGATTCTATACTTGTTTTACCAATATATATTATAAATCTATTTTATATATTCAAAACTTATATTTAATTTATATTTTGCATTGCTTTTTGGTAATATTTTAAATATATATTTGAATATATCAAACTACTATTAAATATATATTATATATATATTTTATTCGAGGTTCTATCAAATACAACTTTAAATATATAAAATATTTATAAAATACATATTTGTGCTACTAGGGTATGAGCCTCCTACCTTACCTCTGAGCTACTTGTGACTGTTGTTAGCATTAGTTTTCAAACGGTGAAAGAGTGGCCCTCAGTTGCAATGGTTGCAATACTTGAAATATTTTTGATACTACAGTATAATAAGATTCTGTTAATCTGTTTTGGCATCAAGTAGTTGAGTTGAATAGTGCTGTAGTGAATAGTGAGTAGTCTCCACGAATACAAATACAGTAAACTACAAAAATTAATTTAAATACTATGACAAATATTATGTAATTTATGGCATATGTAAATCAAATAATTATTTTTAGAACGTCATATACAACCGTAATTAGTTTCTTAAAAGGTCGCCAGTCACTAGCACCCTTTTCTAGCCAATCATTCGAGATTTCTATGATCACATTCATTGTCACATATTGCAATTAAAAGAGTAAAACCCATCAACACTTTTTTTCGTTTGACCCAAATGTAGCTGTCGAACATGTATACTGCCTCTTAACTATATGCTATTTTTTTCTTTACGTGTATGATAGAGTGACACCATTCAGAGTACGTATTATTATTAACTTAATTTTAATTTAACGCTTTCACAATAGCAATTATCATACAAAAAGTGCATGTATAAATTGATAGACACATATAAAACAAAAATATGCAAATTATTTATTTGCTAATTATAAAAGATTATAGGCTATATATTCTACAAATATAATATTATTTTATTAATAAAAATATCTGACGTGTTTTAAAATATACTAGTGTACATGTTGCTCGAAGTTTCAAAAATATTTTATATATATATTTAAAATATTCTCAACACATATTTTTTAAAATATTTAATAGGAAAAATATACATATAAAATATGTATATTATAGATTCTATACTTGTTTTATCAATATATATTATGAATGTATTTTATATATTCAAAACTTATATTTAATTTATATTTTGCATTGCTTTTTGGGAATATTTTAAATATATATTTGAATATATTAAACTATTATTAAAGATATATTATATATATATATTATTCGAGGTTCTATCAAATACAACTTTAAATATATAAAATATTTATAAAATACATATTTGTGCTACTAGGGAAACTACAGCCAAGACAAACTTCTACTCATGGTTTACCTAAGGTTTTTGTTCCACAAGAACTATTTACTGTTTCTCATGTTTTTCTCTGGCAAGATATGTCGTTTGGTTCGCTTAACCCTATTTTTTCAGGGCCCCACAAGGTCTTGACAAGACATGAAAAATGTCTTGAAATTGAAGTGAACGGAAAAAAAACAAAAGTTTCAATTGATCGTTTAAAACCAGCGTTTCTTCTTGAAGACTACATTCCCGAAAAAGGAAACCGAAAAAGAGATATCACAAGACAATCCGACAAGGTAAATAAGTCTATCCCCAAAGCAGACAAACCACACAAGGTTCAAAGACCAAGATTATTTTGTTCGTGTGGTAAATAATTCCTCACTTAAAGTGAGGGACTCATTCTAGGGGGGGAGTGTGTAGTCTACTCTTCCTTCTGGTCTTTACCTTCATGTCAGTTATTACTAACTAAATATTTTACATATGTTGATTTTATTATTGTTAATTTTTGTTTTTGTAAACAGTTAAGTTTTTACATTGTTCTTAATAAAACTTTGAATTCAATACAATTATTGATTTTTTTATCATTTCCTTCTTTTGATATTTTGAGCTGTAGCAACTGTTATGACCCATGAACTATGTCAGCAACAAAATATTTTTTTTTTTTTTTTTTTTACAAGTATTTATTTACAATCTATTCAACACGAGAATAATAAGTAAATTCAATAACCATTTTAACATGGGTTAGTTACACTCCATCAAGTGCACTAACATACAAAAACTTTTAAAAAGTTTAACTAAAAACGATTTGGAAGGTCTATTGGATTAACTCTTTTGAGCCTATATGTAGCTTCACTATTGTCGAGGAGGTTAACAGCCAGGAAATTTGGATGGGTTTCTAATTTTCTTTGGTATTTTTCACTTCGTTTCTTTATTTCTTCTTTAACATAGGGTAATTTCGTATCTTGATGAATTACTTTATTTGTGACAAACCAAGGTGCTTGTAAAATTTTTCTCAGTGTTTTCGATTGAAACATTTGAACTATTTCTATGTTTGAGTTGGAAGTGGTTCCCCAGAGTTGGATACCGTAGGTCCAAATAGGTTTCAATACAATTTTGTATAAAAGTAATTTATTTTCAACAGATAATTTTGAATTTCGACCAATGAGCCAATTTAGTTTGTTTGTTTTTAAATTTAAATGAAGTCGTTTGTTCCAAATGTGTGAATGCCATGTAAGCCGTCTGTCGAGATGCATACCAAGGTACTTAACTTCGTTGGATTGTGGAAGCATGACATTATTCAATGTTACTGGGGGACAAGTTCTTGTAGACATAGTAAATGTAACTTGAACGGATTTTGTTTCATTTACTTTAATTTTCCAATTCTGTAGCCACTGAGACAAATCGTCTAATGCAGCCTGAAGGTTTGATGATGCCAGAATAGGATCCTGATTTGATGATAAAAAAGCAGTGTCGTCTGCAAATGTTGCAACCGTAATACCCTGAGTACTTGGAAGGTCATAAGTGAACAAAATATACAAAATAGGTCCAAGAACACTGCCTTGCGGTACATCTGATTCAATTTCATGCACATCTGTAACTATATCTTGATATTTAATTTGAAAAAAGCGTTTGGACAAATACAATTTCAACACTCCATAGTATGTATGGGGCAACAAAGTTTTAATTTTGAACAATAATCCTGTGTGCCAGACTTTATCAAACGCCTGGGCTACGTCCAAAAAAGCAGATGAACAAAAACGTTTATTTTCAAGATCTTCCTTGATTACATTCACTATTCTATGCACTTGCTCAATGGTAGAATGCCTTCGGCGGAATCCAAACTGATGGGAAGGCAACAATTCTTTTTCATCAATTATAATTTGGAGTCTTTTTAAGAAAAGTTTAATATGAGTTACAAAATGGAAATTTAGACACTAGCTCATTCTGTGACTGGCTCACATAACTAAGATTTTTTTTATAAAACATTGGCAACATCTGGTTCAAATAGATGGGATGTCTACTTCAGTATATGCAATAGTCAATGATAATAATATCTATATCTTATTCTATACTATTATGCTATTATCTTTGACTATCAATACAACAACAGTATCTACAGTCGGGACCACATAAGTTTGCAGTTGAGGGAGGAGCCTATTTACCATATGGTTTTGAATGGACCAATGAGAACCGTGCGGTGTTGCCAAATCTAATAATACCAGCTGATTTGAAAATATTGCTTAGTATATTTTGATTAGTGTTGTCAACGGGCGATGTGGCAATGTCGCACTAACCTTGTCTTGTGATTGGCTGCAAACCAACTGCAAACTTACGTGGTCCCGACTGTAGTATTCAGTATCCAATAGTCAATTATACAGGGTGTTTTTTTTTTTAAACTTGCATCTTTATTTATGTAAAAACCGCAATAGATAGAAATATTCAGTTTGCGGGAATTATCTATTGACGTAGGGGGCACAATTTTTTTGAATTCAACGTTACATTCACATTCCCCCCCTGCCACCAACTTATTTTTTTTTTAATAGCAAGGTACCCCTTGTGACATATCAAATGAAAGAGCATGAAAAAAGAAAATGTTTGATGAAAAAAATTTAAAATCGGTTCATAAATTTGCAAGATATTTCCCCCCCCCCCTCCCCAGAACTTAATTTTTTTTATTGCAAGGTACCCCTTGTGACATATTAAATGAAAAAGCATGAAAAAAGAAAATGTTAGGTGAAAAAAATTGAAAATCGGCTCATGAATTTGTGAGATAATCCCCCCCCCTTTTCCCCTACCCATAACTTTTTTTTAATAGCAAGGTGACATATCAAATGAAAAATAAATTTCACCAAAAAATTTTATTTTTTTATGCTCTTTCATTTGATATGTCACAAGGGGTACCTTGCGATAAAAAAAAAAATAAAGTTCCGGGGAGGGGGGGGGGAAATATCTCGCAAATTTATGAACCGATTTAAAATTTTTTTTCATCAAACATTTTCTTTTTTCATGCTCTTTTATTTGATATGTCACAAGGGGTACCTTGCTAGTTAAAAAAATTAAGTTGGGGGAAGGGGGGGAATGTGAATGTAACGTTGAATTCAAAACAATTGGGCCCCCTACGTCAATAGATGATTCCCGCAAACTGCATATTTCTATCTATTGCGGTTTTTACATAAATAAAGATGCAAGTTTAAAAAAAAACACCCTTATATAAAAATCTAACGGTGTCTGCACAGCGCAAGTAGGGTTGTAACAGCTGTTTTGTTTGGAAGCAGCTAATGGTGTTTGTGTATTTACAAAAGCTTGGTTACTGGACTATGAAAATATTGACTCCGCTTTAAATGTACAGATATAGATTTTCAACTTAGGCCATTGTTTTGGTTTTCAATTCTGTATGTTTTATTTTCAATATTATAGTAAATTTATGTTCATACATTTTAATTATAATCAATAAAGTGTGAATTAATGAGCTGATGTCACCTGTCTGCCATGTTATCTTATGGGACGTCTGACATTAAACAACCCTACTTAGTACTTACTTGCCAATTCTACCAGGCCGCGGCCTGTAGTTAAAGGTGGCCATGGTGTCTGTCTGTATGTACTAATAGGATCGAAAGATATATTAGATATATTAGATATACTAGATATACCGGTAAGATAGTTCAATGAGAAATAATTGTCTATTGTGAAAAAAAGCTGTTTTATTAAAACGTTTTATCCACATGACCAAAATGTAAACAAATCTGTCGATGGATCTTTAAAGGCTTCTGGGGCAGAGCCCTAACCTAATTTAATTAGTTTTTCTTTTGATAACTCATCTACAGACCAAGATCTTTCTTTGGACACCTCTACCAAGTTTCTACGCCTAGCCGTTCTCGCAAATTAGTGAAGACAAAGTTACCAATTAAATATTTAGACTCCCCCATGTTAATCTAATGGAAGAAAACCCAACTTTGATGGATGATCTTGTCCAAACTAATAAAGATATCAAAAAACGAAAAAGACTTTGCAAAACTACGGATCAGGGCAATTATTTTGACACTTTAATCATCAAAATCGGTCCAAAAATGAGGGAGGAGTTCTGTTCACAAAAATCGGCTTAGCGTATTATATATATAGAATAGATTTTTGACTCGGCTGTTTACCAACACAAACTATATGTTGTTGTTTTTAATTTTCTTTGTTTACACTTATTTATTTAGCAATTGATGCAGTAGAATTTATATCTTACTAATATTATAAATGTGAAAGTTTGAGTGTTTGTTTGTTTGCAGTTCAATTACGCATTTAATATTGGACGGATTGGGCTGAAATTTGGCATAATGATAGCTTACATTCCCGATTAACATATAGGCATATTCTTATCTAAAAAAATCCTTTTGGGCTCCACCCCAGTGGCTCTGTAGTTCCCCATGTTAACATTATGAGTGTTCTAACTGGCTACTCCCGTACATAGAATGGGCTAACACTTCGTTTTGCTTATTTTTAATTCAGGATTATTCAGAAAAAAAATTAATTTTGACTTTATAAATATACCCAAAAAGAGGTTTAGTATTACGAAATATCCAAAGGCAAATAAAAAAATATCTGTGTGACTTAGTTTTAAGTATTAATATTATTACTGTAACAATATTAGAGCCAGTCTGTTAAAAAACAGATTAATTATTGATATATTGATATTATGTATTACTATAACAGTAAGCGCAAACACCAATCAACATAAGATAGTCAATTTGTGTCAGTTAGCAATGTGATTTGGTTTAGGGTTGCTAGCCCGGACCACGGATACGACGGGCCGTATCCGTGCCAGGCCTCGCGTATACATTGTACGAGAAGCAGTGATGCAGTGTGTGGTTAGAGGAGGGGTGAGGGGGGACAGCTCAAACACACACCTACAGCGCTGCCTCCAAACGGACATCCAAGCGCGCGGGGTGGCGACTTGTAGAACTACTGCTCCTCACCTTTAGACTTGCCTGGCGGCCAAACGGCCTTAAATAATATGTCATAAAGTTATAAAAAAAGTTTTCTTTATTATTTCATTAAAAATAAATCCCTTTTGGCATTACTAATCATACGAGCTAAATTAATAATTAACAGCTTTTAATAGTATAGTTAGTATTGTTATAGTAGTATTGTTTCTTTAATTTCAAAAGACTATTGATAAGGCACAACAATATTTCTACAGTAGTTTACACGTGATTGCGTAAAGATAGTGTTAACGACACGAGTATAAAATTTAAGGTACGAGCCTTGGCGAGTGCCATAAAAAATTCTACGAGTATTCTACAACTGTTTTTAAAGTAGCCGTTGTTTACTTTTATAACAGCATAGCTTTTTTTTCTGTTCGCTATTCAATATTGTTACTTATAACAAGATGGGTAACAGACCAATGAATAAGGTTCAAGGATTGAGAGAGAAGAAGTAAAATTGGAATGATTCTAACCAGCCTTTACTACTTCCTTCACCATTTCCTACGTCATGGACATGTTTCCATCCCTTCTCAAAGCATTTCAGTATTTCAATTGGAGATACATAAATCTAACTGTTACAATTGGTTTCCAGTTCCCAGACTCCTCACTGCTAGCCTTTACTACTTCCTTCAACTCTTCCTACGTCGCGGACCTGTTTCCCTCCCATCCCATAGCATTTTAGAATTGCAGATACCTTAATCTAATTGCCATAAACAGTTACCACACTCCGGACTACTCGCCTTTACTACTTCCTTCACCACTTCCTACGTCACGGACCTCTGTTTTCCTTCCTTCCCATAGAATTTTAGAATTGTATATACCTTAATCTAATCGTAATAAACAGTTCCTACACTCCGAACCGCTCACCTTTACTACAGTATTTCCTTGACCACTTCCTACGTCACGGACCTGTTTCCTTACCTTCCCATAGCATTTTAGAATTGCAGATACTTTAATCTAATCGTCATAAACAGTTCCCGCACTCAGGATAGCTCGCATTGACTACTTCCTTCACCCCTTCCTACGTCGCGGACCTGTTTCCTTACTTTCCGATAGCATTTTAGGATTGCAGATACCTTACCATCCTTATGGAACAGCTGAAGCTACTTTTATTGTTAGTTCTGTCTGGTTTTCTGTAGATGTCGTGTTTTGTTTACAATTTGTTTCTATTATTTTAGGGTTAGTTTCTCATTATTTGTGTCTCACTGTTTGGTTATATAGCCAACGATAGTAATGTAGTAATATAGTACGGTAATATAGTGAACGAGTTATCGTTTATGATTAAATAGTATTATTTGGTTAAACGAGGTTTTAAATTACTGAAATAACAAGAAACAAATTGTAAACAAAGCACGACATCTACAGAAAACCGGACAGAACTAACAATAAAATTGGCTTCAGCTGTTCCATAAGGATGGGAAATCTACCTTAATATAATCGTAATAACAGATCCCACACTCCGCACTGCTAACTTAGCATTTACTACAATGTATCGAGTAAGCTTCAGTATAATCATTGCTCAATAGTAACAAGAGATGTTTTTGCTTTTGTACTGTATTTTGTAATTTCTAGTATACTGTGGGTAGATGCCTTTATGAACACATGTGTTACAACTTACAAGTCTTCTGTTTACTTTTTCCTTGTTATTTAATTCAACCAACATGGTTACTTAGCAACCCATAAGACTAATGTTTAAAAAAATGTGACTTTCAGTTTTATTTTTCTACTTAATTAGATTTTTGCTGGCAGTTCTAACTGCAGTAAACTTGTTTTTAGGCCAGGAATAAACTATTTACAACATTTGAAGAAAATCGTCGGAGCCATTTTCGAGATCTTTGTGCAAGCAAGCAAGCATACAAGCAAACATTGCTCATATTAGAATATAGGATAATTAGTAGTTTTTAAACTTAAAGCTTGAAATATCAAATGTAAAAAATAAAGAAAAAAGATATGTAAATAAGGGAGATGAAGGTACATCATGCAAAAATGTTTATGAAAATGTGCCGTGGTAAGTTTACTCATATCAGCCTGCACAGAATTTAAAATCAAAACAAAATGACTGTTTTACTACTTGCCAGATTTTAAAGCCATAAACATTTCTATAAAGGCCATATTAAGGTTGAATTTTGTTTCCATAAGCGTTGGCGGATGTGTAACTATTTTATACAACAGATGTAAAGATCAAAATGTTTCTAGTTTGTGTCCTCTTCCCAGTGAAAAGCACAGGTACAACAGCTAGTTATAAATATAAAAATGTGGCGTAGGGTAGAGACAAGTAAGGCTTCACTTTAGCGCGGCACTTTTGGATCAGTGACCCGGACGACGCCATGTGATTCCGAAGTTTAAGATTCAGAAATTGAACAACAGGATGGTGATGATAATGTTTCCCTGTGCTCACAAACTAAAATTTACGATTCTTGTGACAGCAACCAAGAATCTTTACCTAAACTTCCAAACAAGAAGACCTATGGTAGGCAAATGAGGATTAACTCTACTGCATTGGTTAGCAATCGTTATGGTGTTTTCAATCGTTCTACAATTTGCAATAGCCTCTAGTGTTTTGTATACAACGTTGGCATAGTCACTAGGCCGAATACAATAAAATAAAATAGTAGGTAAGTATATTTTACTCTTTACTCCTGTGGCCATTGGAAACCTAGGTGGTCAATGCTATTACATATTAAAAATAAAAAAATTATAAAAATTTCTGATATAATATGAGTTTTTCATTTTCGTTCAAACTTTAGAGCACATGCGCCACTGGAAGATAACAATCAATATTTTTTTATATTTTTACCCTGTTTTGGTCTTACAATTTAGCAACTTTTTCAAGCTATTACAACTCGGAAAAAATTATAGATAATAGACCCACCCTAATATATATTTATATATATTCATATATGTGTCCGTTAGCACGGTAACTTGAGAAAAAATTATCCGATTTGGATGAAATTTGGTATAAACGTGTAAACAAACCTATATTTATTCTAACAAGTTCGCGAACTAGCATGATCGGACTATGAGAACGGGGGTTTATGGGGTAAAAATTGGGTTTTCCCATTTTTGACCATACAAAATAAAAATTTACAATTTACTTCCAAAAAATTTTTTAGAGCTTAAAAAAACATAAATTTTGGTGGTTCTTCATCTCCACCATCGTTAGGCTTACAAAAGGATCCCCTTCTGGAGGTGTAGTCAGAATTGTTACAAACAATTAACCCAAAACATAAAAGACGAAATGATTACAGATAGGCCTATCAATTCACAAGTGTACACATTGTCGCGAGCAGGACTGGAAATAGACAACTAGAGTGTCTGATTAAAATTAGATTGTGTTAGTTTCCTAGGTTTAAATTTCATTCATAATCAATTGAAATTTCACTTAAAAATGTTCCCTACCGCAATAGTACAACATTTTTCATTTATATAGACCAGCGACGCACATATGCGACGGCTGGGAGACTACCATCGCATGTATGCATTGGCTAGTCACATTAAAATAGGCAGCCGTCACATATTTGCGTTGGTGTTCCAATGTTATTAAAACACTTATATCTTTGTAACGGTCTATTTGAAGGCCCTGAATTCTCTGCAGTGGTCCACAGGGATGTCTGTCGCACATGTGTGTTGCTTGGTCTGTGGATATTATGATTGTTGATGTCATGTAATAAAATAGTTAGACAATTTACTATTGTAACAAAACGTCATTAGCCTACGTAGATTTTTAATTTGTTTCGTTATAAGCTTTTAAAACTATAATGCCAGAAAAGACTTTTTTGTGCCATTTATTTCATTTTCTGACAATTTACCATTGCAACAAAACGTCATTATCTTATGTAGGTAGCTTTTATATTTGTTCAGTTATAATATTTTTTTTTATTACTTTCACCTAAAAACAAAAACAAAAATGAACTCTCGCATAAATGCGGCATTTGGGTTATTTAAAGAAAAATATAATAATTTTAACTCAGAGGCCTATTGTCTTCGCTATATAGACCGGGCGTCACAAATATGCAACACTAGCAGAGTACCCGTCCTTCGTACGGGGTTGGAATATAAGTATAAAATGCTTATTGCAGTTATACTCAAGCTTTGCGTTTGCAATAAGGGAGGACACAGTTTGATAAAATTTGCTTTTTTAAATTTACAGTATTCTATAGTATTACACATTTACCATAGCCATAATGTTCTACCACTTCACCAAACAACAGAGAAAAATAAATTATCAACAATTCGCAAAATATCACAAATTATTCATGTAATGAAAAACATAAACATAACTGTAAACAATCCTACTTTGACAGTTCTCATTGCGAATCACAGTTTTTTGTTGCTGCTTAGTTCAAATTAGCTGTTTTCATAAATGCAAAAAAAATATAGTGCTGCACCCTGTTGGTAAATCTTATAACTTTTTAATGCTTTTCCATATCGTAGAACCAACTTCTTTAGTTGAAACAGCTGACTAAATTCTTTAATTCCCTTTAAATATGAATACTCATATAAGGTTAACATGGGGAACTACAGCGAGCCACTGGGGCGGAGCCCGAAAGGATTTTTGGGATAAGAATATGCCTATATGTTAATCGGTAATTTAAGCTATCATCATGCCAAATTTCAGCCCAATCTGTCCAGTGGTTTATGCGTGATTGAACTTCAAACAAACAAACAAACAAACACACAAACTTTCACATTTATAATATTAGTAAGATTAAAAAACGTTATCAAAAACATACAAAATATAATCTATATATTAATTTGAAACTGTTTTTCTTTGTCTTCTTTGTTTTTTAAAGAAAGGTCTTGGTCTGTAGATGAGCCATCAAAAGAGAAACGTGGTAAATTCCCTTGGGGCTCTGCCCCAGTGGCCTTTAAATTCCCATCCCATGTTATTCTTATGGAGGAAAAACGGGGTTTTGTCACAGCTAATTTCAGAGAACGGCTGGGCGTAAAAACTTGGTAGGGGTCTCTAAAGAAAGGTCTTAGTCTGTAGATGAGCCATCAAAAGAGAAACAAGGTAAATTCCTTTGGGGCTCTACCCCAGAGGCCTTTAAAGTCCCCTCTTCAGATTTGTTTACATCACGACCGTATGCATACATTTACACTACTTTTCAATGAAACAGCTGTTAATATTTAAATTGTGATTTAATAAATTTGTCAAAATGAAGTATTTGCAATGGTTTTTGCTGATTTTGAAATCGATTTTCTTCTGAATCGGGCTATGTTTTGCAATATAATGTTCTTTTACCAAATCAGTGGAAAATTCTAATATCACAGTAACTCTTAAAATTATTTCTTATGGAGTTAACTTATATCTATCGTATGGGTTGGTTTCTGCCTTTTTTACCACTTCTTGGAGATTGCACGTAGACGATATTCTTTGGCGTATTGCATCTGTAGTAGACGATACTTGGTTTGTGTCATTTTTAAAATTAAAATGGAAAAAAGCGAGAAATTATGGACAATTTTATATAAGTTACTAAAAATAAAACTGAATTAACACTGTGCTACATTTCTTGAGCAATAATTGAAAGAGCTGATTTGCAAACAATGGAAACAGGAAAGTCATAGAACACAATCAAGTAGGCCTACAGTAGAAGAAATAGAAATATTGTTTTTTTTTTCATTTATAATCGTTATTAAAGAACCTAATGCGGCTATGAGTGGGAAGCATTTGTAGAAAACACTAAAATACAATGTCAGCTTTTGAAAAAAGATAAGATATTTACAAAGAATTTTAATTATATCTAACTGTCGTGTACATCTTGAGTATTTCCATAATCTTTGAGTTGACTCTTATTAAGTCATCGGGAATTATTTTAAAATAACACCTGTAATGCTTCGCAATTGCTCGATTTCGAGCAACAGGTACACTAGTAATATATTATTTACAAACACGATTGCAGCATATTACAAAGTAAATTATCATTGTTCAACAGGTTTTTTCCTGTGGTCTGCGTGTACTGTTAACCAAGTGAAAGCCGGTCTATGTGTAAGATTAAAATGTATAACTCGGTCCGTGGCAATGGCCACGGTGTCACATATATGCGACGCTCGGTAGCAAAGTGTTAAACGTAAATAATAAAAGCCAACATTAGATGTAAATAAAGCGTGTGTTTTTTTTATATTGTTTTTTATAATTGAAACAATTCAAACAATACCAAACCATGGTTCTGTCCCCCAGTATTAACAATTCAAACAAATTAACACAGGATTTATAAGAAACAACTGTACTTTTATTAATTGATTAATATATATTATTAGTATTATTTCTTAACATACAACTTAAACTTAAATAAAGGAATCCAAAGTAATTATACAAATGGCAGTGATCCTCTCAAACAAAAATAATCTATAAAATAAAAGGACAGATAAATATTGCTACAAAAAGAATTATAGATGGTATTACTGGCACACCAGAGTTTCTGTTTTTCAAGCACACACTGTTGACATCTTGAAGTTGTTTGTAACTGTTTACATACGAATATCCTGGATCGTTTGGAAGTATGATCCCTCTACTAGAGTCCTTAACAAAAAACATCATATAAATGACAGGACATACTGTCAATGGTTAAAAATAAGACTTAAAACTAAGATACATCGGTTTTACATAAAAACAACTAAACCCTCCAGAAGTTTAAATACCCTTGCCACAGCAAACCTGCAGACTAAGCGTATTTCCATTTTTCTTGTCGATTTTCACGATTATACCCTTACAATCTTGTCAGATCTCCTATTTATTTAACATTAATTGTAATGAGTAGCCTACTTAGGTTTGCTGCTACAGGGAAGGTAATAAGGTGTATTTTTTATTAAATTGTTAATAGCTTAATGTGACATTAAAGAACTTGCGAAATTTGATTAAAATATGTCCACAAACAAGCAAACTACAACAGTATTCTCCATAAGAATAACATGGGACGTTTTAATTTACACTTTTACTTGTTCCTTTCAACTCATAAACAAAAATACAACCCCCATTGCCGGAAAATTATTGTTCAAAAGTTATTGTTACTTTTATATGTGATTTTCTCATTAAATACCCTAAAATAACAAAAAATCAGATTTTTTAAAAAAGTTCGACTGATTTTGATTGAAGTATAGTACTTAATGGTTCTTATAATTCAAAACAGAATGGTCCCCCATAGCTGTAAAAATTATGGATTATGAGTTATTGCAGCTTTTGTGGTTTTACCTGTAAAATACCATACTTTCTCCCACAGCTTGCCCATGATAAGGGCTGTCGGTAAGCTAATGGGAGAAAGTATGTGTCAGATTGCTGATACCGTTTATTTTGGAATGACCTCCAAAACCTTTAAGCACACAACAACTCTCCGTAACCTTTAAGCACACGACAACTCTTTAATATACTTTACTAAATTATTTGTTTTTAAGCTCTACAAAATAGTTTTAAAATATATTGCGAAATTGTATTATGTTTTAGGGGTTAAAAATGGGAAAACCAAATTTTTACCCCATGAAACCACCCATACCATCCCGTTCCCATAGTCCAATCCTGCTGGTATTATTTATAAAGAGCTACAACAGTGAATCTAAGAGTACAAATATAATTATTTTTTCTGACATTTTTTGTTGAAAAGAGAGTTTATTTTAAGTAAAAAAGTTAAGTTTATATTAGCTTTTTTTGAAGAGATAATAGAATATAATCAATTCAAACTAGATAACGCATTATGATCATTTAGCTTATGTTGCAGTAGAGAAGTAAATCACAAAACCATCTTATCTTATATATTTAAAAAAATTGGTTTTTCTTTTCCGAGTTCGTTTGGCTCTTCTACCCGACCAATTTTCTTGATTGAGGTCTCAAATTGAAGGTCTGCACGCACAGATTTGCCATCAAGAATCGAAATTTAATTACATATAGTCTCACTCTGTTTATACGTAAACAAAATTTGCTCTCTGTGTATTTCTTATGGGAGTTAAATTTGGTTTCTCTTTGCCGAGTTCGTTTAGCTCTTCTACCCAACTGATTTTCATGATTGAGGTTTCAAATTGAAGGTATGAACGCACAGATTTGCCATCAAGCATCGGCATATAATTATCCATAGTCTCACTCGGTTTATACGTAAACGAAATTTGCTCTCCATGTATTTCTTATGGGAGTTAAATTTGGTTTCTCTTTGCCGAGTTTGTTTGGCCCTTCTACCCGACCGATTTTCACGATTGAGGTCTCAAATTACAGGTATGCACGCAAAGATTTGCCATCAAGGATCAGCATTTAATTATCTATAGTCTCACTCGGTTTATACGTAAACAAAATTTGCTCTCCATGTATTTCTTATGGGAGTTAAGTTTGGTTTCTCTTTGCCAAGTTCGTTTGACTCTTCTACCCGACCGATTTTCATGATTGAGGTCTCAAATTGAAAGTATGCACGCACAGATTTGACATCAAGTATCGGCATATATTTATCTATAATACCACTCAGCCTATACGTAAACCAAATTTGCTGCCCATGTATTTCTTATAGGGAGTTAAGTTTGGTTTTTCTTTTCCGAGTTCATTTGGCTCCTCTACCCGACCGATTTTCATGATTGAGGTCTCAAATTTAAGTAATGCATGCAAATATTTCTCATCAAGCATCGGTATATACATAGCTACTGTATTATTCGACTAAAAACATAATTTGTATAATTTTTGAATTCTTACATCAATTTAAGATGTATTTCATAAGTTATAATTATATAATCCTATATATTTTGGTCTTAGAACTTTCAGTGAAATATCAGCTTTTATTTAAGCGATTAAGATACTGTATTACTCAATCAAAGATCTTAAATTTGATTATTTCTTGGTTATTATATTTATTTTAACGCTGCGGAGCAGCATGGGTCCTCTAGTATTAAAATAAAATAACTTGGTTTTTCTTTTCCGACTACGTTTGGCTTTTCTACCCGGCCGATTTTCATGATTGAGATCTCAAATTGAAGGTATGCACGCACAGATTAGCCAACAAGCATCGGCATATATTTATCTATAATCCCACTCGGCATATACGTAAACGAAATTTGCTCCCCATGTATTTCTTATGGGAGTAAAATTTGGTTTTTCTTTGCCGAGTTCGTTTGGCTCTTCTACCCGACCGATTTTCATGATCGATGTCTCGAATTGAAGGTATGTACGCACAGATTTGCCATCAAGCGTTGGCATATATTCATCTATAATCCCACTCGGTGCATACGTAAATGAAATTTGCTCCCCAAGTATTTCTTATGTGACATTAATTTGGTTTTTTTCTGAGTTCGTTTAGCTCTTCTACCCGACCGATTTTTATGATTGAGGTCTCAAATTGAAGGTATGCTCGCCAAGTTTTCTCATAAAGCATCGGCAAATATTTACCTACTGTACTCGACCAAAACAAATAATTTGATTTATTTTCTAATTCTTACTTCAATGTAAGATGTACCTTCACCAGTTATAATTTTATAATCCTATATATTTTAGTCTAAAAACCTTCAGTGAAATACTGGCTTTCATCTAAGCTATTATTTATTGAAATCGTACGAGTTTCAAGCAAACGCAAGGTGAAAAATGAACATAAAAATTGTTTTTCATGAGGTTTTTATATGATTAAAAATTAATAGCTCTAGTATTGGTAATGTTTTTCTATTGTTTTTTTTTCTCTCATAAATTTGATTATTTCTCGGATATTATATTTGTTTTAACGCTGAAGAGCAGCACGGGTCCTATAGACTCAAAACAACCAGTAATTTATAGGCTTTAATTTGAGCTATCAATTGTTTGAATCAGTTAAGCTCAAGATACTGTATTACTCAATCAAAAATCATAAATTTAATTATTTCTTGGATATTGTATTTTTTTAAAGCTGCAGAGCAGCATGGGTCCTCTAGTTAAGGTTTAAATCACGATTATCTAGAAACACCAAACACAACAAACAAATTTGTCTGGTTATCCATTTTTTTAATCATTAGATAGGTCCATAGCCAGATTGGAGGTAAATATTTAAAAGTTTACAATGTGAAGGTCAATCAATTCCAAAGTACAATCATATCCCCAAAGAATCTAAGCCTCCTGGTATTTTTACCAGAAAGTTTTAAAATTCCAACCAAAATCCTTCTTACCTTAAAGAGTAAGTCCTTAGTATCTTGGAACTCTGAGTACATATGAAAGACACTATCCATCTTACTAGGTGATGTAGATCCAAACCATTGGTCTAGCTCCAGAAGTAGTTCTCTCAGTTCCAAGTCTCTAACTGAAGATCTACCTGCATGAGCCATCACCTAAACACACCCCAGATACAATTAATCAATCAGCTTATTATGTCATTTAAATCTTAATAAGTGTAGAAATTAAAAACTTAACAGCACACTTTCATCGAAAATAGTTACAACAATTTTCTTTTAAGTACCTCAGAACCAATTCCGTGAGCCAGAGCACAGTCGTTGTCAACATTTAGTCCCACAGTGTGCGCCAATGATCCGTTCCTACACAACACTCGATAGCTGCTGGGCTCTATGTCTCCTGCTAGCTTACCATCACTGCCTGCAAGCAAAGTGATCATTCTTAGATAAGCCAGAGCACAGTCGTTGTCAACATTTAGTCCCACAGTGTGCGCCAATGATCCGTTCCTACACAACACTCGATAGCTGCTGGGCTCTATGTCTCCTGCTAGCTTACCATCACTGCCTGCAAGCAAAGTGATCATTCTTAGATAAGAAACGTAGGTACACTCCCAAGGTAAACCACTTACTTGTGATTGATGAACAAATGTTGACAAGGTGAGAAGAAGAGTCTTTAAATTACAGTTTTTTCATTAAAGTGGTATATAACTTTTACAAACTCATTTCTTCCTCTCACCGTGTTGATTATAATTATTTTAAACTACTTTGTACAGTAGGGTGGGTCGATAAAAATCAATATTTTTTTTAGTCCTAGTACCTCGGAAAAGTTGCTAAATTGTAAGACGAAAACAGGGTACAAATATTCCCATATATATACAGGGTGATCAACTCAAGGAGGCCACCATTGGGATATCGGAAACGGTAAGAATTAGAGAAAACTTTAAATGGGGGACATTCCTTTATTTTTTGATGCAGTTAAAAATATGATTTAAGTTTTTCGAAATTCAGCCGCCATTTTCCAAATAGCGGCCAACTTTGAAATTTCTTATAGAACGCCCTATATTTTATAAAATTTTCAGATAGAAGATGCAATTTGAAAACTTTTTTATTCTTGACATTTTTTCGATAAACCTACTTGTTTAGGAGTTACAGCCTATGGAAAAATGACTTCCGGTGTACATTTTACATCATGGAGGTTCTAAACAAGTAGGTAGGTTTATAGCAAAAATGTGAAGAGTAAATAAGTCAAATAAGTCTTAAAATTGCATCCACATTCCAAAAAGACCATAAAATTCGTTAAAAATATTAATTCTATTATTTCAAAAATGGCGGCCATTTTCCAAAATGGCGGCAAACTTGATAAGTGGTAAACTATCTATTTTATGGTCTATGTGGATGGAATTCTAAGACTTATTCTCTTCGCAATTTTGCTCTAAACTTACTCGTTTAGGAGCTACATGATGTAAAATGTACACCGGAAGTCATTTTTCCATAGGCTGTAACTCCCAAACGAGTGGGTTTATCGAAAAAATGTCAGGAATAAAAAAGTTTTTAAATTGCATGTTTTATCTGAAAACATGATAAAATATAGGGTGTTCCATAAGAAATTTTAAAGTTGGCCACCATTTTGGAAAATGGCGGCTGAATTTCGAAAAACTGAAATCATATTTTTAACTGCCACAAAAAATAAAGGAATGTTCCCCATTTAAAGTTTTCTCTAATTCTTACCGTTTCCGATATCCCAATGGTGGCCTCCTTGAGTTGATCACCTGTATATATATATATAATACGTGAAGTAGTTTTTTGTTAACACTACTCTTCCCTTATTTGTGGTCTTATTTCAACGTTTAAGGTTTGATCAGACACATTTTATAATTTACAAAAATAGTTTTACTGCACCAAAAACATTTAATCGCTTAAATAATATCAACTGTGTACTAGTGTGTCTAATAACACCCGTTTCATAGATCATAGCATTTAGATTATTTACAGTACCGTGACTTGAGTAATATCATTTTGTTTTAATATTAACCTCTGACATAACTGTACATTTATATAAACTGAAAGCTCATAGTTTTTTGACGTTTCGAATTTATAATAGGCAGCAATAATGAAATGCTACGGAACAGGGGCGGCTCCAGAGGGCAGGCCAGGTAGGCCAGGCCTACCCAAAATTTTGGTAGATATTTCAAAATCTATATCTATAAAAGAGGATGTATGTATGTATGAACCCTATGGACTCCGAAACCACTTGACAGATTGTAATGGAACTTTCAGGCATTATTAAGCATTTTTCAAGGATGGTTTCTGTGAAGTTTGGTGTAGATCCGTCAAAAGGGCTCCGCCCCAGAGGGTTTTAAGGCTCCAATGTCAGACTTTTGGAACTACAATGTTTACAAATAAATCTATATCTATATCTATACTTATTTAATACGCAAGCAGGTTTTTTGTGACAATTACTCCTCCGAAACTACTGAACCGATTGACATGTTTTTGGTGTCATTGGAAAGAGCGTAACGTGAAGTTGTGCAGGAAACTTTCTTTATAGGAAAATAATTAATGAGTGAGGCCCTGGGGCCCTTTAAAGTTTCTTATTTCTCCATAAGATTAACATGGGGAACAAACATTGTTATGAAGCACAACAACCTCCAGCTGTTGTCAGAAATGCTGTTCTGCTATTTAATTTTATTTGTTTATAAGGAGAATTGTTTCTTGGTGCCATGTGGTCAATGAATTATACTTTTGCATATATTTTAAATGCTATACACTATATAAAATTATAGTATTGTAATACATTAAGAGATCTTCATTTAAATAATCAATAAGCATGATTGAGCCTTTGCCTATACGTTTCCTGGTAAGTGTGTTGTAACTGTTTCTTATAGTATACTATAGTATCTTAAAGTAAAACTGAATTATTCTTTTCTGCATTCTAACCCCGTAGCGAAGCACGGGCAGAGCAACTAGTACTCATTTAATACACAAGCAGGTTTTTTGTGACAATTACTCCTCCGAAACTACTGAACCGATTGACATATTTTTTGTGTCATTGGAAAGAGCGTAACGTGAAGTTGTGCAGGAAACTTTCTTTTTGGGGAAATAATTAGAGAGTGAGGCCCTGGGGCCCTTTAAAGTTTTGTATTTCTCCAATAAGATTAACATGGGAAACAAAAATTGTTATGAAACTCCAGCTATTGTCAGAAATTAAAAGTGAGAAGAAGATCATATGTTAATTGTAAACAGTTTGAGTTTGCTAATTTATCAGTTTGCTACAAACATTTACTGACTTGGTTGAAATGAAACAGTTACCATTTGAATTTGGGTTGGCGTAAATATTACAATGGAAAAAAGCGAGAGAGCCTGGATAAATTTATATACGAAAAAGAAAGCTATGGAACATAGGAAAGAACACCACCAAGGAGAAGAAATAGAAATAATGTTTTTTTATTTTTTTTTTATTTATAATTGTTATTATGGACGACCTAATGCGGCTATGAGTAAGGCTATTTTTGGAAAACACTAAAAAACCAAGATCAGCTTTTGGAAAATGATAAGATATTTACAAGAAATGTTGATTATATCGATCTGTTATGTACATATTGAGTATTTCCATAATGTTTGAGTCGAATTTTTTAAAGTCATCAGGAATTATGACTGTTATTCGTTTTAAAATAACGCCTGTAATACTTAGCAATTGCTCGAATTCGAGCAACAGGTACACTAGTATAATTTAATAGCAGATGTTTACTTTCACCAACTGTTTTGTAGGTTTGAATAATCACAACATTCTGTATTAGTCATGATTTGAAATATTGCCACACTGTTTCCACAGAATGCAGCACAGAAAACTATTTTACTTTTGGATAAGTCCAAATATATTAAACCCCAATTGCAGCTCGCCTGTGCACTCAACAACGTTTAAATTGTCCACTATTAAATATGTGTAATCATAAAAAGTAAAAACCTTTATCAAAGTATTATTAACAATAAAAGGGATGGCAATGACTTAATTATCTTTTTGTTCTAAACCCACACAATCTAACATAAATTATTAAGTGAATAATAATTGTGCGTGCTATCTCAGGTATTCAAATGCCTCCCAATTTGTCATTAACCCACCACATTACTGCCATTAAAAAAAGGAACTCCAATAATACTAATGCAAAACTTAACACGTTCGCTGCGGGCCATCAAACAGCAGGCGTAGCCCCAGTGCGGCGCAGCCCGCAGCGTCGAACAAACCCGATTGCCGGGTGATTGGCTCTCATATTTCGGTATGACGAATAGCAAATAACGTGCGGTGATGTCCTGTTTTATAACAAGAGTCGACGTAGTTCGCTAAACACTCACATATAGCAGCACTGCTTGGAACGTAGCCGGTCCCATCGTATTAACAATTGGAGGGAGAAAGACGGGACAAAAAGTTGATTTTTAAGTTTGCCAGACGGGGATTTTATGGGGAAATTTTACTACCAACCTACAACACAACAAAAAGCAAGTCACCCACTACACGCTAACGTGGAAACATTCTGCAAAGGGTCGTAAACAAACGCACGTGGCGCGCTCGCCCACCCCCATCCCGCCCCCCCTACTGATAACGCGACAAAAATAGAAACCAAGGTCACCACGGTCATTCAACTGTGTCAACGCAGGTGGCTACAAAGTATTAGTTCGAAATATCAAACGGCTGAGCCACAGGAAAATATTTAAGTTCAGGAGGACCCAAGTATCCATATGGATACCGCCGCCTCTACGTGATGGACTCCAGGTATCCATATGGATACCGCCGCACCCAATGTGTTAATTCCACCCAAGCTGTGCAACGGAACCAGACTGACAATTAAAAAAATGACACCAAACTTGATCGAAGCAGCAGTCATCAGTAGTAAGTTTAAAGTAGAAAAAGTCTTTATCCCAAGAATACCGATTATTTCATCTGAATTACCATTTGAATTCAAGCATTCTAGTCTTGACTGAACGCGGACTGAAAAAAACAGAACTAAAAGCTACAAAAATTCCCGGCTGCTCTTTAATCACTCACTTTAGAAGAGAAGAAAACTTGGAGGCGTAGCAATATATTCCAAGGAAACCTTTGCTGATACAGTATCAGCTATTGACATATCAAACACATGCCAAGAGCTAATTTTCTAAGCAGCAATGATTCGCATGCAGATAACAAAGAAAAAGGATATCTACATTCTGGGAATCTATAAACCACCAAGCGAAAAGGCAAGAATTGCCCTTGATCTCCTATCAGACACGCACTTGAGTATTTCAGTTACCAAAAAAGACGAACAAAATCTATTTTTACCATTTGTGACACTGATATATCATCGAAATGACTTCGCGGTCACGGTGTGATCGTAAGTATGACTCGCGGTCTCGGTGGGATCGTCGGTATGACTCCGCGGTCACGGCGCGATCGTCGGTATGACTCCGCGGTCACGGCGTGATCGTCGGAATGACTCCGCGCTCCGCGGTCACGGCGTGATTGTTGAAACGACTCTGCGGTCACAGTGTGATCGTCGGTATGACTCTACGGTAACGCGGTCATGACGTCGCCCCCCTGCGTTCGCGGATCTATCAAGAACATCTCTCACGATAGCTGTGTCATCGTCGCTTGCGAAGCGGCAAAATTGCCGACGATTGGATCAAATCCTGCCCCAAAAAATTCCGGAATCAAATGTAATCCCGTCCTGAAAATCTGGAATATTTTTCCAGAAAATTTCCCGACAGTTTGGGACTTGTCTATCCCTACTTTACACTTATCTATTACTTGCGAATTGTCACAACTAGTGACTATGCCAATGTTGTGCAAAACACTGGAGGTTATTGCGGCTGTAGCACAATCGGAAACACCATAATGATCACTAACCGCAGTAGGTTTAAGGTTAATCCTCATTTGCCAACCAGGGGATTAATTTTTTGGAAGTTCAGGTAAAACTCTGTGTTGCTGTCAATGCAATCATCATTTTTAGTTGGTGAGCACAGGGATACATTATCATCACTAGCCTGTTGTTCAATTTCAGAAACTTTATTCTCGGATTTTTGGTTTGAAGTGCTGACACGAGACTTTCTTTCTAGCGATGTCATGCATTTCTTTGTTTCACATAAGTGCACTCCTCCAATTTTTCCGATTCTGTGAACTGGAAGCGAGTAAATAGATAGTACAGTTGCACTGATATAGGTCAGGAGTCTTTTCGCACTTACAGTTAAGAAGAATAGGACATTTGCAAGCGGCAACATCAAATAGTAACGAGCATTTGTGCTTGAACTCGGGGGACCACGCGCTTTACGTAAAGAATGTTAGCAGAATAGACGATTGCACGACCGTCGGACGACAACCAATGAGGGAACGCAGCTGCGGACCAATCAGATAACGGCATGAATGTTGTTCAATGCACTGCCTCTTACCACGTGATATTGCCACAACCCACGGAATATTTTAAAGCAGTTGTACCACTCACTGGTCCGTCACAAAATATCCCACGCTATAAACAAACACATAGCTTTCTGCTCTGTGGGTATAAATTAACTGTCATTTATCGTAATGTTGAAACATAATAATCCATTATGTGGTGGTGTTACCGGAGTCAAATTAGTTTCACTATTCGAAGAACGTATGTGCAATCTACAAGATTAGTATATCTCCTGAAGTCCTAAATAATAGTGTAGTGAATGATTATGGCCCTAAATTAATGCCACTTGCACATTTAATAGAGAAAATAATTGTTAAATCTAAAATTGAATTCCCAAAGCTGTAGCTTTAAATATTGCTCAAAATATCTTTGTTCTTGCTTTTTTCAGTTATAATTTATTATTCATGTGAGGTTCATAGGTTCAAACAACTGGAATGTCAGGGACATAACTTAAATGCGATGACAAAGCTATGTAAGCTTTCCTTCAGTCCAACTTCCTTGATTTAGGCATTTAATATTCGTTCTTACATTAATGTAGGACCAGGTTAAACGTGAAATAGTTGTAAAAAGCGGCTTTCTTATGAAGACAATGACCTCGCCCACCTCGCCCCCATGGTATTTCCAAATGCTTAGGTTTCACACTAAGTTCAACTTGTAAAATAAGTAACAAACCAGTGTAAAAACGAACATTAATGAATTTCCACGATTAAATGAATTTAAATTTAAAAGGCGTAATGAAAAGCCCCCTTCCCGCAGAAAACCTGTAGATTATGTGAATGTCCATTTACCTCACTGGTATCCCATTGTGTATATTTGTATATAGTTGTAATATATTTGTATTTACAAAATAATTTTAATACATATTACCTAGCTTTTGTACCTGTCCTCTGCTACGGAAAGAGGTCGCAAAATAGTAACATTCGATTTTTACTTCAGTTGTATAACATATTCTCACATCTGCCAAAGGGTTTAGGAACAAATTAAACCGTACCAGGTAATTCGAAAGAGGTGGAAACCATCATTTTTGGTTTAAATGGTTGTTATATCTTGTATTAGATGAAACCCGTCTAACTCGTCGGCTACATTTAAGGTTTCAAGCAAAAAATACACGCAGTTGGTTCACTTCTTAGCCAGTGAACTCTGCAATACTGTTTACTATACTAAATCCAGGGATAACGTTATCTATAATTATTGAGACTTTTTTTAAACTACAAACCAAACCAAAGATTTTTTGTGTCAACTGTCAATTCTGATGGAAAGGAATTTCGTGATTTGCTTCAACAATGGGGAAATGGAACCCTAAAACCATAAAATATTACTATGTAACTAATAAAACTGTTCATTTTGTACTTATTTACTTCCCTAAATTTTTACTTATTGGATGGTCGATTACTAACGCAAAAAGGACAAACATACGACTGATTCTTAGTTTGTTTAAATATCAATAAGTTGGTTTACATTTTGACCTTTTTAGGGACGTATGTCCCTGAATGCCACAAGTCTATATATAAATTACTTGAGGCGATTCTTTGCTTCAAAATTGTGGGCGACTGAGAAGTCGTAGAACGATGGAAGAGGGTTCAAATTAAAGGTGTCGATCCCGTGACGGCCGAAAAAGTGAAATTCTCAAAATGTTGACACAAAATTAGGTACAACCATTATATAACGTAAAATGTTCTCCATAAGAAGAGCATTAGAAGCCATTTACTGCTGATTTTTGTTTACTTCAATACAGATGATCGTCGTTAGATAATAAAATATTTCTGAGTTTGTTTGGATATTAAATAATTTGTTTTATATTATCGAGCTTTTTAGGGACTTAACAAGCCACTAGTCGTAATTAATACTGAATAAATAAAGGTAACCTGAAACCCATATAGTCTCTCTAAACCCAACTGGTACGTTTTATTTACGTTTCCAAAGAGCTTTAATAACAAAACAATGTACCTTTTTTCTCAAAGTTATTGCATGCAAGCTCATAGAATAGGTCCATGGTAAGATTATTACTAAATGATAAATTTTAAAGATGTGTACAAACTTATTTGCCCTTATATTCTAATGATTGTCGGTAACTATGAAATAATGTTAGGTAATAATGACAACTTCAAGCTGGTGTAGTATGCAAATGGAAGGTGGTGTGCAACAAATTAAAGCCAACATAAAAACCAGTATACGATGTTACGGAAATGATTTTCTTACAGATTGGTAAAGTTGCATAAACACTGTAAAGTTTTTTTATTCAAAATGTATGTAGTTGGGTAAAAATGTAGAAGCTGTTAAGTTTGTTTACAAGGTGTTTTTCAACTTTAAAACTGTTGGACCTTGCCTTAATGCCCCTATAAATGTGTAATATTACGATAATGCCTTGATTCCCTGATTAATGCTTACTTCATTGTGTAAAAAAGTTGTCCTGAACAATTAAGTACCATAGGGTGTTTTTCACAACACAAATCTGTTTTAATTGACTTGTATATATAAAATATAACCTGTATTAAAAATTAATAAGCAGTGATTGATAGTTATCTTAGTCGGTAATCATGTATAAATACATTCAAAGTTTGTTATTATCCTTAGGTCAGTTTATACTTGACTTCGTCTCGCATGGGCACAACTAGTCTCGTTCGGTAAACATAAATTTTTCTGAGTAGTAGCTAAACACTACTATACTATTATACTATTTTTGAATACTATAACTCCCATTTAAAAGTATGCCCTCAAAAAGGCTGTAGCATAAGAGTTGCAGAGAGGACATCTCTGCACTTCTTGCTGATTGGGTAAGTTCTTCTGCACATGTCTGACACATGCAGACATGACCGCATGGTACATCGACGTGTGTGGACAGTCGCATAATGCACACTCACATTGACTCCCTGACTGTACACTGTTGTTGGGGCTGGAAAGCCATGACTGGAGGGGGTGGGGAGGGTCGTCGGGGTTGTCAGCTCCAAGGACAGGTGCAGATGGACGAACAATGTTGCCTGTGTCAAGATTTATGATTAGCTATTAACAAAAGAGTATTGCATTGTATTGATTTAAGTTGTCAGTTCACTTATGGTTGGATACCTTTATGTTGTCAGTTCATTGATGGTTAGGCCCCAGTAACTTTAAGGATGTGTTGCAGAAAGTGAATAGTGCCGGAAGGTCAAATAGTTTATTCTTGTACCATTAGTTAATAAACAATATATTTTGCTGTAGCGTTAGTTCAACAGTACCACCTGGTCAACAAGTAAAGTCAGTACTAAAAACGTAGGCTGAGTATATGAGTGTGACCAATAGTGAATGGTTTGACCTAGTGAACAGTTTTTACGAAAACAAATATTTAATCAAACGATCTATTTTGCTGTTTCAATAAGTCAACCAACTGTACCACTAGGTCTAAAGTATATTCTGTTAAAAACAATGATAGTCCTCTCGATGCATGACTTCTCGGCGTACTTAAAATTGTGCTAAAATTTTACAAAATTGGTACAGAGATTCTTGGTTAGTACTAATTGATCACTGTTTGGTTTCGACCTTATTACTACAAATTGATATGTATAGTGAAATAGTTTTATATCATGATTTGTAACATGACAATATACAAGACAATGGACAAGTTTATTAGTCATTATTTAATTCACAAAAATACAATAGACATTGTCAATCTAAACAATAGAAATATTATTTATTAACAACTATAACATTTAAATCTTTGTTTAGAAATTGTAAATTGAATAAATCACTTAATTTGTACACAGGAGGATTGGCTTTACACCAAGAGAGCAGCTTTTTTTGAAAATTCTTTTAAGGGCAATGCGCGAATATCAACTGGAAACATGTTAAATATTTTGATCCCCATGTGGGTATGATAGTTTTGAGATCTTGACAGTCTTACTCTACTTACATCAATAAAATTTATATTCCTTGTTAAGTGGCTATGGATATTTCCTCTTAAAACATGTTTGTTTCAGTTCTTTCCACAAAAATGGAAACTTCATAAATATACAGATTTACAACAGTTAATATATTAGATTCTATGAACAGGGATTTACAATGGTCTAATATTTTGGCACCGGTAACAATTCTAATGACTTTTTTCTGTATCACTAACACCTTACCAATACCATTGAGTATAAACCTCAATACCTACTCCATTACCCCAAATCACAATCCCTAATCTTATGATGCTCTCAAAAATGCAAAATAGGCTAATTTCAAATAGCTATTACAGTAGTAATAACACGATTCCTTAAACTGCTTGATAAACATTTGACTGTGGATAACCTTGTGCAGATAAAATCAATATTATGCTGCCAAGACAGCCTAATAGAACTATAATCACAGATATCATGGGTTGAAACCATTGAAAATAATTAATTATCTGTTTTGTCAACACTTAAAAGTAAGCCGTTTGCAGAGAACCACTCTGTCGAATGTCGATTGAAAAGTTAGCATCCGAGATTTTTTTATTTTTTGGTTAGAGAGGTGTTGTTTGTGGCAAGGTTGTAGCCAATAGCTCAATGCGTAAAATATATATAATTTTTGAAATTTTACAATCAGCGGTGTAACTAACTTGGGTTGAAAAGGAAGGGAAATTTAGCATTTCGCAACGTATGAAAAGAAGCTCCAGTATATCGTATGATGGAGTTATCTTTCTTTACAGTTCTAAGGACGAGAAAAAGATGAATATACATCACCAGTACATTCATATTATTTAAAAAACATCTTTCGATATTACCAGTATACATTTTTCACTACAATTAATAAGAATACTTCATATCTATATGAATGAAATTGTACATTGTTAAAATTATGTTAGCATAAGTTTAAAATTAACAGAAGCACGAAAACTGTTACAAACACAACATTTTTAAACTACATTTGACAATGTAAGAGACGACACATTGCTAGAAGACGATAAAGTAAAAGATACAGTGAAGGGATGGTAAACCGGCGGCGATTGGAACAACCACATTTCCCGCAATGACTTGCGGTGGCGGTTAGTAATTGAAACAAAAATTATGTATAATCCTTGACTTTGTTCTTCATCCCCCTTATAACTCTGTCTATGGATCCATTGTCGTATTTTAAGTGATTTTAAGTGATAAGACACGTACACCATTTAATTAGTAGTTAATTTCCATCGTCTGATAATTAACCTAAGTTTTTACAGCCGAATTTCTAATTTTACTATTTTACAAAGCATTACCCGAAAGAAGATGGGGCAAAACAGCTAGTAATATTATTTTTTAGACCAGTGGGCTCAGACTGTTGTAACCGTAACCTAACCTTCTCTGCATGTACTGTATAAGTTATGTTTAGTCATTAGTCAATGGTTTAATACCAAGAGCCGAGAGGAAACGACGGTTCCAGGAAGTGGGAGGCCCGCTTGGGTGCACACGCCACACCAACTATCTGTCTACTTATAAATAACTATAAATAACTTATAAATAACTATCTACTTATAATATTCGGGGGTAAGTCTTTTAACATAAAATCCTTATCTGGAACAAACTTTCCTTGTAGCGTTTTATTTTTATAAATTTTAGCCTGTGGTTATGAACTTTTGAGGCCATGTGTTGCGTTTTTAACTATTAATTTTATTATCATAACATAATCCGTTTTAATCATCCTGTATTATAGTACTAACCGCTTCCCATTTATTGAACTAAGAAATTTTGGGGTTCCTTTGGGTTTTTATTAATAGTTACCTTAACACGTTGGGTGCTGATGACGGGAATTCCCGCAATTGCTTAACATTGAAATAAATGCAACTATTATGTTCAAACATGTCGATAGCACGAATAGTGCATGGATGTATGCCTTGTTATTTTCATTGCTTCACTTTAAGTATATTGGCATAGATAGTTTGAGTCTATTATTAGGTTTTAAAGAGAAATGTATTCTTTTAAACAAAGAATACTTGTACTTTTCAGAATTCTTATACGTTCAAGCTAAGTGGTAATTTACATTTTAAGTAAAAAACATTTCGTATTCCCGTAAAGCCACTATACTGGAATTATACAGGATGTCCCATAACTCTCTGGACATATGTATAGTGTTATTGCTTAGGTCAAGACAAACACATTTCACCATAGGAACACGGGTCTGTGGTGCCTAGGTCGTAAATGGGGTATTTGCATTTTTAATCGGAGAAAAGTGGTCATGCATTTAGAAAAGTAGACAATTCTCTGTTATTATTTTTCCATACAATTTACTAACTTTTTGGCTCTTGCAATTTTTCGTTAAGTTAACGGTTTTCGTGAAATTTGGCATCAAATATTTGAAATGGCTGCCATTTTAAAACGGTAAATTTAAATGATTTTTTAGTATAATTTTAAACAAAGATATGTCTTAACAAGATAAACATAAAAACATTCAACGCTGTATCTCAAACCGTTTAGGAGTTATTATTGTCTTTGTAAAACACATAAAAACACATAAATACAAACAGACTGAAAACTAGGTACCACAGACCCATATTCCTATGGTAAAATGCGTTTGTCTTGCTTAGCAATAACGCTATACATATGTCAAGAGTGTTACGGGACACTGCATAAGTATTAGGTGTGATGATTTACCTATAGATTTATAGAAACATACAGTCTTTCATACGCAGATCTATAAGAAATTATAATAAAAATAGATAAACTAAGGGAGGGTTAAATATAAGTGCAAAAAGAATGAAAGAGAAAGCGCATCAGATGATAAACTTTAGCTTTACATGTGTTTACATAGTTTATTGAGGTTTATTGTTTTACACCACTGCTATTTTTTGCTTATCCTCTAGTCGTGGGAATGATTTGTAACGGAAGTTCCGAGATAAGAAACTACTCGGCTTATTAACGCGAGCAGTTCTTCATTAGATTCCAGGAACCAGTTGACATTGTTGAAAGCTACGGTTTTCGACAGGGGACTAAAAAAGTCCACACTTTAAAATCTTGTGAAATAAAAAAAAACAACTTAACTATTTCATTCTGAAAACTTACAACTACGTCTTAAAATTTTACGTGTAGGCCTACTTGCACATATCAATAATTGTACATTCGTATGTAAATGGTTTTGTATCAGTATTTTTAAAATACCAGTATTTTAAATACCCTTCCTCGATCTCAGTTCTCTTTGTGAAAACACTGTGAGCAAGCAATCGAAGTTCATTTAAAAAGTACAGAATGTACACATCTTTAAAAACCAGAGGATAACTAGTTAAAATCTCACAACTGTTTAACGCAAACATTTGTATGATATTGTAAATCATCTTAAAGCTCTTACTCTATTAATAAAAATATGTTGGTGATACCAGAGGTGAACAATTATTATTCGTTTTAAAATGGCTGCTTCGTATGTAATAAATGCTGTACTATATTTAATACGCAACATTTTTCTTAAAAATCAAAATATTTTTATCTTGATAAAACTTTAGCATTTCTTATGAGGTATGTTATGAAATACTAGCAGTTATACCCGTGCCTTGCAGCGGGGTCAGTATACAAAAGAGACAATGTTGGTAATTTGAAAATGCATTAAACATGATTTCAATCCTACCAATTAATTTAGAAATTTAATAGAACAGCATTATTTAACTTGATAATGGTAAGTTATGTTTTTGTTAACCCATACTGTGGACAGGCTACATAGGATACAAAATCAATGCTAGATTTTGAGGTATAATTGAATAACATGTTGGATGGTTTGTATTGTAAACGAAAAGCCATCACAATAGTTCCAAACCTGTCAATAGTGTAATTTCCTACCATATTTTTTTTCAATTATAATCAGGCAAATGGACATTCTCATAGTCTGCAAGTTTGCTGTGGCAAGGGCTTTATATTACTGTTTACTGTAAAAATTTATTTAAAAACTCATTCTCATAAAAATCAGAATAAAAGCCTAGGTTGATACGACAATTATTATAGATTTTACAATGAATTATTCCCTGTAGAATATTATTCCAGCATTTCACAAATATTGGAACAGACTTAGTATAGATCAAAATCATTAAAAAATGAAGTGACTGAAAGAATCCTACACGAATCAAATGATATTAACATATGGTTTGACAGTTCTATCTCCTATATAAAGCCAAAAGTACCCATGAACTTTTGAGAAAACTATAACTCATAAACCATATACTTGGAATGTTCGTCATGATGAGAAGTAATTGCTTTCCAAAGGGAACTTTCCATATACCTAATGTTGAAAATACCTCAGCTGTGTCCATTTGTATGTTATTCTTTCAATTTATTACCGTAATAGCAGAGTAACCGTCCTTCGTACGGGGTTGGAATATAAGTATAAAATGCTTATTGCAGTTATACTCAAGCTTTGCGTTTGCAATAAGGGAGGACACAGTTTGATAACATTTGCTTTTTTAAATTTACAGTATTCTATAGTATTACACATAGCCATTAGTATTACCATGGCCATAATGTTCTACCACTTCACCTAAACAATAGATAATAATAAACTATCAACAATTCACAAAATATCACAAATTATTCATGAAATTAAAAACATAAACATAACTGTAAACAATCCTACTGTACTTTGACAGTTCTCATTGCGAATCACAGTTTTTTGTTGCTTCTTAGTTCAAATTAGCTGTTTTCATAAATGCAAAAAAATATAGTGCTGCACCCTGTCGGTAAATCTTAACTCTTTAATGCTTTTACATATCATAGAAACAACTTTTTTAGTTGAAACAGCTGACTAAATTCTTTAATCTATATCTATAAAAGAGGAACTATGTATGTATGTGTGTGTGTGTGTATATACGTTATGGACTCCGAAACCAGATTGTTGAAACATATTGTAATGAAACATTTTTAGGCATTGTTAAGCATCTTTCAAGGATGGTTCGAGTTTAGTTTGGTGCAGATACGTCAAAAGGGCTCTGCCCTAGAGGGTTTTAAGTGGTCCAATGTCAGACTTTTTGATCTACAACGTTTAAAAATAAATAAATATAATTTAAAAGCAGATGTTTACTTTCACCAACTGTTTTGTAGGTTTGAATAATCACAACACTCTGTATTAGCATTAGTCATGATTTGAAATAGTGCCACAGTGTTTCTACAGAGTGCAGCACAGAAAACTATTTTACTTTTTAATAAGTCCAAATGTATTAAACCCCAATCGCAGCACACCTGTGCACTCAACAACGTTTAAATTATCCAATGTTAAATATTAAAACATAAAAACCTTTATCAAAGTATTATAAACAATAAAAGGGATGACTTTTTTAAATGTATGACAACAGCTAATTTAATTTGCAACCAAAAGGTGAGTGAGCGTAGCGAACGAACATCAACCTGGAGGCAAGTAAGCGTAGCGAACGAGCCAACCTGAAAACAAGTGAGCGCAGCGAACGATTTACAACCTGAAGGTGAAAGAGCGTAGCGAACGAACTTCAACCGGGACGTGATATGGATAGAGCCATGCGAATACTTATGAAGTTAAGCGGGGCAAAGCCCGCGGGTACAGCTAGTTCCCTTTAAATATGAATACTCATAAGGTTAACATGGGGAGTCACAGAGCCACTGGGGCGGAGCCCGAAAGGATTTTTGAGATAAAAATATGCCTATATGTTGATCGGGAATGCAAGCTATTATCGTGCCAAATTTCAGCCCAATCCGTCCAGTGGTTTAAGCGTGATTGAACTTCAAACACACAAACAAACAAACACACAAACTTTCACATTTATAATATTAGTAAAAAATTTGTAGTTAAAATCAGGTGAGGTTATTTGTCTGGATTACAGGCCGTTTCACCGTGCTTGGCGTGTAGGGGAGGCACTGCGAGAGAGACAGAAAAATACAAAAAAACTTAAACATAAAGCAAACTAATTTGACAGCTGATACTAGTTCACAACTTCAGTATTTGAACGTGAATTTACCGTACATCGAGGCGTAGTGGGGGAAAGCTCTCAGTGCGTATGCTCCAGCGAGGCGCCACGCACCGTGACACTATCTGTACTGTATTCTGTTTTTTATATTTCAGCTTAACTTAACCAATGAATAGTTTTAATAATACTTACGAAGTCAAACGGGGTGAAGCCCGTGGGTAACAAATAGTTTAAGTAATGTTAAAATTATGTTTACATTTGGGCAAGTGACATAATTATTTTATATTTATGATTCATACCCTTTTCATCTAATATTTTTGCAGTATTAAATATGTTTAAACCAGCTGTGTGGAAATGTGAAATTAAATTTCATTCGTCTGCTTGTTTACATTTAAAATTTGTTGGTTTGTTCTTTGTTACCATGGATCAACATAAATCAATATTTAGGCTACTTTTTAAAACTCTTACCTCAGAACTTTGAAAGCTCGTGGGGCAGAGTCCTAGGTAAATATCAAAGCGGAAATAGTTCTATGTATCCTCGGAGATAAGATTCTTGTCCAATTTGAACACAGTTGGTTCAGTAGTTTTTAAGTATCTCATATAAACAAACACACAGATACAGACATACAGACACAGACACAAAGACAGACAGACACCACACCTTCTTTATAATATTATGGATTACAACAGTATATTAAAATAAAGATTTCAGAAACCTTTTTTTATAGTTACGTATTCAAAATTCAACGTATTCATTTCAAGCAAAACGGTGGCATACGCATACATCAAAATTCTATAATATGTTTAGTGTATTACAATTCCAAGCAACATACAAATTTATCTATCTATCTATATATTAATTACGTAAGCCGATTCTTTGCGTCAAAATCGTGGGCGACTGGAAAGCCGTAGGATGACGGGAGATAGTCGTAGGATGTTTACTTATAGGACACCCTGTTTAAGATAAGTGTAACGGTTAAATTTTGTTTCTAAATTAAAACGTTGATCTAAAACCATTTTTACGGCGTTTTCAAAGAACAAAACCTGATTGCTCCGCACCCTGACCCCGTTTCAAATCACGGGTGTAACGGTAAGTTTTCAAGTTTATGACGATTAGATTAAGGTATCTATTATAACAGGTTACGTTAAGGTATCTGCAATCATAAAATGCTATGGGAAGGGAGAAATAGGTCCAAGTTAGGAAGTGGTGAAAGAAGTAGTAAAGGAAAGCAGCGTGGAGAGTTGGAACTGGAAACCGTTTGTAGCAGTTAGATTAATGTATCTTCCATCCTAAAATGCTTTGAGAAGGGAAGGAAACAGGTCCATGACGTAGGAAATTGTGAAAGAAGTAGTAAGGCCAGCAGTGCAAAGTGTGGGAACTGTCTTTGGCAATTATGTATCTGCAATTCTAAAATGGTATAGGGAAGGAGGGCAAACAGATCCACGACGTAGCGAATGGTGAAGGAAGTAATAAAGGCGAGCAGTGTGGAGTTTGGGAATGGATTAATCTATCTGCAATTACTAAATTGCTTTCAGAGTAAACTAATGATTTTCCCCGTGCAAAGCTCGGTCCCCAGGTACTATTATATAATCCTTAATACAACCTTGATTCTTTTTGTGCCCCTAACACAACTAGTAATAATAGCCCAGAAAACCTCAGTCATAAAGTCATCAAACAAACTAGTAAGAATGTTAAAAGATATTAGAATCACAAGATTTTTAACTCATTAACTGCACCTTTCCCAAAGGAAATTTGTTTAATACCAAGAGTAAATCCGAATCTCAAATTATTTAGGTATATTTTTAAGAGTATACATTTGCATAAGTTCAAAACAACTGCATTTTCTTTACATACACAAAAATCCATCTTTTATGGGACGAGTTATAGGCAAGAATCTACATTATGTGGACAAGCTATACAGGAAGTGATATATAGTACAGGGGCCAGGTTTAGGAGCGATAGACGCTCGGCAATAAATCACGAGGAAGCAAACCGTCGCCGGATCTTTATTCGGCTAGACCACTAAACTAATGAACAATGACGCGACGAAGGACAGGAATACATACGGTTGTATAATGGCATCTCTAGACAAGCACTACATTGACTATTAGTTTATTAATAAACTGTCATTTACTGTCAACGGTCACATAAGACTAAAAGTCAAACAGTGTAAATACACGGATTTACAATGGCAAAAGTTAATTTATAAAAATATTCTTCTTACAAGTTTAGTAAATATTAAGACACATGATTACACAGAAATTTATATGTACGCAGATACCTCCTTGAATAAGTGTATAAATTACAAATTCTAACAATAACTATATTTACTTTCCCACAATGTAAGCAAACGGGGAAATTTGGTTTTCAAACGTTGGTATCACTGCATCCGAAACACGAGGCCTGTATAAGTACTTCCGAGAAATACGCGTACTTTCCCGATAAAGCCCTCCCCCTTCTACCACTACTAAAGATAAGCACCGCCCAGACTCGTCCAACTTGCCATACGTACTAAGGCCTTATCTGCCTGTTCGTACTGTCCGCGAGAGTAAAGAAGTCCCTTGAGCCAGAGCGATACGCAGCTATGTTTGGAGGGTATAGCACACTATTTGCAGGCGCTAGGCATCTTAGTGCCTCGTCTCGATGTCTGTCTGTAAACAACTGTTGTAAACATAATTACTCATATCTTTGTTTTGGTAAGTGGATTATCATCATATGGTCATTTGATTCAGTGCAGTCTCGTATGATTGCGTATTGGAGTTCTGTTTTGTTTTGGACAGTCCTTGCAGCTATGGATTTATCAAAATGTGGTGCTACTATATATATAGTGGAGAGAGGGATTTAATTTGACGGGTGATCGAGTGTTGTGAAAATGAATGTAAAGACAAAAAGTGATCAGTGCCGATAGAAAAGGCAACAGAACGTGCCTCAAACTAGTGTAAAATGTCATAAAAAACTATTAAACGAATTAGAAAAACCTGCAAACAAACTCCGGATGTAAAACTCTGTACACTCGGGAAAAAATGCAATGATAGACCCACTTTCACTCGTGTTTTGAACGTTACTTTTCAGAAAAATTAAACAGTTGATAAAGCAATGCCCAATATTTGTTTGTTTACGTCGGCAAAATCTAAAACATATTGTTAACATTCTTTTGCCGTAGTAAATAATGTAATGATGGATTTTTGCAGGTGATAAACATGAAACGAAAACAGGTTATTTCACAGTAGTGTAGCGAAAAAAGCTATTATCTGTTTTGAGAGAAAGGATTAATTTTAAATGGATCGAATGGGCCCTTCGGCGTCTTTTCAAAGATATGGGGTTACAGTGGAAGAAATGCGATTCCAAAAGAAAATGTTTGATTGAAAGGCCTGACATTATTAATTGGAGGTTTAAGTATTTGCGAGAGATGAGGAAGCTAAGGGAACAGAATAAGAAAATTTTCTATCTGGACGAAACTTGGATGGGCAATAATTTAACGTTCCAGAAATGTTGGTATAGTGTAGACGTCGATGGTGTGTTACCTGATATGAACGCGCCATACCGCGTGAAGAGTGAAGACGGCTCTAATTGTCCCGCGAAACGTTGAAGCGTAACGCCTTCAAACTGTGAATAGGCCGGAGCTCAGGGGACTTCTTTTCTCTCGCGGACAGTATACAACCCTTGAACTCGTCAAGTTTTCTTATGTAAGCCCCTTTAATTTTGATCCCTTGTAAGTGATTTTATTTAGTTTTAGTATTATTTTATTTTATTAGCATATTTTTGGTACTGTATTACTTTTAATATCACCTAATTAGATTTTGAATACAACTAGCACAAAATGCTGTTTTTCTTTATTTTAAGCAATATTTGCAGCCGGAGGGAAGATGTTAAAATATGTTACTGTTTAAATATCAATTGCTTAGTGTCTTGTAATTTCGACTAATACATATTAAAAATAGCAAATTTAAAAACTATAAAAGTTGCCAGAAAAATATTCATTTTTCATTTTCCCCCCAAAATTTAGAGCTTATGCGTGACCGGAAATAACAACCAATATTTTATCCTGTCTTGCTCTTGCAATTTAGCAACTTCTCCAAGGTATTACAACTCAAAAAAATATAGATTTTTTCTATCCACCCTATTTCAGATCCTTTTTATAAAATAAATGAGTTTTACAATAGTGATATTTCAAATGTGATGTTTAAGCCAGTGCAAAGACAACTTGTTTTAGTTTTTTTAATGCCAACACTCTAATCATGTTTTTGTGTAACTTAACTGGTTTCAGAATTGTAACCATACTGATTTAGTCATAACAGTCATGGTTTTTATCTACTCGTTCCATTTTTTAATTGTGCTTTACTTACATTTTTCATCTAGTCATTCGATACGTACCTGCCATTAGCTGATTTTAAACAAGACCAGCTTTAATTAACTTATTTCATTAAAATTATCTTAATAATTTATTTTCTTTGTTATAATTAATTACTTTGTAATACTATTTAACAATTCTCAAAATGAAGAACCCTATTGCATTGTAATATGTTTAAAGGACAATATAAGATTCTTATTCTTATTCATCTCACATGTATCTTCACCTGTGATTGTGGCAAATAATTAGTTTTTCTAAATATCTGTTTTTGTAAAAACCCTGTGTCTCCCATTTGCTTGCGACCTAGTGGTAAATCTGGCACTGTGACTAAACCAGGAAACTCATGAAGATTATGATGTTAGTGTTGCCCGTTTTTGCAAATTAGATTTGACAACAGTATGTTTGGCACTTCATACAGAATAGGAATTAATAAATAAAGAATAATACCTGTAAGTTGTCGATAGTCCACAAAAGCAATATCTCCAAATCCGCTGGTCAGACAGCGTAGTGCTCCCAAGTCACCGTAAAACACACTGTTCTGAGTTGTAGAGCAGGAATCTACCAAGTAAAAGTATTAATTTTTAATTGATTTCAAACTACCATACAATTAACTGTTGTTTGACATATCAAATCGCATAAAATCAAAATCTCCTTTATTCATAAATGTGCATATTCATAAATGCGCCGGCATATAGAACAATATTTATAGGGATATTAACACTTAAAAATCTTTAACTACCACCAATAACAACAGAGCCCATGTGTGATGTAAGATTAAAAATAGTTTATATGGTATATACACTCTACAAAATGTCGATTTGATTTTAACCACAATAAATTTAACGTTTTACAAAAGTCTTCAAAAGGAAAACTTTTTGTAATTTTTGGTAACCAACCCATTTAATTATGAATCTAGTTTTTGCAAACCTGTCGATGTAAAAATTTCTAAACAGATCTAAATTTTACAATTTTGCCTTATTTTAAGGCAATTTCAAATAAAATTTTCTTGATATAACCGTTTTGAAACTATGAGCTGAAAAAGTCTCATATTTTCATCATAAAAAATATACATGGAAATTATAATTAACCTTATGTTAAAGCATTTGAACTGAAGTTAATAAATAATAAAACATATCTCAAAAAATTTTTTTTCAAAATGTTTACTTTTTTAACAAAAGTTGTTACAGTAGACTCCCTCTTATACGGACTCCTCGGGACCGAGGCCAGTCCGGATAACGGGTTTTCCGGTTAAACCGACGTCCCCAAAAACTTGTTAAAACGGACTGTTTACTGTGATATTCGACTTAAATTTAGGAGAGCATTGTATTTAGACACGTGATCACTGGTCTCAAATCTTTCCCACGAGAACAATTGTTTCAGTACTGCCCACTTCCCAGGGCTACAGATATACATGTATATCTGTAGCCCTGGCCCTTTTCCTGCCGATCTAGTCCGGTTAAACCAATTTGCTGATTAAAATTGTCCGGTTAAAGAGATGTCATTTCCACCAAGTGTAGTCCGGTTAAACCAATGTCTGGTTATAAGGTGTCCGGATAAGAGGGAGTCTACTGTATTTTAGAGCTGCACATATTAAAAATGTTATTTTTAATTTTTTTACCAGGTATTTCATTCAAACTAATAATTTTTATTAAATCTAGTGCTAAGTATTACATACCCGAACCATTAGGTTGTGAGGAGCAGAGGCTGCACAGCTTAGCAGGGACTACGCCTGAGCCTCGGGTATGGTCAGTGTCCTTGGCCCCAGGCGCACACGCCCCACCCAAGTAGCTGGCCATGGCCTGGCCATACGGGCATATCTTGGCCAACTGATGCTGCTCTAGCAGAGTGGCCACTGTGGCCGACCACGCTGTAATATACATTTGGGTTAGTAATTAAAGGCTTTTTTAAGTGAAAATCCCCAAAATTACAATAGTTTTTTGTTTACAGTATGATTGTTAGGAGGTGGTAGAGCATATGTGAACTATAGTAAAATGAAGCAAACCAGTTAACCGCCCTTTTCCCCTGAGTCTATGTGCGCACTTGGAGCTGCTCAGTAACCAGGCTTAGTCAGTGAGTCATACTTCTAGCTCTACTATCTCTGTAAAATCTGTTTTAATTAAAGAAAATAAATAAATTTAATGGTATTGGCTAAATGGATGTATTTTCATCTCCTGTTCATTTTTATACAAAATTTGAGGTAAATCGATGAATTTTCATGGATTTATGAAACTAGATATTACTATGATAGAAATAAAAAATAACATGTAAAATTCACTGATTCGCTCAAATTTGGATTAAAATAAATTCATTTACACTTTCAGATTTGTAATTCGTGCTTTGTATTTGTAAAAAGATTGCACAGAGATAGTAGAGCCATAAGTATGACTGACTGACCAGGCCACCGTCTGCCTGAGCAGCTCCAAGCAAAGGCACAATTAACTCAAGAGATAAGACTATCAAGGCTGTTTGGGCGCGAGGAAACACTCGAGTTGAGCCTAGTAGTTCCTCAAGTCGCCACACATGCCGCCACTGTTGCTGCTAGCGTGGTGATTCAGAGAGCCGAGACGTAAAAGGGATGGGTGAGCGTGGGGAGAGGGGGGCGACAATTCTCTCCTCTGTGTCTCTCTCTCGGGCTGACTTTGCTACCGCTACAAACTCAAACTTGCAACCACTGTTTCCCATGCCAAGCCCTCTTGTACTACCGTACTGTGGACAACTCATCTCACCTCTAAGCTAAGAATCTAAAAACTAATCTACTAACTAATCTAACTAACTAACTAATTTAAGAATCTAATCTAGACTTAAACTTAGTGGTTATTTAATATTCTCATATGCCTAGATATCTGCCTATAAAACAAACCTAATTTCCAGATGTAAAGCAAGAAACCTCAAGACATCTAATATTTTTTGCGGTGTAAATCAACTTCAAGTAACTTATAACTTAACTAAGTAAAAAAATAATTTCTCTGATAATCTGAAGTGTAAAGCACATAGCCTAGTCTAAATTGAATAAAACCAATTTTTATCTTCTGAGAATTCTTATTATTTATTAACATGAAATAAGCCCCACCGAACCACACGGATAACCTGAGATTAAGAGGAGTGCTCTACTAGCCTATAAGTTAATTAAACATGTAACTGGTGTGACCGACTATTGTGTTTAGGCCTAAGAGTAGTCAATTAATTTAAAGATTAAAAAAGCACACTGTTACAGATTTAGGATTCTATACTTGAATCCAGATCATAACATGATGGGTTTGATACTTTAATACTTTTAATACTTTTCAATGAAATGGTGACCATACAAAGTAGGTATTTTAAGCCAAGTGTGAATGGAGATGAGTGTAGGATGAGTGGCGCGATCTTGTAGTCTTGTTAGTTAGTTAGTAGTACAATTGACTAAATGGACAAATTAATTTGACTAAATGTGACATTTATTTGTCTGACAAGACTACATGTACAATGAAATAAAGTTCTGTAATTCAATTGTTAATATTTTATTTCCAAGAATGACTTAGACTAAGTAAATTAATAAAGTTATAATCTTACCTAATCCACCAAATTCTGGAAAACAAGCTTTTTTCTGTCTGATATTGCTCCAACTTTTTATCATCTTATTTGAACTTGACACAATAGCTAAAATCTGATATTGCCCATTGACTCCACTGTCTAAGTAGACGACAGGTGACATGTTGTATGATCTGAAAAGAAAAAGAAAAAATGTATTGTTCTTCAAATATTTTAGATACTGTAAATTATATTGGTATTCTACTTTTAAACATAATCTATTCACACAAAAATGAGAAACTTGTATTTTCTTAAGTTATTTAAAAAGAAATATTTTTCTAAAAAATGTTTGGGGAAGCTAAATGTTTTTAAGAAGCTGATAACATATTATATGAACGTTTTCTTTATTTAAGAACAGAAACCCTGAAGTATGTTGTTTGAAGTTGTTGGTTTACTCAGCGAAAAGGAGGACTATATCGGGTAGTGTAATTTGAGTACAACAACTAGTAGTACAATAACTATGTAGTACCATAATAACTTAATATTGTTCACTGTTAAGATTGATAACTAAAATACAATGCAGTAATAATTTGTATACTCCTTAAGCAGAAATAGGTTCTAATTGTTTATCAAAAGTTATGGATCTGATCCGTGGGTCCATGATATTTTCGGGTCAGGTCAGCCAACAGTTGGCCCGAGGGATCAGTTGGGCCAGAAATAATTGTTGGGTCAAACTGGTCAGGTTGAGCTGAGCTGAGCTTTTATTTTTGCAAACGCAGAGAGCATATACAAAGTTACACAATTGAAAATTGAAGATTTCACCGAAAATCCTGTGTGATGTTCACGATTTTGCTGCAATCATGGGAGAAGATGAAGTCGCCGTGACCGTGGAAGAAATTCATGGTTTCACCGTGACTGCGGGAGGCCGAGGCGTCCACAATTTTTCCAAGACCAAGTCGTTTCCAATTCATAACGGAGGGCATTCTTGATTTTGCTGTGACCGTGGAAGATGTTCACAATTTAGCCGAGACAGTGGAAGATGTTTATTATTTTACTGCAATATGGGGGAGATCATGTACAATATTATGCATTAATCCTTTTTTTAATCAACATTTTCCAAATCAATCCGATTTTGATTTTACTATGAGACCAGAGGGCCAAGCTTTTGACCTCACCCAATCCCACCAGAAGTAAAAAAGCCTAGCCCGTAGATCCCTAAGCACCTATTTTAACAATACTCTTAAGACAGTTACTTCAACGTTGTAATTTTACTAAAACTTCTTAAACTACTAAGTACTTACAGATACATAAAATTAAAATATGACCTGTTACCAGTCAGTTATGAATCTGCACAACACCAACAATCTTAACTGACGTCATACACAACTAGGAATTGTTGTAACCAATAACCGCGCCTAAAAATGTAAAGCCTTAAGGAATTTTGTCAATGAATATCTGTGGTGAATGTCAATAAATTTAGTATGTTGATGTAATTGACCTTCTGGTAATATATCCGTATTCTGTATCTACAGTGACAACGTTGGCAATGCCATCTCGGATGTTTGCCCAACATTCCCACTCGTTGGATGCTGTCACACAGTCCAGTGATGGTTGTATCCCGTGTGTCTGCACTGCTGCCCTCAGCCACTCACACTTGCGGGTCTCTATACCACTGATTGTACACCACTTGACACTGCCTCTACAAGCCTGGCGTGTCTCCCCACCTACTGTAACACAGTTACTGTAGTCACACAACTGTTGATGAGGGGGTTTTCTTTTATATAATTCACAGGCATCTAAAGTGGTTAACAACTAACCCCAAATAGAATTTATACAATAAACACTTAATTAGCTGACATCCTTTGAATCCTCAACCTCTAATATATTAGCCAATGACTTCACTTTTATGAACATAGAGGCACTACTGCTATGGTGTATTTTGCGCCATTCTATGTAATCTATTGTGGAAAGTAAGTACACTCGCCAAAATATTTTGACAGCTTTAAAACCTAGAGGTGTGCAGATAGTGAAATTTCACTTCTGATCGAATTATGATCGGGTGATTAATTCTAAGCTCGGTTAGGATCAGATCAGATATTGAGAGGATCGGATTCAAATGGTTAGCCTTTCAAGTACTTGATAAATTGGTATATAAAAATAACTTTGAAATATAAAACAAACCCATAAAACACTGCATTATTGTACATTTGCATTTTTAGATCAACAAAATACAATATTGCATTATCATGACATTTTATTTTAGGTCAGTAACCTTTATTAGATAAGTGGTGCTGTTTCAGGAGAGATGCATGTTGATAATAATAGATTGATGTTCCCGTGGATGAAAACAAATAACTATTTAACTTGAATTTAAATTAATTTAGCCGAAGGTTGTAAAGGCATAGACTTAAAAGTGACAAAGCCAGCTTATATTGGACTAGGGTAATTTTTAAATTGTAAATTTCAGACCTTGCCTGACAAAGTTGGAGAGTAAAGAAGTAACACTGTTGATGTTGTGGTCTGTCTCAATGATGAGAGCAGAGAGAGCCTGCTGCCAGGGATCTCGAGCCTCAACACTGGGGCTGAGCCAGGACAACAAGAGAGGCTGCAACAGCATTGCTATGTCTCTGGAACATTACAGTGCAGTTAGCTGGGTAGCTTACTGGTTATATAGTGCTCGCTGTACCGATTTACAATTTAAATACGTCTAAAACCATCAAAACCTCCAGTTTCCTGCAAACGATGAGTAAATTCAAATCAGCCAATCACAGTCTTGACCGTTAAATATCTGAGCGGAAGGGACGGCGACCACGCTAGGAGAAGGAAAAGTCACCAGTCGGTGGCCAAGATTGATTAGATGACCACGTACTAGTAAAATCAGCAAATTATCAAAAGTTGTTACATTGTGGCCGCAGTAAGAAAATTAGAATCTTAGCTTTTGCAGGCCTGTATTTCTTTAAGAAGATACAATTGTCGCAAAAACAAGTTCTAAACAATAAATTGTATTATTTGAAATTCAACTTGTCTCATTTTAAAACCGCAGAACCCGACCAAGGGGACACTAAAACCTGATTTTGCTTGATCTGTTCGAAAATTAGATTTGTCGGCGAAAATTAAAGTATAGCCGTGTAAATTTTCCACCCCTAAAGTATTAACAATAATATAAGTACTTTGTAGTGTTAGCTTTAAGGGTCGACCCAAACGTAAGTAATTTTATTTATATTAGTTAGTTCAGCCAGTGCCATCCTCTATATTCATACATGTAATACATTATTGTTAAGACATTTTGTTTGATTTAATAAATAGTTCTGGGAGACCGAGCCTTGCTCGGTTGTGGTTAATTTGGTTTAATCATTAAAACAATACACAAATTTTATAATTATACAAAAAACATGTTTATTACAACCCAGAAACCATAGACATTTGATTGCTGAAATAATAAAAACTCTGTAATGTAAAATCATGCAAGCAAACAAATACATACACTTTTATGATCTTGCATAAGTCGATCATATCCATTTCTGCTCCTGTAATTTTGTGATCTACAACTCCCTAAGTCCAGTGGACTTTTAGTTACCAAATGAAATTAGTTTATTTAGCTACATTCAACGTCCTCTGCGATACTGGTCCACCAATAAATTTGTTAGCTCCAAAATTATACAGAGTTAGACAAAACAAAAGTCTGGACACCACTAGTTAACTTTTTAACGCGTTGCAGTAGAAAAACCTAACTCGGAACATGTATACAACATAAAAAACTACATTTTTTCATTTAAGTCAAAACTTTGCCCTAGTACCAGTACCCAAAATGAGATATTTAGGGGGCAGCCCCAAATTTTCAAATGTAAACCCCTATCGAGTGACCCCTCATTTTAAAGGGTTTATCAAGAGGAACTAAATTGCGTAAACCGGAGGTCGATATCACACCCCTAACCAAAGTGGCAGCCATTTTAAAATTTGAGATGGGCAAGCAAGATAAAGTCTGGACAGTGAACACCCCCAGTTAACTTTTTAATGCATTGCAGTAGGAAAACCAAATTTGGCACATGTTTACAAAATAAAAAACTACACTTTTTCAACAAAGTTACAATTTTGCCCCGTCCCCGAAAATGGGGTATTTTGAGGGCAGCTCAAAAAATGTAAATATAAAGCCCCATCAAGGCTTTTATTCTTGAACTGTTAGGGGCCTCGTTCATATGTTTGTGCGGCTTCATTGGCAACAAATAATGCAAATAACAAAGCAATGCTTCATTTCCAAAAAGCAAATACCGTTTGTTATAGTTATTGTTATTGCGTTTGTTATTGTTGAATAGCGACGTTTACATGCATTGTTGTTAATCAACGAATATTATAAAGGAAGATGAGATCTAGTTTAAAGAAAACATGAGCTTCCTGTGATAGCAGCTGCCTAAATGGTAATTAATCTTAGTGCCAATATTTTTAACAGTCGAAGTGCAGTGTTATTTTCAAAAATCTCACTTAAGAGCAAGTTAAGTGGACCACGGTTCGTAATAGGCCACTGCAAATCATCTGTCAAGATATAGGTATTATTTTGGGCAAGGTTTCTGTGTTTGGATATTATTAGACACAATAAGAGCACAATGAACATCTTCTGCAGATGAATAATCCGTTAAGAGGAATATAAGCCGAATTAATAAATATCACAATCCAAGCGCATTAAAATAGCTCTGGCCTGAACGTTTTTGTAGTTGCGAGTTTGAGCATTTTTTTATGTCACTATCTGGGTACAGACACATAAACACATTGTATTTTTTAGGCTGCTGTTCGGTGCACTTTGAGAAATTTTTTTGAGATGAATTAAATGGTTTTCGTTGCTGAGTAGCGCGGTAAACATGCACAACCCTTTTCGTTAGTTTAATAACATTCAATGGCTCTATATTATGTTTTCACTAATAATGTGTTAAAATGTGTTACTCTCTGAAAAGTTTGCAGTAAATTGCAATTTTCCAGATTTATGACTTTACATAAAAATTATTAAAAACTTAATCCAGTTGCTGTAAACCACTATTAATGTAACAAAATATGGACATGGCTCATATGGGCAACGTGTCCTTCTGCATTTGTATTATTTTGTATTGAATAATTAAAAACGTGTGAATCTCATGAACTTATGATGATCGGTCTTGAATAATATGACAAAATATAAAAGTGGTCAAAAAGGCAGAAACCAAACCCGTACAATAGATCTAAGTAAACTCGATAAGAAATAGTTTTATGTGTTACTGTGATATTACGATTTTCCACTGATTTCGTGAACGTTATATTACAAAACATGACATGATACAGAAGAAAATCAATGTTAAAATCAGGAAAAAACATTGCTAATACATCATTTTGACAAATTCAGTCACTCCTATCCTCAGACCGAGACCTTTCTTTGGACACCTCTACCAAGTTTCTATGCCCAGCTGTTCTCTCAAATTAGTGGAGACAAAGTTTCCAATTAGATATTTAAATTCCCCCATGTTAATCTTATGGGTCCAAACTAATAAAGATTTCAATCAATAAAAACCACTTTGCAAAACTACAGATCAGGGCCATTTTTTTTACACTTTATTGATCAAAATTGGTTCAAAAATGAGGGAGGAGTTCTGTTAAAAAAACTCAGCTTAGCGTATCTATATATATAAAAGGCAAAGCCCTCACTGACTGACTGACTGACTGACTGACTGACTGACTCACTCACTCACTCATCACTAATTCTCCCACTTCCCATTTACCTAGGAGGCTGAAATTTGGTACACTGATTCTTTAGGCATTAAATAGGAAAACTAAGTAGTTTTTATTCTGATCGGACACTCGGGCTCCGCCCCAGTGGCTCTGGAGTTTCCCATGTTAACCTTATGAGTACTCATATTTAAATGGAATTAATGAATCTTAACAGCTGTTTCAATTAAACAAGTTGGTTCTGTTCTATGATGTGCAATAGCATTAAAGTTACAAGGATTACAAACAGGGTGCAGCACTATTATTTTTTTTAATTTATGACAGCTAATTTGCAACCAAAAGGTGAGTGAGCGTAGCGAACGAACTTCAACCTGGAGGCGAGTTAGCGTAGCGAACGAGCTAACCTGAAGGCAAGTGAGCGCAGCGAACGAGCTCCAACCTAAAAGTGAGTGAGAGTAGCAAACGAACTTCAACCAGGACGTGATTGAACCATGCGAACGAGCTTATCTTGAAAATTAAGAAGTTAAACGGGGCAAAGCCCGCGGGTACAGCTAGTTATATATATATAGATTTGATCAGAACTATATATCGAGTAATCTTTCTTCAGTCTAATCTTTGCTCGATAGTTACTACTGATGTTTTTCTCTTTGTACTGTATTTGGTAATTTGCTAGAGTATATTGTGGCTTGTTATGATCACATGTTACAAGTTCCTTGTTTACCTTTTCCTTGTTATTTTGTTAAACCAAAATAGTTACTTAGCACCCATAAGGCCAATGTTAAATTTTCAAATTAGTTATGTAGTGAAATACAAATTTTCCTGAGGTAGTGGCTTTCACCAATCACGTTTTTAGGGCTATGAGTCCCTAATTTCAAAATTTGGTCAAAATCCTTCGGCTGGATTTCAAGATATATATTACAGACAGATAAACAGACATTGCTCGTATTAGAGAATAGGATAGGATTTAATACTTGTTTCATGTTCTAACATGTTTTGCAAAGGTTAGTTTTGTACTAGCCACTCTGTGATAAAATTTATTAGAAACTTGTCACCCAATCTATTACCAATCATATTCTGTTAATCTCAAGTTTAAGTAGCTAAAGAGTTAAAATTTAATTCATGATCATTGCACTGTTACATTTGCCGACAAAGTTTGTCATTCTAAACCAAATTTAGTGTCTGAACAATCTGGGGTTAAATAATAAATGATTGGAGGAAGGCAAACCAAGAGTAAATTCAAACAATTCAGATTTATAGGCTGTCGCTGTCAGGACGAGTACCATTAACTTCAATAACTCTCACAAAGTTAAACTAACAACCCTGTGTGTTTAGCTCAGAGCTAGCCTGTCTGCACTGGATTTGACGACAATGGTGTGACTAATTCCACCTAAAATCCCTATTTGCCGAATCAAACAACTGGCCAGTTGTCATACACACACACATATATATATAGGCTACATATATATATATATATATATATCCTTTGGGTACTATACAGCCTCGAACATAATTATTTTAAACAAATAAGAAATTCGTTCAGAAACTCCTAGGTCCCATGCCATTCCCCCTGATGAAATGAGGGAATAAAATACATAAAATACTTTATTAATAATTGATGTAATAAAAAGGAAAGATATTAAAACATTAACACTTCAAACTGTGAACATATTAGGACAACATAATAATCTATTCAAGCAGCTGATATTAAAAGACACATTAAAAATATATTTGATTATATAGCACAAAGTAATACTATATAAAATCCTCAACACCCCCTCTTTCATAAACTGTTTTATTACATTTGTTCAATAATACATAAATCTGTCCAGACACTGTTGCCACAGTATTCAATTTGTTTGGGAGGATGATAGTCTATTTGTTTGTTGTTTTGTTTTGTTATTATCAATAGACGATAACTTTGTCTTGTACTATTGTGCATGTTATATCAATCTGGTACATTATATTTTGTTAAAATATTCTTGCAGTTTTTTTTTTTATCCCGTTAGCCAAGGTCCAGAGTACTAGATTTTATTAATTCAGTGAGACAATAAATTCCAACTAGTGTACATGTAGCTCGAATTCGAGCAATTGCAAAATATTACAGGAGTTATAAATAAACGAATAACAGTCATATTTACAATGAGTTTAAAAGAGTCCACTCAAAGATTACCGGTGTGTAGCTCAGACCATGATTATCTTTGTTATTGATAAACCTAAAGCATTCTCGCCGGTTTTCTCCTTCTCAAAACGCCTCGCTTGCAACCACAGGGTTTTTAGGTTCGTGCTTGGAACTCTCTTTAATTACCAATGTCCTTGCTACTATTTTAATTTGAAACTTTTTTTATGATAATAAAGTTAGCCTTTGATTTTTTTTTTTTTTTTTTTACTAAATAATTTTATATCGAATTTGGATAAGATTGTTCTAAAACAAAAGTCTTTACTTGAATCAAGATTTTAGGCTATATAAATTTTAACAGTTACGAGGCTACTCGATCCACCTCAGAGTAGGCTAATGTTCTCAAATTGTCCAACACCTAAATAGTTGTTTGTAATAATAAGATGGAGATTACCAAGTTTCTTCCAAGTTTCCACATTTCTTCTTGTTTAAACTATTTGAAATAATGAGACTGTTTTGGTTTAGCTTTTCACTTTTTACTAGAAAATATTATAATATAAAAATCATACAAAACAGTTTTTTTTTTAAACTCTCACCCAGATAGTTCATGATAGAAGAAGAAGGAAATCCAGTTGTTACCTAACACATGTTTTTCAGCAACAATGTATTCAGGTCTTCTATATCTTGAAGTTCACTGTTCACTTTTTAGTCACTCAGGCCAATTAATAGTATATGAAATTTAATTTGGGTAAATTACTTTTTGAGATTTTGTTTAGATATATATAATTATTTTTACTTTAGCTTGTGTTTGAAATAGATTTTAAACATAGTATATTTTAAATAGGCTTTTAGGCTTAATTGACTGGTAATAGGCTATTTATATATTATTTAATTATACAAAATTTTATGAACTGTTGCACGCTGTACAGTGTACAGGCAACACAGGTCATTGATAGAGGGCCAATAATCGAGAACGAAAAGTTGTTTTGGGTAGTGTTAGGGCGCATTTGTAACCTAATAGTTGAGATTGTCCAGGGTGTGCTGACTGTGATGAGTTAAGCCTACTACGCGCCACTGTTCTGTAGTTGCGGTCGTTATCACGATTACGCCTCCTGTCTATGTTTCGTTGTCGTAGCTTCGGAGGTATTTAAAAGAAAAAACAACAAATAAACAAATTATAGCTACACAAAACAACGATAAATGCAATAATTTAAGTTACAATCATGCTAACACGATCCGTCATAGCAACACAAAACAACAATAAATACACAATTTTAAGATACAACCATACTAAAACGATCCACCTTGGGGGTTATGTTTACACAAACTCAAATAGTAAATAAATGTACTCAATGCGTTGTTATTAATGTGTTATATAATTCACAGGCATCAAACTCAATGCGTTTCATTGAATTGAAAAATAAATGACAGCAATTAAATTATACAGCTGATCAAAATGTAAACAATTATGTTCTTCATAAGGATAACATAGGAACTTTTAAAGCCACTGGGGCAGAGCCCAAGGGTCTTTTAAAAAAATGTAAGGCCAGTTTGCAAATCTACGCGACACGCTCTTTCCAATGAGACGTCAATGGGTAAAATCGGTTAAGAAATGGCAGAGGAGTTCAACCGACAAAGTTTCATGTAGCGTATTAATTATATAGATATCAGCCTATATCTGTTTATTTATTTTTTATTTATTTATTCTTTATTGTTAATTCGTCAAGAATTACAATAGTGTCAATACAATAGTGAATTGTACATGTTCAATTCAATTTACAACTTTCGTGTAAGGTAATTCAATTTGTTGGTCCAATTCTTATACAGTTCATATTTTTTTTAGGTAATAAATTGTTTCATTATTGTATTCAGACCAAACAATCAGTGATATTATTAATCTGTCCTTTCAGTAGTGTATTTATTTTTCCCAAATTTGACAGTATAATTGATTTCACATTTTTTCATAAAAAAGGAAAAGATACTGCTAGCATTGTAGCAAACCATTCAGAAATAGGAACAAAAGTAGATTTCTTGTCAGTGTTTAGAATAATGTACCAAACATTCTCCAATTTAAAGATTTGTATATTCTGTGTAACAATCTATATCTATAAAAGAGGAAGTATGTATGTATGTACCCTATGGACTCTGAAACCGCTTGACAGATTGTAATGAAACTTTCAGGTATTATTAAGCATTATTCAAGGATTGTGTGTGTGAAGTTTGGTGCCGATCCGTCAAAAGGGCTCCGCTTCAGAGAGTTTTAAGTGGTCCAATGTTAGACTTATTTTGGAACTACAATGTTTACAAATGAATATAATTTTGTTCTATAACCACATAATCTAACATAAATTATGTTTAAGTGAACAATACTCGTGCGTGCTATCTCAGGTATTCAGAATCCTCCAAATGTGTCATTAACCCCCCTCATTACTGCAATTAAAAGAAAGAACTCAAATAATACTAATGCGAAACTTAAACCCACCAAAGCTGTGCAACAGAACCAGACTGATTAAAAAATGACACCAAACTTGATCGAAGCAACAATCATCAGTGGTAAGTTTACAGGAGAAATAGTCTTAATCCCAAGAATATTGATGATTTCATCCGAATTACCCTTTGAATTCAAGCGACTACAATTTCCTTTGCGTCATGCTTTTGCAATCACCATTAAGGCACAAGGGCAATCCCTGACTATCACCGGTTTAAATTTAGAAAATGCATGCTTTTCAAACGGACAGCTGTATATTGTGTGCTCACGTGGTGGTAGTTATGCCTAAAAACTTATATTTATACACCTAATGAAAAAACAAAAAAAGTTGTTTATCCACTGGCAACAAAGTAAAATAAATATTCTATTTTTGTTTTTGGTACAAATTTTTATTATTTGTTGTAAATAACAAATTACTATTTAAAAATAATAGTTGTTAGCGCAGCAACGCGCGCCGGGTAACTGCTAGTTATTTATAATACATTTTTTTAAAATTATTTAATTTGATATCTAGGTAGTCACCTTCGTGCCAGCACACTGTTCCATGGCTGATTGACCCATGAGCAGGGACTAGGGTCTATTATAGAATCAGTGCTGCCATCTGGGCATAGCAACTTAAACTCGTTAGGATTGGCCATCGCACTGAATCCTGGTTCTAGCTGAAACAATAATTAAACAAGCTATTTATCTGCTGGAGGTTAATCCTAATATTATATTTGGAAATAAATTATTTAAAATATAACAGCTTGACAATGATTAACCCAAATTGGATCTCATAATGCATCACAGAACGTTAACTGAACTTTACTTTTAAAAGCAAGGTTATTGTCATCAAATTATGACATATAAATAATTATTATGATATATTGGGGATATTCAAATTGTGTTGTTCCCGACATTAACTATAAAACATTCAAAATCTTACTAATACATATATTTTGTTATTTGTAGCAGTAGTAATTAATTCTATGTTGGTACTGACTGAGCCAATTTATTTTTATTTTTTATTTTAAAATCTGTTCATCTATCTATACTATTATAAAGAAGAGGTTGTGTCTGTGAGTCTGTGTGTTTGTATGAGATAAACTCAAAAACTACTGAAACGATTGGGCACAAATTGGACAAAAAATAAAGCTACCACTCCGAGGATACATATAGAACTATTTTCACTTCGATATTGAACTAGGACTCTGTCCCGCGGGCTTTCAAAATTCTGAGGTAAGAGATTTAAATATTGATTGGTCTCCATGGTAACTAGGATTGCAGTGAAATCCAGTTGAGTGGAGCAATCATGTTGCATGGTTTTTAATAAAGCAATAAATGAACAAATGTTTATCGATATACCGTATACAAAATACAAATGTTCCCACACTCTGCACTGCTAGCCTTTACTACTTCCTTCACCACTTCCTACGTTGTGGACCTGTTTCCCTCCCTTCCTAGAGCATTTTAGGATTGCGGATACATTAATCTAACTGCTACAGACAGTTCCCACACACCGCACTCCTGGCCTTTACTACTTCCTTCACCACTTCCTACGTCGTGGACCTGTTTCCCTTCCATCCCATAGCATTATAGTATTGCAGATACATTAATCCAACTGCCACAAACGGTTTCCACACTCCGCACTGCCAGCCTTTACTATTTCCTTCACCCCTTCCTACGTCGTGGACCTGTTTCCCTCACTTCCCATCACATTTTAGGATTGCAGATACATTAATCTAACTGCCACAGACGGTTCCCACACACCACACTCCTGGCATTTACTACTTCCTTCACCACTTCCTACGCTTTGGACCTGTTTCCCATCTTTCCCATAGCATTTTAGGATTGCAGATACATTAATATAACTGCCACAGATAGTTCCTACACTCCAGACTGTTCACATTTACTCCTTCCTACACCACTTCCTACGTCTTGAACCTGTTTCCCTCCCTTCCCATAACATTTTAGTATTGCAGATACATTGATGTAACTGCCACAACCTTAACTCATTCCTTCACCACTTCCTACGTCTTGGACCTGTTTCCCTCTCTTCCCATAACATTTTAGTATTGCAGATACATTAATGTAACTGCCACAAACGGTTCCCACACTCCGCACTGCCAGGCTTTACTTCTTCCTTCACCTACTTCCTACGTCGTGGACCTGCTTAAGTTTGCCATTTATGAGATGGATCCATGAATGTGATTCACCGACGAATTGTTTTGAATCAAATGTTTTTTGTTATAACCTTATTTAGCTACATAAATCAAATCTGTAAAATACTGTACCTATTCGACTAGTGGTTGTTTCCAAATTGCAACTTAAATGTAAACCTAAGACTTTTTCCGTCTTACTTCATCAGTTGTCATCACACGAAATTATTTCCTTTGAACTGTGTTTAGGTCGCGGCTTGATTTTAACATATGCTATGATTCTTTGTTTTGTTTACATTTACGTCGTTATTTTATAACCATCATGGCAACCCATAAGGCCAAAGTTAAAATGTAAAAACTTTTAGTTACTTTAGAATTATATAGGCATTATCAAAAATTGAAATTGGTTACGTCTAAACCATCTAAACATTTGACAAAACAACCTTGGTAAGATTGGCTAAAATATGTTCAGCCGTTATTGAGATTAAGTGGTATACAGATTACATTGAAGTTGATCACAAAGAGCTTCGCTTCGCTCCGATCTCACAAAGTTTAAATGTAAACAAGCAGACTGTCAAATGAATTAATTTTGATTTCACATTTCCACACAGCTCGTTCAAACATATTAAATACTGCACTATGTTTGAACCAGCTGTGTGGAAATGTGAAATCCAAAATTAATTCATTTGACAGTTAAGAAATTATAACAATTTCAAAAATTTAACTAGAAATTACTTCAACGAAAGGTTGCCCACCCAAGACACACCTTTAACACATTTAAACTTTGTGAGATCGGAGCGAAGCGAAGCTCTTTGTGATCAACTTCAATGTAATCTTTATAACACTTCTGAATAACAGCTGATCATATTTAGCCAATCTTACTAAGGTTGTTTTGTCAAATGTTTCGATGGTTTACGCACAGATATTAGACCAGAAAGGGTAAGGATCATAAAAATTTAAAAAAATGATGTCACTCGAGTGAATGCAAACATTATTTAACATGACTTAAATGGAACTATCAAACCATATGTTAAGGTCGTTAGTATAGGATTCTTTCAGTTACGTCATTTGATAATGTTTGTTTATTATCTATACTGACTGAGGCTGTTCTGATATTTGTGAAATGCTGTAATAATATTTTACAGGGAATGAGTCATTGTAAATTAAATTATTCATGGATATAGGAAATAATATTAAGATTCTATAATCATTGCCATATCAATCTAGGCTCTTATCCTGAGATTTATGAGAATTATTTTATTTTTTAATTTTTGTGTAAACAGTAATAAAATACCCCTGACTCAGCAAATCTGCAGATTAAGCAAATTTCCATTTGCCTGATTATAATTTCACTAAAATATGTTATAAAATTTCTCTATTGACAGGTTTGGAACTATTGGAATAGCTTTTCGCAGTACAAACCATTCAACATGTTATTTGATTATACCTTAAAATCTATCATTGATTTTGTATCCTAGGTAGTCTAAATAAGTGTTCACAGTCTGAGTTAACGAAAACCTACTATCATGAAGTTAAGTAATATAGTTCAATTTAGTTTCTAAATTAAATGGTAGGTGTGAAACCATTTTTAAGCCATTTTCAAAGAACCAATGTTGTCTCTTTTGCATACTGACCCCGTTGCAAGGCACGGGTATAGCTGCTAGTAAGAATATAAGAACAATAAGTAAAATATTTATAATAATAAGGCAAATGGCAGGAAGCAAGCACCTGTCATCAACAAGTCTTGCCAAAAATTTGATCAATCATTTAAAGAAATCTGTAGCTCTGGTTCAACACATGAACACCACTTTTTAGTCTGGTTATACACTGACTATTGTCCAACAGATTAACAGCCAGACTGTTTGGGTGATATTCTAATTTTTCTTGGTACTCTTTGCTATGGTCTGTAATTTCTTCTTTTACTGATTTAATTTTTAAATCATTCCTAATTGTAGTGTTGGATACAAACCAGGGTGCGCCAATAATTCTTCTCAATGTCTTAGCCTGAAATCTTTCAAGAATTTCAATGTTGGATTTGCTCGAGGTCCCCCAAAGTTGAATGCCGTAAGTCCAAATTGGTTTGATCATAACTTTATGTAGTAAAACTTTGTTAGCCAATGATGATTTCGAATGTGTACCTAGTTTAGCCAATTGAGTTTACGGATGTTTAACATTATTAATGGATACTGGAGGATTGTACTCTGTTCTCAGAGTAAAAACAATATGTTTAGACTTGTTTTCGTTGACTTTTATCTTCCACATTGTAAGCCAATATTGGAGCTCATTCAAGGCAGCTTGCAGATTAATGGAAGTGACTTGAGGGTCCACATGACTCGACAACAGTGCAGTGTCATCAGCGAATGTAGCAACTGTGAGGTTGGGGACCATAGGGATGTCTGCTGTATATGTCAAATATAGCAAGGGACAAAGGACACCCCCCTGAGGTACTACAGACTGTATCGACTTCAGATCAGATAAAGAATTTTCGAATTTTAAGATCGATTGGTTAGATATGATTTTAGAAGCTTATACAAAGAGTGAGGGAGAGACGTTTTGAGTCCAAACAGAAGTGTCAAATTTGTTGAATGGTGGAATGATGTTTGCGGAAGCCGAACTGATGATCTGGTATTAAGTTTAGTTCATCTACAGTGGGGGGGTTAACCTTTTGAATATTATCTTTTCAAACAATTCAAAGCAAACTTATGGGTCTGTAAGAAGATGTGTCATTAGGTGGTTTGCCTGGTTTTGGTATAACAACTATTTGTGCAATTTTCAGTTGAACAGGAATATATTCCAATTATAAAATAGGATTAAATATAAATGTCAACAACATAATGCCTTTTCGGGTCAGTTCTCTTAGAATTTTTCCAGTGATGAGATCGTATCCATGACTTTTCATGGGGTAATTTCTTTAAAAATTATTCTTGAAACCTCTGAAGGAGTGCAAAATTTAATAGGCAGAGACAACTGATTCGGTGCATCCAAAAATTTGTGAATTTCACAAGCCAATTTCACGTGTCAATTAGATTATGGATTTCTATTTACTGTAAACAAACAAACCTATTTGGAAAAATATTCAACAAAGCAGCTGTGGATTGGCTGAGTCAGTAGGTTTCTTGGAACGGAGGTAGGTAAGTGTAGAGCGCCCTAAAATCCATCTCTGCAGATATCTTACTTGAATAATGTCTAGTATTTCCAAGATAGTGTTTCAAAATATAGATAGGCATCACGAATTTAAAATAAATACATTGTCTTTATAGTATAGTTAATCTATCGTCTACATTTTAAATCTAATACACAGTTAAATACTGACACCAAAGTACTGGCGCACATATCGCAGAGCCACGTAGGCCACGTCACCACCACGGTGTGTGAGGCAGGTGAGGGCTGCACGGTGGCTGCCTGTCTCATGGCTTGCGTAGGCACAGGTCTTGGGAGAGTCACACAGAGAGCACAGGTTACTGTAGTTCAGCTCTGCAAACATAACACGTTGTAAACAGCAATCCGAACAGTATTAACACATTGTGCTCCCTAGTGGGAACACGATGCATATGTTTTAGGATGTTTTGCTTTGTTGGCTGTGATGGCTACATGTTTCATAAGATTACTACATTTAAGGGGAGTGTATTTCACTACTCCAGCATAAATAGACAGTCAAGTTACCCATCAATAATAACATGCCCCAGGCATGCTGAATTTGTACAAAATTACAATGGATCATGGCAAGCAAAATAGTTAAAATTAAGTAATGTTACTTGTGAATGATTCTAGAAAAATAGTTAAATAAGAAGAATCGTTTTGCAAACTTACTCAAGCGAGCATCAAACATGTCCTCCTGCACCCAGGGTCCAGGCCTGCAAGCGCTGTTGAAGAAAGAGGACAAGGCTTTTATCTCTTGTTCAACCAGAGACATATTGTTATCTTCACACGGAGTGGTTACCACAAATCTCTCAAAGTGCTACAACATAAGAAAATCAAAGGTACCTAACAAAATAAATATGTAATAATCATGTTCATTATACTTCATTAGTCGTCTTTGGTTTATGTTTTGTAGCTGTAATATATATTCACCAAGAGTTAAAACATCACTCTGTTTCAAAATGCAATTCATCAAAGCTCTAGGCTTTTCATACAGTACAAAGCTTTTGTGGTTATACTGCCTGGTAGCAAATCAGTATTTGTTGACCTCCACCTCAAGTCGACCTCTAGTGAATAAAAGGGTCCGCATTTCAGAGCCACAACGACCGCTACTAGATAAACACAAAAGGGACCTCATCCCCTCAATAAACAAAAAAAAATTGTACTGAATTTGATGTGATAAATATCAAATACTAGCTGACCCGACAGACGTCGTCCTGTCCTAATGTGGTTTCATGTCAATGCTCGTTCATTTTCAAGATGAGCTCATTTGCATGGCTCAATCACGTCCTGGATGAAGTTCCTTTGCTATGCTTACTCACTTAGGTAGGAGCTCGTTCGCTGCGCTCATTCGCCTTCAGGTTAGCTTGTTCGCTACGCTAACTCGCCTTCAGGTTAGCTCGTTCGCTTCGCTAACTCGCCTTCAGGTTAGCTCGTTCGCTTCGCTAACTCGCCTTCAGGTTAGCTCGTTCGCTACGCTAACTCGCCTTCAGGTTAGCTCGTTCGCTACGCTAACTCGCCTCCAGGTTAAAGTTTGTTCACTACGCTCACTCACCTTTTGGTTGCAAATTATCTGTTGTCATAAAATTAAAGAAATAACAGTGCTGCACCCTATTGGTAAACCTATTAACTTTTCAATGCTATTGAACATAGAATCAAATTCTTTAGTTGAACCAGCTGTTAAGATTCTTTAATTCCATTTAAATGTAAGTATGCATAAGGTTAACATGGGAAACTCCAGAGCCACAAAATTATATTCATTTGTAAACATTGTAGTTCCAAAAGTCTGACATTGGACCACTTAAAACTCTCTGAAGCGGAGCCCTTTAGACGGATCTGCACCAAACTTCACACAAACCATCCTTGAATAATGCTTAATAATGCCTGAAAGTTTCATTACAATCTGTCGAGCGATTTCGGAGTCCATAAAGGACAAACAAACAAACATACATACATTGGATTTTATATATATAGATGAGTAAACCTGAAGACCTATTCAGCTGATTTAGACAATCGACTACAATACCCACAATGCACCATGCACTACGAGTGATAGGGGAGGGCCTCCAGCCGGGGAGAGGTCACTGGTCAGTTGTGTTCCTGTCCTCTCCAAGGTAGTAGGTGAGCTTTAGATCAGGTCCTGCATTTTTTTTTTCATTTTTTATTCACGGTGTTAGCTGGACAAATTTTTATTTTCATCAAATCGTAAAGCCTATATCCCGCAGGGATATAATTTCCGCACGAGTGAAAGAAAAACCAGTTTGAGAAGGGAAAAAGTCGCAAAACTTCTTTACCAGCTAACACAAACCATTGAAAATTTCACACATTCGTTGATCAAACCAATTCATTCGCAGTTTTTTTTAAAAAGCTCACCTAATTCCGTATTTCCTCCCTCCCCTGTATTTTTGTGTTGGACGTCCAAACTGTAAGTAATATATGTTAATTATTGTCTCATTTATAATCATTTCAGTGGGTCGCACATGCCATAATTTTTCAGGTTACACTTTGTCATTTCCTGTTACATAAGCACATGTCTCCCAACTTTGAGTTTTTGTAAGTGATTTTTATATCCATTTTTAGCTATTCAATCAGTATTAAATCGTAGACTGTGATATTATTATGCTTTTAACTTTTAGGCTTAAATAAGTGAACAGGTTTTTGTAGAAAAATTTAACGTAACTTGTAAAGAATTTTGTTACAATATTATTATTTGTAAACTCATTATTTTCACATTTTTGTAATGTTCAATCAAATATTTACTGAGAGTGTAACAGCCATTGGTGTTTAAATTGGGAAATAAAATAATTGGAAGTTGAGGTGGACTGCAGGTTCGAAGAGATGCGACTATGGTAGGTGAGGTCGTGTGTGTTGTATGATAGATGAACCCGCCATAACACTCTGTAGCAATTACATAACGTTACATAAGACACAATCTTCATTTTATATTCGTTGGCCAACGAGAAGGATTAGTGAGAGTTGGTTATCTCAATATTAAATTAAATTTCACACCTCACCTTCATAGTCGTAGTTGAATTGTAACCACGTCAAACACTTCTCTTACCAAGGGGTTGGTTTTGCATTTTTTTCAAGAAAGAGATCAATGGCCATTATACTCAAGTTCTGAGCAATTAGTATCAATATTTTTAAATATTTGTTTGAGTGGTTACAGTATAAGGATTAAGTACCTGGGGAGTGGGGACCGAGCTTTGCTCAGGGAAAATCATTCCCCCACTCTGCGATGCCAGCCTTTACTACTTCCTACACCGTTTCCTACGTCATGGCCCTGTTTCCTTCCCTTCTCATAGCATTTAAGTATTACAGATACATTAATCAACTGCCACAAACGGTTCCCACACTCTGCGATGCTAAACATTACTACAGTAGACTCCCTCTTATCCGGACACCTTTTAACTGGACATTGGTTTAACCGGACCACGCTCGGTAGAAGTGACATCTCTTTATCCGGATAATTTTTATCAGCACATCGGTTTAACCGGACTAGATCGCCAGGAAGTGGGCGGTACTGAAACGACTGTTCTCATGGAAAAGATTTGAGACCAGTGATTACGTGTCTAAATACAATAATGCTCTCCTAATTTTAAGTCAAATACTGTTTAGAGTATGCATTTAAACGGTACTTTTTAATGAGATTTTGGGGACGTCGGTTTAACCGGAAACCCCGTTAAACGGACTGGCCTCGGTCCCGAGGAGTCCGGATAAGAGGGAGTCTACTGTACTTCCTACGTCGTGGACCTGTTTTCATCTCTTTCCATAACATTTTAGTATTTTAAATACATTAACCTAATTGCCACAAACATTTCCCACACTCCGCACTGCTAGCATTTACTACTTATTTCACCATTTCCTATGTCTTGGACATGTTTCCATCCCTTCTCATAGCATTTCACTATTTCAATTCCAGATACATAAATCTAACTGTTACAGTTAATTGGTTTCCAGTTCCCAGACTCCACACTACTCGCCTTTACTACTTCCTTCACCTCTTCCTATGTCGCGGACCTGTTTCCCTCCCTTCCCATTGCATTTTAAGATTGCAGATACCTTAATCTAATCCTCATAAACAGTTCCCACACCCCGGACTGCTCACCTTGACTACTTCCTTCACCACTTACTACGTCACGTACCTGTTTCCCTCCCTTCCCATAGCATTTTAGGATTGTAGATACCTTAATGTAATCATCATAAACAGTTCCCACACTCCGGACCGCTAACCTATACTACTTCCTTCACCAATTCCTCTTCCTGCGTCACGGAACTGTTTCCTTTCCTTCCCATAGAATTTTAGAATTGCAGATACTTTAATCTAAGCGTCATTTACAGTTCCCGCACTCAGGAGAGCACGCATTGACTACTTCCTTCACCACTTCCTACGTCGCAAACCTGTTTCCTTACATTCCCATAGCATTTTAGGATTGCAGATACCTTACCATCCTTAAGAATAAGAATAAGAATAAGAATCCTTTATTGTCATTAGACACGGTTGTGCAATAGACATTGTCAAAGAAAACTATACACTAGAAAATGTAACAGAGTCATGAACATTATCACAGTAGACCTTATGTAACATACATGTAAAACATAGCCTATATCACAGAAGAGATCACAGTTGTCAATTGAGAATAAATATCATAAAATAAAAATTGTTGAATAACAATGCATGTTACTTAAAATCTATAAAATCAGTAGCACTCAAATGCAAAAACTCATTAACAGAATAAAGTGGGTGCTTTAGAAGACCATTTGTTACAACAGTTTTAAAATTAGCAAAGGATTCAATATTCTTGACATGATGAGGTAGTATATTGTACAGTTTAAGCCCTATAACTTTAGAGCTTTTGGCTGCTTTGGTCAATCTACAAAAGGGAATGTCAATTTCATGGAACATCTTATGGAACAGTTGAAGCCACTTTTATTGCTAGTTCTGTCTGGTCTTCTGTAGATGTCGTGTTTTGTTTAGAGTTTGTTTCTATTATTTTAGGGTTAGTTTCTCATTATTTGTGTCTCACCGTTTGGTTATATAGCCAACGATAAAGATTAAGTAAAGTAAAGATTAACTAGTATTATTTGGTTAAACGAGGTTTTAAATTACTGAAATAACAGGAAACAGAATGTAAACAAAGCACGACATCTACAGAAAACCGGACAGAACTTACAATAAAATTGGCTTCAGCTGTTCCATAAGGATGGGAAATCTACCTTAATCTAATCGTCATAACAGATCCCACACTCCGCACTGCTAATTGTTAGCCTTTACTACAATGTATCGAGTAAGCTTCAGTATAATCATTGCTCAATAGTAACAAGTGATGTTTTTGCTTTTATATGTAATTTATAGTATACTGTGGGTAGATGCCTTTACGAACACATGTGTTACAACTAACAAGTCTTTTGTTTACTTTTTCCTTGTTATTTAATTCAACCAACATGGTTACTTAGCAACCCATAAGACTAATGTAAAAAAATGTTACTTTCAGTTTTATTTTTCGACGTAATTAGATTTTTGTTGGCAGTTCTAACGGCAGTAAACTTGTTTTTAGGCCAAAAATAAACTATTTACAACATTTGAAGAAAATTGTCGGAGCCGTTTTCGAGATCTTTCTGCAAGCAAGCAAGCAAGCATACATACATACATACAAGTAAACATTGCTCGTATTAGAATATAGGATTGTAAAAAAATCGCATTGTTGCTCTGTTGATAAAAGTATTGTACAATAAATCGAATTGTTATATATTTTCAGAACTCTTAATAACCTTAGCATTTCATTTTTGGTATTATACAATTTCATTAAATAGATTTGGGTAATGATAGCAAGTAAGAAGCCACTACAAAAGATTCACATTGAAGTGCAACACTAAAATTAGTGTGATAGTGTGAAAAGTAGAGTCAGTGTATATTTAAGATTGTTTTCAGCACTGGAAGAACTTTAAACAGTACCAGGGATGTCCCCTAAGGATCTCTGGAAATAATTTTATTCTACAGGGCCCACTCAATTTTTATTTAACATCAAGTATCTACTGCCAACGCTCTGTTGTTTATTTTATTCATTTGTTCTTCCAACCCAGGGGCAACCAAGATTTGTAAAGAATCTTTCATTTAAAAGTCATTTGAACGTATTGCAAAGAGAGTAGTATATCTATATATAACATCCAATGTATGTTTGTTTGTATGTTTATTTGTTTGTTTGTTTTTTTGTCCTTTATGGACTCCGAAACCGCTTGACAGATTGTAATGAAACTTTCAGACATTATTAAGCATTATTTAAGGATGGTTTGTGTGAAGTAAAGGGCAGATCCGTCAAAAAGGCTCCGCCCCAGTGGCTCTGGAGTTTCCCATGTTAACTTTATGAGTGCTCATATTTAAATGGAATTAAAGAATCTTAACAGCTGGTTCAAATAATCAGTTACATTCTGTGATGTTCAATAGTATTAAAAAGTTAATAGGTTTACCAACAGGGTGCAGCATTATTTTTTTTTAATTTATGACAACAGCTAATTTGCAACCAAAAGGTTAGTGAGCGTAGCGAACGAGCTAACCTGAAGGCGAGTGAGCGCAGCGAACGAGCTCCAACCTAAAGGTGAGTGAGCGTAGCGAAGGAACTTCAATCAGGACGTGATTGAGCCATGTGAACGAGCTCATCTTGAAAATGAACGAACATTTGACATAAAACCACCTTAGGTCAGGACGACGTCTACTAGCTTTAAATATAAGTCAGAGTAATTTTCTTTTTTTTCTTTACAAAATCAAGATCTGGAACAAAAATCTGTCTTTTTGCAATTTGAATCCATTTCTCACGCTCCCTCCGCCAATAACACTCATCCCCTTACATGACCACTCAGCGTTCCCTCGTTATGGAGGTCTGCACTCTGATTTTTCCTCATAAATATAGATTCATAAATTAGTATAGTTAGTAAACGGTATGAACCTTTGCCTAATGTTAGTGTTTATTGTATTGCTAATCATTCATAGTGAGGGAGCAAGCTGGAAGCTGGTCTACAGTCAACCAACCCGAAAAGGTACTTGTGCCCACTGCGGGGAATTAGAGAAAAGGGTCAACTATGGCAGGAAAATGCCTTTCCAAAAGCATTGGTTTTGCCACCGAATTGCCAACTACCTGAGACTTATTTTCCTCACACCCCTGACAATAATTTTCTGTGCACACAGCCCCACTAAGTAGAGTAGTGCCAGGTGAGTGGTAGAGTGAAGACCAAACGTTTACTTCAAGGATAGTACAGCGTCTTCACCCCACCTGGGAAGTGCTTTCTTCAGGTTGTTTGACTATAGAGGTAGAGCATGGGACTTTGATCCCCGAGGTTCTGGGTTCAAATCCTGCCAATCACTTCTTAAGCTGATATTAAATATCTCCAGTTTACCAGGTGAGCACTTTTTTTACTCCAATATCTAGCACAAGCTGTATCTTACATTCTGATTCCATCATTTGACTCTCGATGGATCATTTACCTTGAGTACTGAATCCGTCCAGAGACCCCCAGGAGCAAACCCAGGATGACAGAAGTTTGAGCCTCTCAGACTGCTGAGTGTTCCTCCGTAAGTGCTCTTGACCACAGCCACTGCTTGGAACGCATAAGGATCTGTATGAAAAACAACATAGTGAGGTAGATGTTAGCCTCCGGATTGCCAAATAATATTAAAAACAAAAACGTTGGAGCCAACATCAGGTGGTACAAAGAAGTTTTCTTTCTTTATATAAAGAGTGTCATGTTTAACATATAAAAATAAATAAACATTTAAACATGATACAAAACGTTTTTGACTACTGATCAGTTATCAAAAACAGATTGTTTAACAGATGACTCTAACCCGGCAGGGTTTGAGATTTTCTGCGAAGGGGTTATTTATATGTTTTATTTGATAGTTGAAAGAATATTTTATTGTAAAGCTACCACCTACTAAATTGAAAATATTAACTATGCGACTATTCATGTTCACAGTACCTGTAATCCTTTCTACATGTCTAATATCCGCAATAACTTGGGCACTCTTGTCTATGAAGTTTGATGCTAGGAGAGCTTCTTCAGCAGTAAATACACCAAATTCTGCCAATCCCTGTTGTATCTTCAGTGCACAGTCCACACTAATACATGAAATAGAACATTTTGAAATTCTTTTGCCCCTCTGCTTTTTAGAGCACTACATTCCTCATGTTAATTACCAAATAGTTTTACACTAACACAACGATGAAATTGATTTTAAGGACTTTCTACTATCCCAGTATACTTATAAGGAATAATTATTTTTATGTAGAGCCTAAAGTTTTCATAAATTAAAATGATGAGATATTTTACAATTTAAAGAAGTAATAGTTTTAAGTATGACGAGCTGGTGGCCCGTCCTACGTACGGAAATCGAGTTGTCAACTAAAATGGAATAATTCAGAACATCTAGTTTACACGTATAGACACAAATTCCGGAAGTTTTAATGGGGAAGATCACCTTATGAACAAATGTAACGTGACCACCTATTTATTCCATTCGAATATAGATCTATAATATGGCGATGGTATTTTAAATCCGATAATTTTACCATAAAACAGCATTTGTGTCGATTTGAAAAATCTTGAAGTGAGATTGGCGACCGATTCACGCTGGTTTTGAGTAGATATGCCACCTCCAATTGCATACTGTACTACTTATGTACTTACCGTACCTTATCTTACACCCGTGACCACTGAAACTTTTATGAGGATTCTCTTCTATCACCTGCCTCTTCCAAATTTAGATCCCAGTCTGAGGATGCATTTCATAACTTGATATTTCCCGTCTATCGTTTGGTACTCCTTGGAATATACTTTATAAAAGTTTATGCACAGCCTGTCCATCCAAGCTTTACCTACTTCTGGAAAGCATCCCTATATTTGGGAATTAAAAGGGTTGCTGCCAAGTTTGTTCCTCAGGCTCTGGATGACAATCAAAGAAATCAGCAATGTAAACTTGTCAAGCTTTGAAACAGCAGCTCCGTACTGACACAACATTTTTGTCAAAATGTTGTCTAGTTGCTAAAAGGCATTTTAACCCAAACCTGAAAGTAAGATCCACCCAATGTTTTGTATTGTTTTCTGTTTCTTCAAGACCTACATAATGAAAAACTGCAGGGTGCCACTTTGTCACCCTTGAGCAAATTGAAATATTCAAGATAGCCACCAAACTGTATATTATAGGCTATATCTTTGCCTATAAAAGAGACAGGTTAATCATTTTTGTGTTTAACTTTATGTTTCAAGGGTCTGAGAATACCAATAGTGGATTATCTTGGTAATAAAATAATATATACTAGTGTACATGTTGCTCGAATTCGAGCAATTGCAAAGTATTACAGGAGTTATTTAAAAACGAATAACAGTCATATTTACAATGAGTTTAAATGAGTCAACTCACAAGATTACCGGTGTGTGGAGATACTCACGATGTATTTATCTCGTGACGGTGTTATTATATTATCATATTATTATATGACTGGGACGGGTGGCGTCTTTCTGTAATCCAGCTACTAGGAGGTCACGAATTGTGGATATTTATAGGCATGCACTGTGGATGCGATACTCCCTGGTGTGGATTAACGTCTGCACGAGTGAGTGCTACGACTACCCGCAGTACTATCCTGATAATTAGACCAATTCGTATATACCAAGGCAAAGAAATGTGGTTCGGATTCCACTATGAACTGTAGGTCCCTTAGTTGCCCTTAGCTGTATGGGCTATTAATTAACAGCTGTGTCTAAGGAATGTCGGCCTTAGCCACTAACAAGACTACAAGATCGCACCACTCATCCTACACTCATCTCCATTCATACTTGGCTTAAAATACCTACTATGTATGGTCGCCATTTCATAAAAAAGTATTTAAACTATTTAAAAGTATTTAAAGTATATAACAGTAATCAACATTTCCTGTAAATATTGTATCATGTTTCATAACCTGGTATTGCCTTTTAATGTTTTCTACAAACATTTCCTGACTTATAGCCATATAAGGTTGTCCATGTTTATCTTAGTTTTTGATAAACCTAAAGCATTCCGGCCGGTTTTCTCCTTCTCAAAATGCCTCGCTGTACAGGCAACACAGGCCATTGATAGAGGGCCAATTGAGAACAAAAATTGTGTTCTCGTTTTGGGGTAGTGTTAAGGCGCATTTGTAACCTAATAGTTGAGGTTGTCCAGGGTCAGGTGCTGACTGTGATGAGTTAAGCCACTGTTCTGTAGCTGCGGTCGTTATCACGATTACGCCTCCTGTCCATGTTTCGTTGTTGTCGTGTCGGAGGCATTTAAAAGAAAAAACAACAAATAAACAAATTATAGCTACACAAAACAACGATAAATGCACAAATTTAAGTTACAATCATGCTAACACAATCCGTCATAGCTACACAAAACAACGATAAATAAATTCACAAATTTACGTTACAATCATGCTAACACGATCCGTCATAGCGACACAAGACAACAATAAATACACAAATTTAAGATACAACCGTACTAACACGATCCGTCTTGGGGGTTATGTTTAGACAAACTCAAATAGCCTAGTAAATAAATGTACCTACTCAATGCATTTCATTGAATTGGAAAATAAATAACAGCAATTAAATTATACAGCTGATCATAATGTAAACAATTATGTTCTTTATAAGGATAACATGGGAACTTTCAAAGCCACTGGGGCAGAAATATAAGGCCAGTTAGCAAATCTACGTGACACGCTCTTTCCAATGAGACGTCATTCGATAAAATCGGTTAAGAAATGGAGAAATGGAGAAATGGCGGAGGAGTTCAACCGACAAACTTCATGTTCGCGTATAGATTTTTGCTTTAAAAGATAATAAGATATCATTGGCAAATTGAAAATTACATTTTTATTTCAATTAAATTAATGTATTTACATATTTAAGTTGTATTTGTAACAAAGTAATTAGGATTATAGTAAACAATGGTTATCAAGACCAAAACAGAAAAGGAAAGGCAGAAAACCATTTACAATCATGAACTAATTATTGTTAATCTCCCAATCACTTACATCATCCACAATTTCATCAGGTTCAGTAGGTACGAACTTTGTCCACGGATTACGACAAGTTTATTTGCCGCAGCAATTACAAAATCGTGTACATGTTAATACATAGCTGCACCTTCCATCACAGCAAAGATCTTATTTTGCACAACCACAGCGTACGATTTGAAGTATCTTTGGTGGGGCCGGATTAACTCCGATTGGTATGGTTACAGGAATCGGGCTATTATTGGCAAAGTCTTCTATCCAGCCAAATGCTTTTGACAGTTGTTGTGGTGGATTTTCTTCATGTTTGGCCTCAGTAGGCGGTAAGGTGCAGAGTTTTATGGTATTGTTTTTCTTTTCAGTTCCCATTTTTTTAGCCAATTTCTGTACCTTATATCGGAAGCCCCACAGCATGATGCTGTACATTTTGTACATTCATCTATTATATCATGCATGTCAGCTCCCATTAGCCCTAATTTTGATAACTTCAATCCTCTTTGAAGAACTCTCACAACGTTTGGTTTCCCTATACTATAGAGAGTGTTTCTGAACTGTCATTCCAATATCAATAACTTGACGCTGTGAGCCATTTCCTTCCATTAAGACGGTACAAGTAGGTGCACAATGTTTGTAATAGTGAACAAGCAAAGTAGAGACATCGTTGTCATCACTTCTAATCGTTAAACATGTATAACCTTCGCCAACACAAGATGCCATTTGAGGTGGAATATCACTGTGCGGTGTAATTGTATTAAGAGGAAAAAGTTTTACAGAATTTGATGTAAAATAAGCATCAAATTCGAAACGCGCACAAAACCAGGATCAGCTGATTAGACATAGGCGACGTACCCACAATCCCCTACAAATTGGAGAGGGCAGTTCCAAGCCAGGCGGCATCATTCTCGATCAGTGTGTATCCAGTCTTTCTTTCCGTAGGGTGAGTTTTTAATCGAGTCGTGTAAATCATTCCTATTTCGCGGTGTTAATTGGCCAAAAAAACCGTTAAGCATATATCCCGCAGGGGTATAATTGCAACGCGTTTGAAATTAAATCAAGTTTGGAAAAATCGTTTCATCTGTTACCAACTAACACAGACCGCATTCGAAATTTCACGCCGTCGTTGTGCCAAAATTCAATTTGTTCGCGTTTTACAAAAGCTCACCCTCATCTGTGTTCATTTGTAATTGAATCCCTAAAGTGTTAGTGTTGGACATCCAGGTAAGTAAATTTATATATTTTATTGTGTTATCGTAATAATTATTTATATAGTGGATCACACAAACCGTTGAACTTTTCATGTCATGCTTTGTCATTTCCTGTTTTTAAGCACATGTTGTCAGATTTACATATTCATAAGTACATTTTGTATCCACTTCTAATAGTTTGATATTAAATCTATATAAATAAAAATTAAAGTTTTGTATGTAGCCTACATTGCTCAGAATTATATATTTTTAGGTTATTATTACATTTTATACATTAAAGAAGCAGAAACTAGTCTTATCTCTATTTCTGTCTGTCTGTCTATCTTTCTGTCTGTCTGTAACACTCAAGATGGCATTTTACGCTATCTTCTCCAGGAAATCGAGAGTACCTATCAAGATCCAAGTAGTGTTAAACGTGAATCCGTTCTAGATACGTCATTAAATCCACTCTTGTGTTCCAAAACCGGAGACTTTGGTTGGGGCACCTAATTTAAACACGCCTAAAACAGAACATATCGTACAAATAATTTAACAGTGCTATAGTTAGTACGTGTCGTACTGGTTGGCGTCAAGAGAGGGATTTAGCTTGCTAGGTCTGAAAAGCTCACTTTACAGTGTGTGGTTGACATCTACGTTCTCATAGAGGGCACCCGCCTTCAGTACATAAGAGATAAACAAAGCAGTATGAGAACGGATCTATATTTAAATATTGTACCGTAGATTACTTTTATAATTTTTTACAACATAATATTTTTCACATTTCTATAATCAGTCATAGAAATTACTTTAGAAAGACTCTATGAATGAGGTTTTGCTGTTTATGTTTTTTGTTCTTCATTATTTTACAAGTTGCAGTTTTGCTCGATTTTGATCAACAGGTTATCTAGTTTGAACTATAAGCAGCAACAAAAACCTGTGATATGCAACGAGAACTTTCAAAGTAGGATTGTTTATTTACAGTTATGTTTATGTTTTTAATTTCATGAATAATTTGTGATATTATGCAAATTTTTTATAATTATTTATTGTTCTCTATTGTTTAGGTGAAGTGGTAGAACATTATGGAAATGGTAGATGTGTAATACTATAGTAAACCGTAAATTTAAAGAAGCAAATTTCATCAAACTGTTATTTTGTCCTCCCCCACTGCAAACGGAAAGCTTGAGTATAACAGCAATAAGCATTTTATACTCATATGCCAACCCCGTACGAAGGACGGGTACTCTGCTAGTTTCTATTTGGAAGTCTAATGATAACTGCACAAAAGTGTTGTGCCCGATCTGTGGCAGACAGGAGACTGGTTCTTCTACCATGACAATATACACCTGCAAACATAGTTTGCTCGATTTTAGCTAAAAAGAGATGATTGTGCTACCCCACATAAAATCATAACTATTCACCTGACTCTGTGTGACTTCTGTGTCTATACATGAAAAGAGGTTTGAAAAGACAACTATTTGACACCATTGAAGATGTCAAGAAAAAACTAGGTAGGAACTGGCAGCCACCTCAAAAGATGACTTGAATTGTTTAGAACAGTGAAAAAAACTGTTGGCACAAATGCATAGCTTCCAATGGAGAGTATTTTGAAGATGATAATGTTAAAGTCTAAGTAAATTTTAAATATATGTACTTTTAAAAATCCAGGTCTTTTGGGTATACCCCTCGTGTGTGTGTCAGTTAGCAAAATAACTTGAGTAAAACTGGTCCGATTTAGGAAGAATCTGGTACAAACATCTAAAACTACATTTTTGAAACAAATATGCGAATCAGCATGATCAGACTATGGGAACGGGGATTTATGGGGTAAAATGTGGTTTTTTACATATTTCACACTAAAAAAATAAAAATAGAGTAAAAAAAAACAAACAATTTTGTATATTGAAGTGTTGTTGTACAATTACAGGTAATAGCAGACAACCTAATTACATGTTTAATTAACTTAAATTGTTTTTGTGTAACTAACATAATTACTGCAAATCTAATTACTTGTTTAAATCTGATATTTTTTAGGAAATATTTTAGTGAAATTGCATCAGGCACATGGGAATTCACCAAGTTTGCAAGTTTCTTTGCAGGGGTATTTTAAGTATTTACCATATGCTGTTATAAAGATTAGTATTATTGACAATAGATCGTATTCTCTATAACAATAATTATAAAAATATTGTTGTTTATCCTATATTTATGTCATTCATTAGGTTGTTTACCAAGTGAAAGAGCTAAGACTCAATGTCTGAGGCAGTTTTATGTTACCTATCACTGACTTGGACACATTCCACTTGGCTGTCTCCCCTGGTTACTGCCAGACATCTGCCCTGGAGATTGACTCTTTTTGTCACACATAATCTATCTGCAAATCACAATATTTTGATTTTCATTCTGCTTAACGTGTTGTAAAATTTGTAAATAGCTTATGATGGCATATTTTGCATTGATTTTTATGTGCTAGGATAGACTCCCCATCAATATGAACCATCTAAACAGATTAATAACTAAACATAAAGCAGTCAAACAGATTGCAACTGTCAAAGTTAGCAGTCTCTCTCGTAGCTTTTGATGCTGTGATATTTTAAATGATGAATGGAGATACAATAATAAGTAAGTATGGTACCTACATAATTTGATAAAACACTGCTTGTTACAAATCAATCTATCAGTTTGGCTTGATTTAAAGGTGGTGGGCAAAAATCAGTGATTGACATTGATTGATATAACCAACACCCACTGTTGGACGTTTTGTTCAAGTACGCCCATTCTTGTTCTAAAACTTTATACAACCTTTGGGAATGGAATGATGAGTTCATTTCATAGTCAAAACTACTAGATAATACAGATTGATTGGGTAGGAGACTACGATAATAGTACATCCATGGTGAAATAGTGTCTTTGAGTAAATTACTGGTATTTGTCGTAAAAACACTGTAGTTTTATCCATAATTTTATATTGGAATCAAACAGGTACATAGAAAATAATTACCTTCTAATGAGCTGAAAAGATGTAACTAATTGTCTCTTTAAAAACTTTACCTAAATGTTTACCTTAATAATACTTCAAATTTTAAAATTACTAAAAAAGAATTGCAGCTCTTAAGTCCTGACACAATAGACCCATGAGTGTTAGGGATAGATTTATTTGTACTCGTATGCTAGAGATTTAGATTTATTAATATTGTTCTAAAGTGAAGAGATTATTAATTATGTAGCCTATCTGTTAGTTAATCCCAAATGAGGTTGGGTATACTCACACAAATTTTGAGATTTAACTTGAAGAATTGCTAATAAAACAAAAAAATAAACAAACTTAACATAGAAGGCCATGATTGACACTGAGAGAGCTACAGTCCACTATCAGACTGTTATCAGCTGTTGAGTGAAGACGCAGGTGAAACTCACTGGGGCTCCTCCTCCGTGCTTATCTAATCACTGCACCACAATGAGTAGACCTATACAGTTGCTCAAAATCCAGTATAACCCGAGCATGGTGATAACAATACCTTTACATTGTATCTAACTAAAAAAAATATGTTTACAGTAGTCCGTTGTTTTGTTTATTATTTATCAAATAACTACTACAATGTTAATCCTATAAAAATATGCAAAGCCAAAGATGAAATCTAGATTCTCTCTAACTTTGAATGAACTTTTTCCAACTTCACATTTATCGTCCATATTGTTTGTACAACGTAAGGGGAGTTCCAGTCACAAAAATAAAATTTGTTGCAATGATTAACCCTTTGCGGTTGGTTAACCAGTCGTACACAATACAAAACTGTTTAAACATTGACTGTCTCTTCTGCTCTTGTGACCAGTGCCACTAAGAACAGGGAGTTGGTTTCCTCCCACCAGTTGGGAATTATTTTGGTTATGTTATCACCACCAAGCAGACATAAAAAATATGTTGGGTAGATAGATGTGAACCAACAATGGTTTAACATTTATGTTTCCAAATGCCAAACACAGGATTACAGCCAGTAGGGTTTTGTTTCAATGCCACACCCGATAAAGAGAAGATTGGGGATGACATCACTATGTCTTAACTGTTTATAAGCCACTTCATGGTGTGTAAAAAGGATGATAAGCTAGATTTCAAACAATAAGATAAGCCATGTTGAGGAGATGGGTGTTATTTAACATAACAGGATGAATAACACTGTTGCGGCCGCGGCAACATTATCGCGGCAACACGTTGCGGAGAACTCCCTGTTATTCTAATAACGTATCTCTCTACACCATGTTGCAGGAAAGCCGCGCAGACAACAAAAACGAAAACATGCACTGCCGTTGCCGCAACACTATCAGAGCAACGATAACTTCGGAAACGATCTGAATCATTATAAGGCTGTTGTTATCAGTACCGTGTGAGAGGCTATTTTCTCGAGCAGGAAATTTTATTACAGAACGTAGATCCCGCCTGAGGTCAAAAGATGTACAGCAATTACTCTTTTTAAATTCCAACATGCATTTGCTCAACAAATAATTAAACAAATGAAGCTAAAAAAGCTTATTATTAAACATTAAAAAAGGAAAGCTTATTTTAACATTTGCAACTAAGTGACTGGTTTAGAAAATCTTAAAACAGGTATTGTACCCCCAACCTTTATAATAACATAGACCTATCATATCATAAATCATGCTAACATGATTCAAGCAGTTAGTTTTGCAATATAAAAAATTTTGTGAATGATTGTAACCCTAATATTGCAGGTGTCATTTTGAATAATAAGTAGTCTACCCGAAGTGGACATGTATCCTGTTACACATTCAGATTACCAGGATATTGCTCTATCCGGATCCGAACTCCAGGAGTGATTCAGATAATCGGGACTTTAGAGAACATTAAAATACAGTAAAACTTGAGATAAAGTAAATAATAAGTAATAGTTTAAATTTATGTTAACATGTCAAATCTGGTTATGATGTAAGTTAAGTGTCATTGCGGCATTTCTTTTAAATTGGAGGATATGAAGTCATTCTTTCAAGTGATGAGGCAGTATTGCAACTACTTTTAGATTATCTCTTGCACGACATCGTCTGATATCTTCAAAGGCGCCATGCTTTGTACCATTGACATTAGGAAGAATAAATTCAAAGAAAATTAGTTACCGGCACTGTATTAGTTTTATGTAATAGCTAAAAATATATATAAATAAAAAATTGATTCGAATTTAGCAAAACAGTTATTTGCACAATGAAAAAAAATCTCTTAGAAGAAAATCAATCCATATAATTAATACGCGAACATTAAGTTTGTCGGTTGAACTCCTTTGCCATTTCTTAACCGATTTTATCCATCGACGTCTCATTGGAAAGAGCGTGTCGCGTAGATTTGCAAACTGGCCTTACATTTTTGAAAAAGTCCCTTGGGCTCTGGCCCAGTGGCTTTGAAAGTTCCCATGTTATTTTTATGAAGAACATAATTGTTTACATTTTGATCAGCTGTATAATTTAATTGCTGTTATTTATTTTTCAATTCAATGAAATGCATTGGGTACATTTACTGATTTTGTTGAAATTAAATATTTACTATTTCAATTTAGATTCGTACATATTTACAATGTAAAAAATCGAGAAAGCCTGGACAATTTTATATATTTTACAAGTAAGAAAAATGAATTGACATCTATCTATATATTAATAGGCAAGCATGTTTCTTTAAAACCTTTTTTCTCAGCTCGTGTGCATCGTAGGGAAAATCTACGCATACTGTTAGAAAGCTATTTTCCTGTAGGTGTGCAGAATCCCTTTATAAATTAAAATAGGCTCAAAAATAAGCACAAAAAATGAATTTGAAATTTTAAAAAATTAACATGGGTCTTATGGGTTGTTATGGTGATGACGAAATAACAACACAATATAAACATAAAATCAAAACAAATGGAAGACATTCCAATCACATGTTTTATTTACAGTGTGGGGTGAAAATAGAGAAGTTTGTACAAAACATACTTTTGGTCGATTTTTCGACCACGGGGCGTGCTCTCGTAGTACTTTATTTCTTGAGCAATCATTGAAAGAACTGATTTGTTAACTATGGAAACATAGGAAAGTCATAAAACGCCACCAAGTAGGAGAAATGGATTTTTTTTTATTACTATCGTTATCAACCTATATAATGAAGAACACCTACAATATGAAGATTCCCACAAACAATGAACAAGGATGTTAGCCGAAGTGCTACTATTCTGTAGACATGGACTTAACTTTATGATGTTTAGTTGAGGAAACCCCTCTAAAGTTGAATTAAACTGGCACGGCAAGGACATTAAATATGTGTTTTCATAAAGTCAAGTGATTTTAAAAGAATATGACAACATCCAAGAAACCTTAGTAAAACTTTCATTGAAGGATTCACATTATTCACATTATTATTCACAAGAGAAACACAAAACCATCAGAACAACATTAGGCCTTTCAATTCACAATTTTTTCAGGTAAATATAATTTATGTTATAACAATAACTAGGTAAATTAATGCCAATTGAAGCAAATAAAATTGTGACAGAGAGGTTATGCAGAAAATCAGGTAGTTTTTAAGGAATGTAAACAAAATGTTATCGCTATAAAAAAATGACTCAAATTTGTAAACGTCCTGGTGACAATGGGTGGTACCATGCAGACTACATTATCATTGACGAAGATCAACATGGACAACCTAATGTGGGCTATAAGTGGGAAACATTAATTTGTAGAATACACTGAACAACCAGATCAGCTTTTGAAAATTGATAAAATATTTACAAGAAATGTTGATTATATGGAACTGTTAGGTACGTAATCTATGAGTTGAGTATTTTAAACTCATGGGAAATTATGACTTTTATTCGTTTTTAAATAAGTTATTTGTTTTTAAATAACCACTTTACTTCTTTGCAATTGCTCGATTTTGAGCAACATGTACACAAGTAGGTTATAATTTGGTGTGTGTGATTGTTATAGTTTTTTTTTTTAGATAGCTGAGACTATATTTTAGTGCTTGCGTATGCTTTTATGTAGTGAAGGCTAACTTATATCTAAATATTTAATTATAAAATCTTTAAATCCGAACAGGGCCTGTGTTACCCAAATTTCAGAGCCTTAACTTTTTTTTTAAGGTTACCTATATAACATACTCAGACATTGTAAATTGAGAGATATGGCAATGACATGATCCTGAAATAGTGAAATTTTGATTTCATAGTTACTTCCAAATCAAAATATGTGATGTGGAAAGCGGAAAGGGACCTCTTGTCGGCGATGCAAAATTTTCAGTACAGCCGATATAAGTAATTAAGGTCAAAAATATCGAAATTCGGGTTTTTATCGATTGTTATACCTCATTTATTATAGAACAGGACAGTATCGGTTAAAATATCGAATTGGAGACATAAAAGGTCGAAATAAATCATTTTGTTAGCCTCTGCACGGTCTGAGAAAAGGTACCTCTTGTCGCTCAATGTTATTTTGCCATAATGACGAGAGGTCCCATTTCTAATATTCACTTTATAAACAGATTTTTGTCCAAAAAATGAATTGTCCTGCATTCTAGAGGAAATTTAGAGAACTACAACAAAGTTCAGTGTACGGAGAACAAAATATCTCACAAATTTTGCGGTCCCGACAAGAGGTACCTTTTCTTATCTTATGGAGAAATAACATAGGGCCGACAAGAAGTCCCTTTTCTGAAATCTTTTTACGACATGCTTCTATAAAACAATTATTTAAATGAAAATTACCGAGAGTTAAGACAAAAATTGGTTTTGCCTCCAAAGAGGACATTATAAGCTTTCTTTTGATACCAAAATCTCTTCTTAAATACGAAAAAAAATGTGTACTTGAAATTTTCAAAAGTGTTTTTCTCAAAATGACTCTTTTCAATAACAACATTTCAAAGTCCTATAACTTTAACAAAAAAAATCCCAGATGCATGGGACTTGCACCAAGTGATTCAGAATTTCATAAGGAATTCAAATATGTAAATAACTCAAAATCGAAAATTCCGACAAGAGGTCCCTATTCGCTTTCCACATCACATATTCTTAATTTGTAGTTTCGTCAAGAAATTACAATTAGTGGAAGAATATTAGGAAAATCGACGTAACAAATTTGGACTAAGTGGAAACTTTGCACAGTTGGTAAGTAAGCCTAAATAAATAAAATATCAAAAGTCCCCATAAATCCCGGCTGTGCTTCAGCCGCCATCTAGGAAAATGGCGGCCAATTTTCACTTTTTTGACAATATTTCACAAACTATTGGTATTAGAGAATTTTCGTAAATACAAAAATTAAAGAACGTTTAAAAATACATCTTTTTTATATTTGAAGGTTTGCTCTATCTCTAACGGTTATTGAGATAAGTAATAAAAGTTAGTATTAAATTTCAAATTCCCATGCTATTCTTATGGAGGAAAATAAAATTGTTACAGTTTGCTTATTTATGGATATACTAGCTGTTGAACCCATGCTCTGCAACGGGAAGAGGACACAAAAATAGAAACATTTCAATCTTTACATCTGTTGCATATAATAGTTACACATCCGCCAACGCTTTTAGAAACAAAATTCAACTTTTATGGCCTTAATAGAAACGTTTAAGTTATGACTTTTAAACCTGGTAAGTAGTGGATACCAACATTTTGGTTTTGATTATTTTCAATTTCAATCTTGTGTAGGCTGATATGAGAAAAACTGACCAAATCATTGAATAAAACTTCGACATACATGATTTACCTTCATCTCCCTTGATTACATATCTTTTTATTTATTATTGATATTTTAAATTTCAAATTTGAAGTTGCACAAATACTAATTATTAAATTTAAATGAACATGTTTTTAAATTTCCCTCTTCTTCATATTAAATCACAAATTCTTCCTTCTTCAGTTTCTTCACTCACGATAAATCATTAGCAAAACTAAGTCAGCAGTTATAAACTTTTGAAATATTGTTGTGCCTTATCAATACGGTATTTTGAAATATTAAAGAAACTATATCTATACTATAAAAAATGTTAAACAAATAATTTAGCATTAAAGACAGCAGACAAAACTAATATGATTATCAAAGCATCAAGGACTAAAAAATGTAATAGCAAATACAGTATATGTTTCATTGCATCTCTGATTCTACTCTACAAAAATATCAACAAACAACTTAATATACAAATCAGTTCTTTTAATCAGTTTCATTGTCCATTGCCTTTAAATTTTCACAGTACCATTAAGTAAACATAGTTACAGATATTTCATTGATTTTAGAAACAAAATAACACTGTGTACTGCTTAGTTTTATGATATTTTCCTTGGTTTAATTTAATCAGTGGTGTGGCAAAACACAAATAATAAATTTATCAAATAAAGTAACTGTAAAACAGAAATCAAGGACATACAATTTAGTAATCGATGATATTCTTTAGTTTAATTTAAGCATAGGTTTAGCAAAACACAATAACTCAATTTACCTAAATATACATATAAAAAACAATGTGATGTGCAAGTTATGTTAATCTAACACATATTTAGCAGTTCAAATGTTTTAAAGTAGCCTTCAAATTCATACAAAACAGCTATACATTGTAATTTTCATACTGTTTCCATGAAAACATATCAATAACATTATTTTCATAACTTAGACGCTTTAAAAAATCCAAAGCAGATCCGGAGTTGATACAGCAACTGTTATAGAATCTTTTTTTTCTATAATCATTGATATAGTTTTAGAACAAATAATCCATGATAAAACGTTAGATTAAAATAAACCTACCTCATAGTTATGGAAAACATTATACTGTATTTAATTTCTTTGTATCAGCTGTCTGAAATTATCAAATATGCAATTTAGCAGTTCTTTTTGTTTACATTAAAATGTCAAAGCAAATGTAAACAAAAATTGTTAGTGTTCTCATTGCAGCCATGGAGACCAATCAATATTTACTTTTAAAATCTTCATCTCAGAACTTTTAAAGCCAAAGGGGCAAAGCCTACGGTCGGTATCGAAATGTGAATAGTCCTATAATGGTCCTTGGTATGGTAGATATATTTTTGCAAAATTTAAGCCCAGTTGGTTCAGTATTTTTTGCACCTATTAGTAATACACATACAGACAGACACCATTAGATTTTTATATAATAGTATAGATATAGATTTTGATCAAACTTGGCAAATTTATTTATTTTATACTAAGCTATTAATATTTAACATAAATACTCACTTTAGTACCCTCCCTATAGCAGTAAACCTAGTACTAATTAAATTTAAAGTTATTTAAATAGGGAATATATCTTACATTTTTAGGATATATATTTTAGTAAAAATCCAGTCAAGCAAATGTATATTCATTTCTTGATCATATTAACAATCATTTTTTCTTATTAGTATTATGATTCAAAGCCCACTTACTATCTTGTCACTACTATGTAACTACTCAAAACTTATTAGTACATATTTACTTCCGGTATATTTTTTTTTGTCGGTAAATATTAGGAAATTGAACCTTAAAATCCGGACTAAATTGAAATTTTGCACAGTTAATATAAGCACAGTAAGCCTAGCTGATGAAAATGGCAAAAGTCCCCACAAATTCCGGCTGTGCCTCAGCCGCATTTAGTCCGGATTTTAAGGTTGAATTTCCTAATATTCACTGAAAAAATAATTACACCGGGAAGTAGGCCCACCATGTAAGTAGTTACGTAGTAGTGAAAATATATTGAGTGGGCTTTAAATTTTAATACTAATAAGGGAAAACTATTGTTAATAGGTCAAAAAATAAATTTCCATTAGCCTGACTGGATAATTACTAAAATACTTCCTAAAAATGTAAGATAGATTCCCTATTTAAGTGGGAGCCTACCAGTAGACCGACAAGATACTTGGTCGTCTGGCCACTAGACCGTCTTTTTTAATTAAATAGATAAATACTGAAAACCAGTACGTCGACAAGTTATTTCATCGTCATTCCAGTTGACCGGCCTGTAAAACTAAATTATTATATACGAGAAACCAACTTGTCGTCAATCGACCCGACCGACTTACCACTTGCTCGTCTTTTAGGTGGGGATAGGGGGCAGAGTGGGAGGAGCTAACCGGGGATTACCCAGGAGTTTGAGGCGCTTCTCGTGGTTGAACCACGTCGCTCGAGGCTAGAAGCCAGTCTTGCCAACTGAAAGTAGCCTAGCTCCGTCGAACACTACACACTCGGCGTGTTTATACAGTCTGGAGTTTAGTTGACTTTGGCGCGCAATTCTAATGGATAGTTTCGTCGTTTCTATAGCAACCATGAAGTGACCTCGTTCTCGCGCATTCCTCTGCCTTTGTATTATTTAATCTGCTTTGAAAGATAAGACTCGCTTATGTGCATTGACTATTGAATCAAATAACAATATCATTAGGGGGTTGTGATCGTTTGTTTGGATAAAACTACGTTCCGTATATTGTAGAATTACATTTGTAGTGTGGTAATATGGTGTATATATATATATATATAATTAATACGCTACATGAAACTTTGTCGGTTGAACTCCTCCGCCATTTCTTAACCGATTCTATCCATTGACATCTCATTGGAAAGAGCGTGTCGCGTAGATTTGCCAACTGGCCTTACATTTTTTACAAAGTCCCTTGGGTTCTGCCCCAGTGGCTTTGAAAGTTCCCATGTTATCCTTATGAAGAACATAATTGTTTACATTTTGATCAGCTGTATAATTTAATTGCTGTTATTTATTTTTCGATTCAATGAAACGCATTGAGTAAATTTATTTACTATTTGAGTTTGTGTCAACATAACCCCCAAAACGAAAACGGACCGTGTTAGTATGGTTGTATCTTGAATTTATATATTTATCGTTGCTTTGTGTCGCTATGACGGATCGTGTTAGCATGATTGTAACTTAAATTTGTGCATTTATCGTTGTTTTGGGTAGCTATAATTTGTTTATTTGTTGTTTTTTTCTTTTAAATGCCTCCGACGCGACAACAACGAAACATAGAAAGGAGGCGTACACGTCAGCACCTGACCCTGGACAATCTCAACTATTAGGTTACGAATGCGAGCTAACACTACCCCTAAAAGACTTTTCGTTCTCAATTTGACCCTCTATCAATGACATGTGTTGCCTGTACAGCGAGGCATTTTGAGAAGGAGAAAACCAGCCGGAATGCTTTAGGTTTATCAATAACGAAGATCAGGGATTTAGGTAATCAGGGTCTGAGTTACACAATGGTAATATTTGAGTTGACTCTTTTTAAACTCTTTTTAAACTTTGAGTTTAACTTTTTTAAATATGACTGTTATTGGTTTTGAAATAACCCCTGTAATACTTTGCAATTGCTTGAATTTGAGCAACATGTACACTAGTATATATATATAGGACCTGTGTATAATTTTGGGTAACATGGAGGTCAATTTACCTTGTGTAGGCCTATATCAAAAAAGTTTAATATCTTAAATTAATCCAAACGATTCATAGTAGCCAACAGGCACAAAGTATTGTAATTATGCAAGATGTTGTAAATTTCAAACATGTGTAACAGTTAAGTTTACTGCAACAGTAGTTCGTTAGGATTGCCTATTTAAGTAAGTTGTTATTAGGTGTATAAGTCGTTCATCAAGCGTCATGAGAAACGAAATCTGTTATAGAAGTGAAAAAATACAGTTAATCAAATGGTGCTGTATATAAAATATCTGCAAATAAAATTAGAGTTTTGTCTGTACACTGTTCAGAATGACATATTTTCTGTTATTTTTGCGTTTATACATTAAAAAACTTTTAATGTTTTTTCTCAATTTCTGTCTGTCTGTCCGTCACGGCCCAGAAGATATTTTACGTAGTGTTTGCATGTAAAGATGAACAAGAGGTCTTCTCCTGAAATACGAATACGAAATACGATAGGCATTTAAATAGTCTTTTTGTATTCACTGAATTGGCGAGAGTGTATTTAGCCAAATATGCATCGCTACATATGAAATAACCTGCCACCTCGAGTAAGCTCTCCTGGTACTTGTGTTGTAATCAAACATTGTCACATTTTTACACTACTACAACAAAAACAAATGACCTTAAACTTGTCAGATAATGAACATCAACATCAAGTGAAGACAATATTTTGACACTTGATATGATATATCAATCACTAAACAAACATTCTCCCTTCCTACCCATCAGTGCTTGGTGTGTTTATAATGGCCGTCACTGCCCTTCCACAGACAGGACCACTGCATTCCAAAGCAGCTGACTGGACTTTCTCTTTCCTCACCCCTGCATTGTTTGTATATAAGGGCGCTGAACCGCAGGGGCTCACGCTTGCGTGGGTTCGTGGCCTGGGCGACCACGCGGACCCTAGCTCTCCCAGAGGGGAGGTAACTGCCCGGTGTCAGACCCAGCACTTCAGGTAGACCACAGTTATGGACGACTGGTAAGCGCCAGCCCCTTAGGGGGAGCCTCCAGTGACATTCCCTCCATTCAGGGTGGGGGGGGTGTTTAGCTCTCAGTGATGCCGTTAATTCCGCCTCTCCTCATCTACCTGTAACTGTGGTTGTGACTGAGTCCTACCTGCTGTGTTCGACTGACATTTTGTGAGGCATATCCTCGACTTTGGAAGTAGCCTCGTCCTGGGAGGTGAAATACCTAGCCCCCAGAGGGGAGGTAAATGCTCCGTGTTGGTATCGGCATTTTCAAGTTGGCCACAGACATGGTCGACTGGGCATCGGGTCCCAGTGACATTCCTTTATCCAGGACGGAGGGGTGTTTAGCTCTAGGAGAGATGGAAGTACATCATAATCTCTAACCTACCTGTGTCTGTGGTTCTTTGGGCTTCGGCCTGCTTGTTGTGTGCGACCAGCATTCAGTGGGCAGATCCTCGACTTTGGAAGTAACCTTTCCTGGAGGTGAAAACGGGCAAGTACCCGCAGCTCACGGGGACACTCAAGGGCAACGTAACTTTCCGCAGTGTGAGGGCAACGGTTTGTAGGTACTTATGCAAACCTATCCCTGTCTCTGAGCACGGACGGTATGGTTATCTTGAGTGTGGGGGGTTCTTCCCGGAACCTCAATTGAGTCAAGGGTGTCGCCACCTCTGGTGGATAGGTTCATCCGGGTGGGTCCCACTTCTATACCTGCCTCCTTTTGGGAAACCCTGATGGCCTGGCAGTGATGTTGGGTCTGACGGGCAAACGAAGTAGATCGGGTGCTGGGTCCGAGCCCGCCAGGGGTATCTGGGGATCTATCGCTCTGGATATCTCTGGTTCCCAGCAATGGGTCAGGCCTCGATCGGGCAGCGGTGTAAATGGGAGGTTGGGGTTCCCCCCGTCAGCGTGCTGATGGTCCCCTTCCTCCTGGCTATTGATGGCGGGTTCTGCCTGTCAGGGATGAGATAGGTCCCGAGTGTTGCTTGCACTAAATGCGTCGGGGCGCTCTACTATGGACCTCTAGGTTCCGACCTAGTGGAACCCAGGTGGAGTGACGCTTAAACAAGCAGCCGGAATCCCTGGTTAGGATTGAGGGGCAACCCTCTTTCCGAAGGGTCTGCTTCGGCAGCCGGCGAGCCTGATGACCTTAAGTCATCCGCCCATGATGTGCTAAAGGTTGATGCGTAAGCTTCGGCCTACATCATGGGGCCCGGGTATGTCCTGTAGGATAGGTACCGGGTAAGCAGTCAGGGGGCTTCGGCTCTCATGACAACAAATCTAAATCTAAATCTAAAAATATAAGGGCGCTGACCTCTCACGGCCGCACGCAACCCTCACTGATCACGTGAAATAAATAACCCGTATTTGAGATGCTTCCCAGGCCTTACTCAATTGTCCGAAACCATTATTATTTTGACGTTGGTTTTTTTGATGGTACTACCGAAGAGCGAGAACCAATTTTAGAAACAACTACATAACTATTTACAATTTAATTATCGTTGTTGTCCCATCTTATTTTTTAGTCATGTTACATTTAATTTATGTCATACCGTACTGTACAAGTTTTGCAATCTGTCTGGATTCCGAAATGTTAGTTCAAGCTACAAAAGTTTTAACACATTTGAGTGAACATTTTTTAACAAACCGTCATGAAATACTTACGCTTTACATTGTTTACGTTGCGATACTTATTTTACCTGTACTCCAATTTGGTTTAATAATATTAAATGTCATAATTAAATTCTGTACTTTTGTGTAAACTGTGTAGGATGCAATATAGAGTACCTATTATGTTACTAGGATTGCGATCATAAGAGTGAAAGCCAATCAAGGTAGCAATACTTTAAAAGGCTAAAGAAATACATTAAAACAGCACTTTATATCTATATAATACAACTTGTCTCAGAACCATCAACACATACAAGAAGTTTCACAAATAAACATTTGTACATTACTTACATTCGGTATCCTTTGTATCGTTTTTTTCTATGATTGCTTGGTAATGTCATTTGATGAACCTACAGTTCTGGTTTATATATAATCGCACAAACAGTCTTCACAAAACCTTATAAGGTCTATTATATTAAATTATGTACATACAACTTATAATGTACTTACAAGGACTTCTTTTACGATAGAACTATCTCAAAATATTGCCATACGTAGCTGTTCATGCATTTCGGCTATTTATTGCTCGTCTTCATTTCAGGTAGTTTTTGAGAATGCATTCCGAAATTGTCCTTAATATTACACTCTTATGTGACTTAGGTATTTTCTTGTTAAACGTCAAAAAACTACTTTAGGATTACTTACTTGGGCAATCATATATACCCCAAGTTGCGATCAACACAACATGCCGATCTAATGTGTTCCCAATTTCAAACTTCACGATAGGTTAGGAAGTATAGAATGCGATGTTTAAGCTCAGTGGTGGATCGCATGTTTTGTTGATAGTAGCACACAAACATAAAACAAATATTAATTGTAACATAGGCTTGTAACAAATCATCTATTATTCTAATTCGTTAAGGAATTTCTTGTGCATAGCAAAACTCTTATATTTATCAACCTATTTTGATGATTGTTGTGTCAAATTAAAGGGAATTATCTGCAGACGTCATGGAATAATTGATGTCACGCTCAGTTCAATGTGCTTTGACCCATCGGACTTTAAAGCTACCTTGTATTTTTAAATATAAGTGAACATTTAGTTAAGTTTATCAAACATATAATTCATTTCTAAAAAAAACATCTGTCTTTATAAAAATAACCTCTTTAAATATTTACTTTTCCTGTTTATTTATCAGTTGACTTTCCAATACAAGGATGACTGATGAAATGGGATAGTTTATTTTTGCAGTTTCATTCAGAGTGGTAGGGAGATTTATATCAGGAATTGTAAATAAATACTATGGGATGAAGGTCATATGTCTATATTAGTAAGCTTTATCGTCTGTAAAAAGATTACTGCGATATATTGCCAGAAGAGAAGACCAAGAAAAGCCTTTTGGTGGAAAGGTGATTGTTTTGGCTTTGTGACGAAATAAATAATAAAATAGTTGAGCAACTAAATGATGACAGCCGATTTTACTACTCAGTGGACACTTTGATTCAAGAAGAGGGAGACCAGATACATGTGCCTGATGAATTTCTTCACACTTTAGCACCAAGTGGTTTACCTCCTCGCAAGTTATGTCAAAAAAGGTGTAATTGTAATTTTACTAAGAAAATTAAATCCAAAAAAAGGACTGGTTAATAGAACCAGATTAATGGCGAAAGTTATGAATGATGAAGTCTTGAAATTATTACTTGAAGTTCAGCTGGAAAACGAGTGTTCCTCTAAAATTCGTCCTCGAAAAGTTGGTCTTTATCTGCTAGAGCTGCATCCCCTGCTTACAGCATGGGGAATTGTACGTAACAATTTCAAGATGCCGCGCTTTTGATGATCTAAAAATAATGGTTAAAGAACAACGAAACCAAGGCCATTTGGCTGAAGACGTTAGAGTGTTTACAAAAAGACATGGTATGTGAAGAGTTTCTTATTCAACATTTTAAAAGTAAGATGAACATTTTAACTGGTCTGTCAGTCAGTATTCTAAGCCTACTCTGTTAAAACCTTTATTAAAACAGTATTGAGCTTAAGATTTTTATTTACGGTTAGTTAAAAGTTAAGCGCTTAAAATTCTTCCTTTTTTTGTATTGAGAAGTTATAAGGTAATTAAAATTTTTTAATGATTTTAAAATAGGTACTGTATAGTTAATATTAACTGGAAACAACTAGTCTATACTAGAGTAACAAATTACAAAATACAATACAAAGGAAAAGGGCATTCCTATGAATGCTATTGAGCATTGATTATTTAATGTATTTGGGTTTTATGATGTATTACTAACCAAAGGAATACTTACTAACCAACCGCGAAACCAGTGACTTAATAACGGTCAACAGATGTTGGGTATCACGAGCTTAAAGGATCGCTAGACAAAGTTGCCCGAATCGCATGGATGGTAAAATAACTTCTGGCGATGTCTAGAGAGATTGTTATTTAGAACACATGAAATCCTTTCTATAACATAAATGTCGGCTAATCGTGTGATTCCAAGTACTTTCGCCTGATTTGAAATATATTTCCAAGCCCGTGCCAATATTACTTGTTTCTGTTCGAAAAAGGCCATTGCTGTGAGAATATCAGGTAAAACTAACATAGAAACTTGAAAAATACAAATTAACAATAAATTGGCAACATAATAAATATGGAGCATTACTGATATCGCAAGTAAAACAAAAAATACTTAACTATATAAGTAATCGCAATGGGAAGAGAACGCGGAAGAAAATAATGTCTGTATATGCTGTATATGCTGTGTATGCTAAGATCTGTATAGTCCTTGCCTTATATAATTGACTAATACTTATATTTGCTCCAAAAAAAAAATACCAAACCCTTCAAATATTTAAGTTGACGGGAGCGGGACCTACCACTTCTAAAGAACGCCCCCGTGTCTGTCATCCCTATTCTCTTACTTAAGAACACCCCTAAAAACCTTCACCGAATAGGTAAGGTACTATCGTAAAAATAACGAGGAACTTATATAAATCAGTTTTAATTTACAATTCTCTGGACGTACATCACTGTGAGAACCGAAGCCTCGGGGAAAGTCCACGGGCCTACAGCCTAAACCATACATTTTCGAAAGTTTAAAAATACCATAATCGGATTCCTCACCTATTAAAACATACATTTTGACATACGGACTGTATGACGCTGTTTAACAGCCAGTAATTAACAGTAATTAACTGTTATTACTGTTTAATTATCATGGTATGTCCGATTCGTGGTTTAATTCGATTCGTTACAAATTATTCAATTGAAATGTAATCAAAAACTACTTTCGGCCAGATATTTGGTTGGAATGTGGAATATCTTAGCTATTGTATAAAATAATAGCTTAACTAGTGTACATGTTGCTCGAAATCGAGCAATTGCAAAGAAGTACAGGAGTTACATATAAACAAATGACTTGTTAAAAAACTAATAACAGTCATAATTTCCGATGATTTTAAAAGAGTCAACTAAAAGATTATTAACTAATGGAAATACTCACAATTTACATAACAGTCCTATTCCAGTTTAAAGGGTTATTTTAGCGAATTTCCCATATAGGGAATAAGCTATTACCGTAGTACTCATGGTAAGACCTGGACCCGGGACCGATTTTTTTTTCGTTTTGAGGTCCCTAGAGGCCAAAAACACCATCCGTTCAAATTCATATATATATATATATATATATATATTTATATATGTGTCCGTTAGCGCGATAACTCGAGCAAAAACGATCCGATTTTGATGAAATTCGGTACAAACGTGTAAACCTACGTTTATTCGAACGAGTTCGCGAACCAGCATGATCAGACCGTGGGATCGGGGGTTTATGGGGGGTTTTATGGGGTAAAAATGGGTTTTTCCCATTTTTGACTCAAAATACATAAAATTTTGCAATTTCTTTCTAAACTATTTTGTAGAGCTTAAAAAAACAAATAATTTAGTATATTGAAGCGTTATAATGCACCTAATCGTTACGGAGAAAATTCCAAAAAATTGTAAATTTAAAATTCCCATGTTATTCTTATGGAGAATAAGTAAACTGCTGTAGTTTGCTTGTTTATTAACATATTTTGCCCAAATTTGGAAAATGTTTTTATTTCTTACTAACTATTAACATTTTACATAAAAAACACTTTTACCCTCCCTGTTGCAGCAAACCTAAGTATGTGTTAAACTGATTCTATTTAAATAAGGAATGTGATATTTTTAAGGAGACGTTTTAGTGTAAATCCAATCAGGCAAATGGAAATTCGCTTAGTCTGCAGGTTTGCTGCGGCGGGGGTATTTTAACTATCAAACTGCCCATGGACGGGAAATGGTAAGCTTACAATTTAAGTCAAAATAAAAAGTCTGTCAGCTTTTATAATGTACTGTACCTAAGTTATTTAGCCAATTTGTAGACAATAAGGTGTAGGCTACAAACTCTACAGAACTCTCATGCTTCCATGGGGAGCAATTAATTATTAATATTTAATTCCTGACAACAGCTGGAGTTTCAAAACAATGTTTGTTTCCCGTGTTAATCTTATGGAGAAATACGAAACTTTAAAGGGTCCCAGGGCCTCACTCTCTAATTATTTACCTAAAAAGAAAGTTTCCTGCACAACTTCACGTTACGCTCTTTCCAATGACACCAAAAACATGTCAATCGGTTCAGTAGTTTCGGAGGAATAATTGCACAAAAATCCTGCTTGCGTATTAAATAAGTATAGATGTGACTGTGGACCCAATTTTGTACTAAACACACGCTGTTGTTTAATCTCGAGTAGCCGACCCAGTGTTAGCATCAAGAGGCCAAAAACTAGGAACGTAGCGCCAGCCACGTCCCTTTCACTTTCAGCAATTTTACAACCCTCGCCAACCCTACACATCCAAAGACAGAGAGAGAGAGGGAGAGAGACAGTAAAACAGCTGTCGAAGTCGATCGGGTCGACCTAGCCTCGGTCTTCAACTCGTTTTCTTTTTCTTCGCCTACAAGCGTTTGAATAGGGGCGCGGGAAAACTACTTGTTCCTACGGAAAAGGCCTTCGGGTAGTTCTTGAGCGCCGCCAGAATTGTGTCGCTGGAGTCGCGTTTTAGTTGCCACTTTACTATTGAAGACTCTTAAGTGGCAAAAGAGTTTATGACGAAATATACCCCCACCGCAACAAACCTGCAGACTAAGCAAATTTCTATTTGCCTGATTGGATTTACACTAAAATGACTTTTTGAAAATATCACAGTTATTCCATATTTAAATAGAATAAGTTTAACAAGTACTTAGGTTTGCTGCAACAGGGAGGGTAAAAGTGTGTTTTTTTTTTGTAAAATAATAACATTTTATAAATAAATAAATGATTTTTTTCTAATTTAATGCAAATATTTTCATAAACAAGAAAACTACTACAGTTTACTTATTCCCTGGTGTGAGTGAGGGTATACATTCAACTCTAGAAAATACGCTGGTCAACGAACGACAAAGAGCCGCCGATGTCTAGAGTTTCCTTGGATGGGTGGCCGACCGACCGGTGGTCATAGGGTGACGACACAAAGGGGGTGGTAGGCGGGGATCCGTGTCGGCCAGTGAGTCAGTGTTACCGGTGTTACTTCAAAGATGAATTATTGCCCTCGGGGAATCCCGAGGTAGGCGCGGCGCCGCCAGCTCGACACTTGTTTCGGTCACTGGTCTTGGTTGATTGTTTCGTTTTCGTTTTACTATCTTTTGATACTTTTACATAAACGATATAGCCATGATATATTACTAATGAAAATTCAATAAGTACATTGCACACTATAAAAAAATATACCCCCGCCGCAGCAAACCTGCAGACTTAGCGAATTTCCATCTGCCTGATTGGATTTAAACTAAAATGTCTCCTTAAAAGTATCACATTTATTCCCTATTTAAACAGAATTAGTTTAATGAGTACTTAGGTTTGCTGCAACAGGGAGGGTAAAAAAGTTTTTTTTTAATGTAAAATATTAAAAGGTACTGTGGTTTAGTAAGAAATTAATGTATATTCCAAATTTGATCAAAATATGTTCATAAACAAGCAAACTACAACAGTTTACTTAGTCTCCATAAGAATAACATGGGAATTTTAAAATTACAATTTTTTTGAATTTTCTCCGTAACAATTAGGCGCATAATAACGCTTCAATATACTAAATTATTTGTTTTTTTAAGCTCTACAAAATGGTTTGAAAAGAAATTGTGAAATTTTGTGTTTTTAGGGCCAAAAATGGGAAAAACCTATTTTTACCCCATAAAACCCCCCATAAACCCCCGTTCCCATAGTCCGATCATGCTGGTTCGCGAACTCATTCAAGTTTATCCCGCCTTACACCTTTAAACCAAGTTTTATCAAAATCGGACAAAAATTACTCAAGTTATCGTGCAGATGGACACACATATATATATATATATATATATATATATATATATATATATATATATATATATATATCTATATATAGATATATAAAAATTTGAACGAATGGTGTTTTTGGCCTCTGGGGACATCAAAATGAAAAAGTAAATCGGTCCCGGGCTTAGGTCTTACCATGAGACCTACGGTAATAGCTACTTCCCTATAGGGAAATTCGCTAAAACTTACATATAGGATAGTTCATGTAAACAGTTGTTACTTAAATCGTTTGGAACTCTGGCCACGTCTATATTCTTCATTAGAGTGAACTTAACTGCAGGCTATTCAATAGACTGTGAAAAAAAACTGTGAATGATTTTATGTACTTGGTTTTTTTTATAATTATAGCAAAAGCTACCAATCTTTGTCATCCGCGTCATAATTCTTGAGCTAACTACTTCTGCAGTGATATACCTTACACGTCACAAAACTGTATTAACCCTAGATCCAGTACCTCTGCTCCAACTAGTATTATAACATTGCCGTCCAGGAATCTTTGAACATATAGTTTGACAATAATTGCATGGATAGTACAGCCGTTTCAACAAGGATTTATTTACTATATGTTCTTAAAACTGAAATTGATTAGAAATAGCCTACTATTAAAATAAATTTAATTAATTAATTTGATGTGAATTTAGCTTTAGTTAACAACACTCATACAAGTTAATAAACATAAACCAAATAAAATTTTTTTTACTAGAAACGATCGTCCAGATGAACTTGGAAATAGTACCATAGATAAAAGGAGTAGACATACTCTGTCATACATACATGTCTATACTCCTTTTATCTATGATAGTTCATTAAAAAATCTGAATATACAGTAGTGCCGTGCATTTGAAGTACTTACTCAGAACACAGACTTACTTGAGGACAGTTACACAATAAAACGCAAAGATCCACGGAAGTAAAGACTACATTATTTAGTAAAAAAAAAACAAGGATGCGTCAGTTAGGGCCAGTTAGACAATTGAAGTACACAGAATTGAATCACCATAGTATTGTCCACGCAACAACGTGAGAGGATAAAACATGTACTTCTTCAATTATAATTACATGTTTCTGTGTAAAACCGAAGACGTCTACAGACTTTACTAAGAAAAACTTCTCCCCGGTAACACAGGCAATGGGAATTCCTTTTAGACAATGTTTTCAATAGGCCTACAACAAAATCATAAAACAAAATATGTTTCTCAGGCTAAGTAGCACACTGTGCACTTCAGCAAATAAATAGTTTACCGAGATAACTATTGCTTACCAAGACAGCAGTGTCATTTAAGGAGAAATAGTACAAACTAATGTCACCAAAAGTCTAAATTCATTCTTTATTTTATTTTTTTAAGAGAGGGAAATAAAAATAGACAACAAAGCTTTAAATAACCGGTATTATCAATTTGTATTTATCTCTCAATTGAATAAATGTAACGGTAGTTACCTCACCACTGTTAACAATATTTGACCCTCCTATTACATAAATATGTTAGTTAATTTAATATTCAAACTCGTGTACATGTTGCTCGAATTCGAGCAATTTCAAAGTATTACAGAATTTATTTCAAAACGAAAAAAAGTAATAATCAATGAGTTTAAAAGAGTCAACTCAAAGATCACCAGTGTGTAACTGCTGGAGATACTCACGATGTATATACAGTATAATCAACATTTCCTGTAAATATTTTATCATATTTCATAAATTGGTATTGCTTTTTAATGTTCCTACAAATGTTTCCTGACTTATAGCTGCATAAGGTTGTCCATGTTTATCTTATTTATTGATAAACCTATGTATGGCACCACCCTTGTCGCCAGCAGTAAGTTTACAAATTTCAGTAATTTTTTTAAAAAGATAAACACTTTTTTGATCATATTAAGGACTTCCTGTTGTCTGTAACAATTTTATTTGTTCAATCGGCGTATTTTTATTTATTTAGCTAAATAAAACATTTATTTCATTGAAGTAAACTAATATAGGACTATTTATATTCACTGTACTGTGTATAACAAAATATCGATTGAGAAACAAACAATTACACGTAATAAGAACCTCGCTAGTCCGCTGCATTGTGATAGCTGAAAATCGTCGGAATGAAAACCGCCGCTACAAGATACAGAAGTTGGTACGCCTGCAGTGCCCTCCACAGCTGCGCGCGCCGCTGGCACTGCCGCTCAACACATCCCCACCTAAAAGACGAGCAAGTGGTAAGTCGGTCGGGAGAATTGACGACAAGTTGGTTTCTCGTATATAATAATTTAGATTTACAGGCCGGTCAACTGGACTGACGATGAAATAACTTGTCGACGTACTGGTTTTCAGTATTTATCTATTTAATTAAAAAGACGGTCTAGTGGCAAGACGACCAAGTATCTTGTCGGTCAACTGGTGGCCCCCCTATTTAAGTACGGTAACTTTAAATTTAATGAGTACTAGGTTTACTGCTATGTGGAGAGTAATAAAGCGTGTATTTATGTTAAATATCATTAGCTTAGTATGAAATAAATAAATTTAACAAATTTGATCAAAGTATATCCATAAATGAGCAAACTGCAGCAACTTTATTTTCCTCCATAAGAATAACATGGGAATTTTAAATTCAATACTTACTTTTATTATTTATCTCAATAACTGTTAGAGATAGAGCAAACCTTCAATATAAAAAAGATGTATTTTTAGACGTTCTTTAACTTTTGTAATACCAATAGTTTGTGAAATATTGTCAAAAAAGTAAAAACTGGCCGCCATTTTCCAAGATGGCGGCTGAAGCACAGTCAGGATTTATGGGGACTTTTGATATTTTATTTATTTAGGCTTACTAAACAACTGTGCAAAGTTTCCACTTGGTCCGGATTTGTTAGGTCAAATGGCTTTTATATCCCTAAAATTCTTGGACTAAATGGCGTCATACAATAATATAACTTAAAACTAGTACATGGATTTTTATGGCTTACTACATGGATGGATTGTGAAATTGCAAGAAACAGTGTTTAAGAGCAGACTATGAAAAATTGTTATTTTAATGCAAGTGTTGATATCATTGTTAACCCTTCCAGGACGGTCCCATAACGCTGGTTTTTCTACCGCAATCTTGATCAATGTTTTGGTATTCTGGGAATGCCATATGGCAAATGAAACTGCCAGAAATAGTGATTACAGTTTTATTGCTATAATATCCAATTGATGAAATAAAAAAGCAGACAATTTAAAAGTATTGGACTATTATTTAAGTACTATCCTTGAATAGTCAAAGGTGCTACATACTTAAATCAATCGCCAAAACAATCAAAACTATAAGCTAAAAAAATACTAGGTTTTTTTCTGACAAAAAATTATACATAAATATAATGATAAACATTATACAGTATATACCTTTAAACTAACAAGAAAAATATAAAGTAATATTTAATTAACGGTAACTAACTCACAAATATTTGTTTAAACAAATGTAGGTACATAAAAAGTGTATTATAAAATATGCGTTTTAAAAATCTTAAATATGGATGAAAAATTCTTACTGTGGATCAATGCATGCTCTAAAAACAATATTGGTGAAACAGTAGGCTACATAAGTCATAAGGGAGTAATATTAGAGAGTGAGCTGGTCTAGTGGTAGAGTGAGGGACTTCAGTCCCTGAGGTCCCAGGTTTAAATCCCATTAATTACCCATTAATTAAATGGATTTTATCCAATTGATAAACCACAACCCCTTCTAGACCAGCTAGCCTGACGTATCGTGGAAAACAAGGTTTCTAGAACCTAGATAAATAATAATAACTAGGAGGTATTTGCAGAGGCATCCACAAAATTGAGCGGAGTTATCAAGGCATTATTTAGTCGTTGACCCTCACCATCAAGCTTCATTTTTATTTTTGACTAGATGAGTACCCGTCCTTCGTACGGGGTTGGCATACAATGCTTATTGAAGTTAAATACTCGTGTTTTGCATTTGCAATGAGAGAGGACACGTTTTGAGAAAATTTTGTTTACTATAATCTACGGTATACTGTAGTATATAGAACATCTACCATAGCCATAATATTCTACCACCTCACCTAAACAATAGAACGAAGTAAAGTTCTCACACTCAGGTTTTTGTTGCTGCTTGGTTCAAATTAGCTGTTGTCATAAATGTATAAAGAACTAATGGTGCTGCACCCTGTTGGTAAACCGTGTAACCTTTTAATGATATTGAGTATCATAGAAACAAATTGTGTAGTTGAAACAGCTGGCAAAATTATTTAATTCCTTTTAAATATGAATACTCATAAGGTTAACATGGGAAACTCCAGAGCCGCTGGGGTGGAGCCCGAAAGGATTTTTGATGTAAGAATATGTCTATAAGTTAATCGGGAATGTGAGCTATCATCATACCAAATGTCAACACAATCCGACCAGTAGTTAATGCGTGATTGAACTTCAAACAAACAAACAAACAAATAAACAAACAAACACACAAAGAAGAAGATGGTTCCCTGTGAACCGAAACTATAGTTGCCACAAGCAGCATATTGGATTACTGAATGCAGGTATTTAAACCATTATAAAACACACAAACTTTCACATTTATAATATTAGTATGATTAATGTTATTTCATTTTAGCGAATTTCCCATATAGGGAATAAGCTATTACCGTAGGTCTGATAGAAAAACCTGGACCCGGAACAGATTTAATTTTTCGTTTCGATGTCCCCAGAGGCCAAAAACTCCATCCATTCAAATTCATATCCTACTAATATTATAAATGATCACTTCAAAGACAAGCAGACTTTGATCATTTATGGCACAAGTCTCTTGAATACAAAACAATAATTACAACTAATTTATAGCATAAAGCCTCAGAGGATTATTTAACCCGGAAAACTTTGATGTTGGACTCTATTGTTTCATGAAAAATATCTAACAAAAGACCTAAATCAGACTAAACATTGGAATTTGCCACTATATCAATCTATGACTACTCTACTTTGACAATCTTAGCATATTATGTTTTCTTTCATTGAGTGATTAATGTAGGTATACAACAAGTAAGGTAATAAAAGTTACCTAACTTAGCCCAAACACATAATAAAATACTGCTGATCTTATGCCTATGTTTATGTGTCAAATACTGATTTCATAAGTTTTACATTCCATTGAAACTTTCAGACTCCATGGGAATCTGAAAGAATCTGATTGAATCAAATACAATCAATAACAGTCGAATCATAAATTAAATATAGCTTGGATTAATTACCATGTAAAAGTCGATTTTAACAACCCATTTAACTGGTGGAGTTGTATATCAAAGTTCTAACATTGCCCTAGAAACAAGTTGCCTTTATTCATAGATAATTGATATAAAAATGTTCATACATTATGGCACAATTAAAAATAATAAAATTACATAAGACATTATTGACAGCAAAACAATAAATTTGCTTCTTCATTCACATGTTGATAGCCATTATTTAGCCTATTAATACAATAATATAAATACAGAATAAATAAATTTTCAGTGTTTCACTAATATGATTTAATGTAATATTTTAGATTTTATGCAACTACATACCTACACACTTCTCTCTTGTGGAGTCTTGTAAGGGTAGTCAATGTACTCAAAAATATCCTTCTCACAGGTAACTTGCAGAGGCTCGCCAGGAACACCTAGGGACAACATACCATCATGAGGGACAGTATGACAGGGTGTCAGAACATTTTATAGATTTAGTTTCCCTCCTCTTATTCTAACTTTATGATGTTTAAATTACATTTTCACAATTAAGTAAAATAATATGAATAACATACACACACCCTCAATCAAAAACGTTCACACACACCACATTTATTTGTAATTTCTATTTTGGCGGCGTTTGTTAGTCAATATAACAGTATGAATAAGAACGTTACGGTGCCGCAACTGTTGTCAAGTTAATCTGTTGCAAAAACACTCCCTGTTATTGTTGTAGAACTTTCTCGAATCTATCGCCAAAACATGGCATCAAAATTGTTGATAGTTTCTAACCAGTGGAGCCAAGGGGACGCAGAGAGTATTCGTTGAGTGTGAAGCCCTGCTGTAGTGCATGGGCCCTCATCTCCTTGTTGAACATGTCACTGCCAGTGAAGTAAAGAGTGGCGCAGTGGTACTGGTCAAACGGAACGATGCGCAAATCTAGCCTCCTGGTCACTTCTCCCACCTTGCAGGCTCCCTAGGACACCAATCAAACGTACCTTTGATCATTAAGTACCTGGGGACCGAGCTTTGCTCGGGGAAAATCATTAGTTTACTCTGAAAGAAGTTTAGAATTGCAGATACATTAATCCATTCCCAAACTCCACACTGCTCGCCTTTACTACTTCCTTCACCATTACCTACGTCATGGACCTGTTTCCTTTCCTTCTCGTAGCATTTTATAAGATACATTAATCTTACTGCTACAAACGGTTTCCAGTTCCAACTCTCCACACTGCTTTCACATCGCAGACCTGTTTCCTCCCTTCCCATAGCATTTTAGGATTGCAGATAGATTAGTCTAATCGTCATAAACAGTTCCCACACTCCGGACTGCTCGCCTTTACTACTTCCTTCACCACTTCCTACGTCGCGAACCTGTTTCCCTCCCTTCCCATAGCATTTAAGGATTGCAGATACATTAATCTAATTGTCATAAACAGTTCCCACACTACGGACAGCACGCCTTGACTACTTCCCTCACCACTCTTTACGTTGCGGACCTGATTCCCTCCCTTCCCACGGCATTTTAGGATTGCAGTTACCTTACTCTAATCGTCATAAACAGTTCTCACACACCGGACTGCAAACCTTTACTTATCTTTTACCTTTTACTTACCTTTTATTATATATTTAAATAGCATTAGTTTAACGGGTACTCTAGGTTTGCTGCAACAGGGAGGGTAGAAAAGTTTTTTTTGTAAAATGGTAATAATTTAGTATAAAGTAAATGCATTTTCCAAATGTGATCAAAATATGCTCATAAACAAGCAAACAACAACAGTTGACTTATTCTCCATAAGAATAACATGTTAATTTTAAATTTACATTTTTTTTTTTTTTTCTCCGTAACTATTAGGCGCATAATAACGCGTCAAAATGTTTAATTTTTTATAATCTCCACAAAATGGTTTGGAAAGAAATTGCTAAATTTTATGTTTTTAGGGTCAAAAATGAGAAAAATCAATTTTCACCCCATAAAACCCCGTTCCCATGGTCTGATCATGCTGGTTCGCGAACTCGTTTGAATAAACATAGGTTTACACTAGGGATGGACGAGATTGGATTTTTAGTTCGAGACGAGACGAGACGAGTTTTTTTATTTCTCATAAAATTTCGAGACGAGATCGAGACGGGATTTCCCTTCTCATACACAACGGGAAATGCACGTTCAAAATTTTTACCTGATTTTGTAACATTGTTAGATGACTGTTTAAATACAAAAATAATGATAATAGGCAAGAATATTTACAATCTTTTATTAAAAAACATCAGCATAACATTTTTTTATTAATCACGCCTAACTTATTAAAATGCCTACGATTAGGAAACATAGTGATATCAGTTAGGATAGAGTTCAACTTATCCTAAAACAAAATAAATCATAAAATAAAAGCAATATTAATTTTTATAAAATAGTTACTTGTTTTGACTTTTTATAGTAATAAAACATTCCTCACACTGCTTACACTTAACAAAACTTCTCAAATGTTATTAAAGTAATATTATTAAAATAATTAAAGTAATATTTACATTTAAAGAATTAATTAAATAAGAACGCCTTCGCAAAGGGAACGCAACTACAAACGGTCCTGTATTGCGGGTATTGCATTGACTTTCTGCAGGAGTTTTTAATTTTTTTAATTTTTTTTTTTTATTCTCGTCTCGATAAAAATCTCGGCCAAAAAGAAATCTCGTCTCGTGTAACGAGATTTAAAATTTCCCGAAATTTCGAGACTTGACCATCCCTAGTTTACAGTTTACACGTTTATACCAAATTTAATCAAAATCGGATCATTTTACCTCGAGTTATTGTGCTAACGGACACACACACACACATATACAGGGAGTCCCGGAACTCTCTACCAATATTTTAGGGAATTGAGCCTGGGTAAAAAACGTACCTAAATATCATATTTAAATTGTCCGGAAGTCCTTAGTCACTCACACAGCCGCCATTTTGTTTTTTTAGCGAATTTCCCATATAGGGAATAAGCTATTACCGTAGTACTCACGGTAAGACCTGGACCCGGGACCGATTTTTTTTTTCGTTTTGAGGTCCCTAGAGGTCAAAAACACCATCCGTTCAAATTCATATATATATATATATTTATATATATATATATATATTTATATATATATATATGTGTCCGTTAGCGCGATAACTCGAGCAAAAATGATCCGATTTTGATGAAATTTGGTACAAACGTGTAAACCTACGTTTATTCGAACGAGTTCGCGAACCAGCATGATCGGACCATGGGAACGAGGGTTTATGGGGGCTTTTATGGGGTAAAAATGGGTTTTTCCTATTTTTGACCCAAAAAACATAAAATTTTGCAATTTCTTTCAAAACTATTTTGTAGAGCTTAAAAAAACAAATAATTTAGTATATTGAAGCGTTATAATGCGCCTAATGGTTACGGAGAAAATTCCAAAAAATTGTAAATTTAAAATTCCCATGTTATTCTTATGGAGAATAAGTAAACTGTTGTAGTTTGCTTGTTTATAAACATATTTTGCCCAAATTTGGAAAATGTTTTTATTTCTTACTAACTATTAACATTTTACATAAAAAAGACTTTTACCCTCCCTGTTGCAGCAAACCTAAGTATGTTTTAAACTGATTCTATTTAAATAGGGAATAAATGTGATATTTTTAAGGAGACATTTTAGTGTAAATCCATTCAGGGAAATGGAAATTCGCTTAGTCTGCAGGTTTGCTGCGGCGGGGGTATTTTTAGTTATAGACTACATTTTTTTTCTAAAGAATGGTTAAACATACGAAATGAAAACTTTGCAGAAACATTTATGACAACTAGACAAATTATGACCATTTTTCAAATTCATAAAACAAAATGGCGGCCATTTAAACTTTTCTTTCTTAAATAACTCAAAAACCATTGATTTTACAAAAATGTTGAATGGCCGCCATTTTGTTTTATGAATTTGAATAATCGTGATAATTTTTTTGTAGCTTTGTCTAGTTGTCATAAATGTTTGTGCAAAGTTTCCATTTCATATGTTAAAAAAAAATTAATAACTGTAAAAAACAAAATGGCGGCTGTGTGAGTAACTAAGGACTTCCGGACAGTTTAAATATGATATTTAGTTATGTTTCTTACCCAGGAGCAATGCCCTAAAATATTGGTAGGGAGTTCCGGGACACCCTGTATATATATATACATATATGTGTGTGTGTGTGTGTGTGTAGGCAGTATATAAGTATAGAGGCTATACATATATGAATTTTTTTATTTTTTTTTTTTATTTTTTTTTATTTACATGCTTCAATACAGTTTAAAGACCATTTACATTGAAGCAGTTCATGCACTTATAATATTATTGCTTCAGTGGGTTTCTTCTTGTCTTTTCACTTCATTTTTACTTACACTTTCATGCCATGCATTTAATACTAACATAAAAACAAAATTATCAATAACTATAACAACAATGTATATATATTTAAAAAAGATTAACAATGATAAATTATATAAATATATAAATACTGAGTAGTAAAAATAAATAGAACAACGAAAAATATATAAATTAACATTTACTGATTGATTAATACTGTTTTTAATTTCAATTTGAAATTGTTTATGTTGTCAGAGAAAATATCAATATTATTGCACTTTTTTATTACGTAATTGTAGTCTTTCATTAATCGATAGAGGGGGGAGGAGGCATGGGCAGTGGTGCGGCTGTAGGGCAACGAGAAGAGATGTTTGTTTCTACTATTGAAGCAGGGTACGCGATAAGACAGGCCGGCCAGGCCAGCAGCGTCGTCAACCTCTCCACGCGCCAGTTTGTACAGGAACACCTGACCTATGATCGTTCTCCTCAGATCTAGACTCTGCAGCCCAAACAATTGTAATAAATCATGGTATGGAACATCGTACGTATAAATATTAAAACATTTGTAAAATAAGAATCTTAAAAACTTTTTCTGGACTTTCTCTAAAGCATCTTTAAACTGTAAATGATATGGATTCCAAATTATGGAACAGGTTTCTAATCTTGATCTGACCAGCGAATGATAAAGCATAATTAATGTTTCAATGTTTCTAAAATTTGTACTTTGTCTAATTATAAACCCCAACATTTTACTTGCAGCAGCAATGCATGTTTCAATATGAAAATTAAAAGATAGTGCAGAATTCATGTGAACACCTAAATCTTTAATTTTGTTTACTCTACTAATTAAAATGCCATTTAAAAAATAGTCATTTCGTAAAAAATTTGTAGTCCTAGTAAAAGTCATTAGTTGACATTTAGAAACATTAAAAGTCATTTTGTTTGAAACACTCCACCTATAAACATTGTCAAGATCTTCTTGTAAGCTATTTGCATCATCAAGACTATTGATATGCTTAAACATTTTTAAATCATCGGCAAATAGAAGTGAATTTGAATTTAAAATACAGTCACTTAGATCATTAATTAGTATTGTAAAAAGACAAGGCCCCAGATTCGAACCCTGGGGAACCCCAGATTGGACATTGAATACAGCAGAGGAAAATCCATGATAGAAAACAAATTGTTTTCTATTAACAATGTAAGATTTGAAAAAATGCAATAAATCATTTGACATGCCATACCAATGCAGTTTCTGCAACAAAATTGAATGGTCAACCTTATCAAACGCTTTGGCCAGATCAAGAAATAACGTGTCTGTCTGAGCCCCAGAATCCAGACCAGAGGAAACGTAACTAGTAAAATTTAATAAATTTGTGTTGACTGATCTTCCTGGGACAAACCCATGCTGGTCATTTGAAATGTATTTTTGAAAATGTCTGAATAAATATTTGTGAATAATAATCTCAAATATCTTCGCCGGTACAGATAACACTGCTACCGGTCTATAATTTAAGACTTTGGATTTTTTTCCACTCTTAAAAATTGGAGTTACTTTGGTTGTTTTCCATCTTTCGGGAAATATATTAGTTTTCAAGCTTAAATTGTATAAAAATTCTAAAGGCCCAACTAAAAATTCAGAACAACCTTTAAATAAATATTGTGGGAGTAAATCTGGACCAGTAGTGCATTTTGATTTTAAATGTTTGATGGCGTCCTGCACATCCTGACAGCTGAGGCGAGGCAGTGTGAGGCAAGACGCGCCGGTCAGACACGGCCCCTCCACCGCGCACTCCACACTAGGCTCTGTAGTGTAACTCTCGTACACAGAACTAAAATATTCCGCGAATGCATTTACAACCGCTCCTCCGTTATCCAGTCTTACTCCATTGTGCTCCATTATCATAATTTTATTTCGTTCAGATTTTTTACTTTGAATAAAATTCCAAAACTTACTGCTATCAACATTTATACTATCTTCCACTCCATTTACATAATTGCGATATGCTAGATCAATTTCATTTTTTACTGCTGTTCTCTGGACTTTAAATAAGTTATAAGCTTCATCAGTGTTTACTTTTTTCCACCTTCTTCTAAGTTTTTCTTTACGTTTTAAATTATATATAATAGAAGGAGTAAACCAAAAGGGATATTTTGCTTTTTTATTTTTCTTTAATGGACAGTTTTTATCAATTATTTCATAAAGTGTGCTATAAAAACAATCTAGAGCATCATCGACGTTCAAAATAGAATACAAATTTGACCAGTCAGCCTGTTGTAAATCTTCGTATATTTGTAGAAAATTGGCTCGTCTGAAACAATAACCAGCTGACTGGGTTGACCTTGAACGACCAGATAACGGAGTAGCCAACACAACAATTACCTCCAAAGCCGGATGATAAAGATCTTCACTAACTAATTGTTCACCGCTTCTCGTTACCACTACTTCCTCACAATTTGATATGACTAAATCCAATGTCTTATTTTGAAAGTTACGAATATCATTCTTTAAACTTAAACCATGCAAATTCAAAAAAATAAATAATTCTTTACATATATTGTCACCTTGATCCAAGCAAAAGTCCTGACCATAGATTGAAATATTAAAATCACCTAATACAATAATATCACAGTTCGATAATGAATTTAACTGTAAAAAACAATCAAAAAATCTTTGGTATGCTACTAACGGTGACCTTGGCCTGAAATAAACAGTACAAATATACAATCCTCTCCCCTTGCTATTTACAACTTTTACACAAACACTTTCACAACCAGGAATTGAATCATTAAAAATGTCGACTACGTTACACAATATATCATTTCTTAAGGCTAACAATACTCCCCCTCCTCCCTGTCGGCCTGAAGTTTCTAAATTTCTGTCACATCTAAATACATTAAAACTATCAGGAAAAAATTCCGATGAATTAATACCAGGTTGTAGGTTTGTTTCTGTTAGAGACACAATTTTGTAATCGCTTGTTAAGATGTTACTAAAAAAAATGTTTGATTTTGTTCTCAGACCTCTGACATTTTGGTAGTAAACTATATTATCAAAATCATTATTTACCATTAATAAGTTTTAATAAAAACATAAATAACATAGAGAAAATTCCTATTTTTTTTTTTTTTTTTAATGGACTATAAATACAGCAATAAATAGAAATATAAATAATAAATAAAACATAACATTTAAGAAGTCGAAGAATAGCATGTATAAATAGATAAACAGAATTGTATTCATGCAAAAACAATTTAATTAAATGCTCATAAAGAAGTTTAACGTGCATTGTATATAAATTTGATGTAAATAAATTATGAAATAGATTATTAAAATATAAATTAAGCATTTGATTACTTACAATTACAGTCATTGTTTTACATGCTGTCAATATCCACGTCTGACCTAATCTTGATAGCATCAGTGTCCTTATTTCGTCGCACGAAGATGCTGCAGTTCGCCGTCCACACCTGGCTGTAGCCCTTGGCCTTCGCCGCATCACGCGTCTTCTTCAGCAGGTCCCTGTTCTCTGGCGTCAATGACTCGTTGACGTAGATCGAGTCTTCGCTGCTGAAGCCAAGGTCCGAAGCTTTAAGATTGCGGCGTTCTTTACGTTTATTTAAAAAAGCGTCCTTGTCCAGACGTCTGACGAAGCGAATGATGATAGGCCTCGGCGATGTATTCGTAGGTTCATACTTCCCCATTCTATGTACAGCATCAACTAATTTCTCCGACCAATCTTGGAAGTGTAGAGCAGTTGCTAACCGTCTTATAACGAACATAATTTTTTCATTGTTGTCCTCCGGGATACCGTAAATAATTAAATTGTTTCTATGTGAATACTGTTCAAGATCACGAACTTCACGTTGCACTTTCTCAACCGATTTCCCGAATTTATAAGTGTCCTTCTTAGTCTTCTGTACCTCGTTTTCACACTCTCTTATCTTCAAATCTTGAGTAGATATTAATTGTTTAAAGTCATTGATGGTTGCATGGCATAACTCAATAGATTCACACATGTCTTTTTGTTCTTTTTTAATTTCGACGATGTCATTAGAATTCTTCTCAAGAATTTGTAAAATACTATTAAGTTTAGTGTCTATAGATTGAAGTGATGGCGACGTTGATTCAAGCTCACCTTTATTAAGTTTGGCAGTGCCACGCGTCGTTATCTTGACTCCCTCAGTCATAATGGCGTTCACTGATAACGACCACGCACTGATCGACCCCGGCCAAAAATTCTTCAATATTACGAAGAAATCACTGCACTTTATGCGCAACACTTACGATAACGGTAAACACAGTTCTTAATTACACTCAGCAGATAAATATTGTAGTTTACCGATTAAAATTTACCAGTAAAAATGAGTTAATTAACGGAGCCGATTTGCTAGCGTGTCATGCACTGGTCATCCCCACTCTTCATCATGAATTTGAATTTCATGAATTTGAACGGTTGGTGTTTTTGGCCTCTAGGGACCTCATAACGAAAAAGTTAATCGGTCCCGGGTCCAGGTCTTACCATGAGTACTACAGTAATAGCTTATTCCCAATATGGGAAATTCGCTAAAAGGTGCTTGAATCATATGTTGTCTTCTCAGTTTGAAAATCAAAATAAGTTAGCAATAGATTCCAGTGTACTCTGCCTGGCTCAGCTCAATTATATTCATTTTTTTCCTAAAACTGGCTAAAATTTTAAAATTGGAATTGAATGTCTAGTTCTAGCTCAAAGCTTCAAACCTACTTACAATGAATTAATTACTATGGTGAATTCATAAAAGTACTACTAACTTTTAATTTCCTAGTAGTCAAACATTCACAAGCTAAAAATAACTGGTCGAATACTGTCAGCTATGTATCAGATATACAGTAGACTCCCTCTTATCCCGACACCTTTTAACCGGACTACACTCGGTGAAAATTACATCTCTTTAACCGGAAAATTTTTGTCAGCACATCGGTTTAACCAGACTAGATCGGCAGGAAGTGGGCTGTACTGAAACTAATGTTCTCGTGGGAAAGATTTGAGACCAGTGATTACGTGTTTAAATATAATGCTCTCCTAAATTTCAGTCAAATATTTTAGTTACATAATGAGTTTTTGGGGACGTCGGTTTAACCGGAAAAACCGTTATCTGGACTGGCCTTGGTCCCGAGGAGTCCGGATAAGAGGGAGTCTACTGTAGACACAATATTTAACATAATTTTTCAGTGATATTCATAATTTTTCTTTGTTGCAAAATCAAAAAGAGCAAATCATCTATATAAATAAAATTAGAGTTTTGTCTGAACATTGCTCAGAATTATATATTTTTTGTTTATTTTTACGTTTTATTTATTAAAGAAGCAGAAACGAGTCTTATCTTTATTTCTGTCTCTCTGTATGTCTGTCTGTCTGTCTTTCTGTCTGTCTGTAACACTCAAGATGGCATTTTACGCTATCTTCTCCAGGAAAACGAGAGTACCTATCAATATCCAAGTAATTTTAATTTATTCACCGGATTGACGAGAGTGTCTTTAGCCATTAAAATATGGCCTCACTACTTTGTAAATAAAATCACGGACGTTCAAAAATGCTTTTTTGCGAGATTTTTTTCCAGTTTTCGTCCAATTTTATCACACAATCATCTATGAAATAAGGAACAGCTGTTGGGTTCAAGATTATTTTTTCTAGCTGTCACTGATATGTTTACAAATGTTGTTTACAAATACCGCAACCATTTTTAATCACGTTTTGAAAGCAAATGCCAACCAAGTGAGATTAAAAATGTTTTTCTTACATAACGGATTTAATTAATCGTAAGTGCAATAATATAGTGTAATAGTGGGAGGTTGGCAAACCTGGAGTAGCCAGACTGGTCAAGCTACAGTTCGGTCCTTCTAAATACCTAATTTTAACCGGTTTGTCTTACGATTTAAATCAGTTAGCAACTATAATTAGCTTATCTTAATAGTTTTGAGTTGAGTTAGTCAACAGTCGAACGAGAGTTGTCTCGGTATAAAGGACGTTAGATATCTTTGTACATCGGTCGCGTTACACGTGGTACGATACGCCCGTCGCGACAAGTGCCCGTTAGTTCTCGTGTGTGAAATCTCGTGTGTGGATCTAACTTATATGTGAACAGTGCTTCGTATTTGTGGATTTGATTGCACTTCTTAGTGCTTATGGACACCAATACTATTCACTCTTACTTCTCTCCACTGCCCAACAATCGTCACAAGCGTAGCAGAGAAGAGTGTTCCCCGGAATCACCACCCCCGGCACGGTCCAGACTAGACGAAATGGTGAATGAAAAGGTAGGAGATATATCCCACAGCAAGCTCATGTCAGATATTAGTCATCTATTAGACACAAAATTGGCTAATTTCGCCACTAGGGACGACTTTTGTGAGATTTCGGACAGGATGATGAAACTAGAGGACGAAAATAAAGCTCTCAGGGAGGAGGTCAAGGCCCTAAAGGCAAGTGAAAAATCAATATTCAATAAGCTCGTGGATCTAGAAGGAAGGTCTAGGAGGAATAATTTGATTTTTAGAGGACTTAACCTACCAACTTCAACCAAAGATTACAAGCATTACATCAGACGCTTCCTGGCCGATAAATTTGGTTTCACTAATGATGTGTGGATAAACAGGGCTCATCCCCTTGACAAAGACAATAAGGCGATAATCGCACACTTCCCGTACGACGCGGATATAGAATACATCATGGCTAGGGTGAAGTCTTTAAAGGGCACAGGGTACAGTGTACATAGGGACTATCCGAGTGAAGTGCGACGAAAGCGTGATTTTTTGGCAGCCGTGCGTGAGGAAGTAGAGAGAGTGAAGGGATGGATGCGAATGCCACTTATATTTGACCATGTGATGATAGGTGGATACCGGTTCACGTGGGAGGAGAGTGGACTAATGTCAGGGCAAGTGAGTGGTGCTGAAAGACTGTTTAAGTTGTGCAAACATGACTTTTCAGAGTTCCTGGCAAACCTTAAAGAATCTGGAACAGGACGTCAGCGGAGATTGGATCTGGGAGGACAACATACTGTCAGTATCAACAGCAGCCAGCACCATACGACGGCCACGGCATCTGGCCCTCTTAGCCCTCGGAACTCGTCGACGTATGCCCAAATAGTCTCCGTTAACTCCCAGGCACCTACCAACACCCAGGCACCGACCAACACCCAGGCACTGACCAACACCCAGGCACCTACCAACACCCAAGCACCGATCAACACCCAGGCACCGATCAACACCCAGGCACCGATCAACACCCAGGCACCGACCAACACCCAGGCACCGACCAACACCCAGGCACCGATCAACACCCAGGCACCGATCAACACCCAGGCACCGACCAACACCCAGGCACCGACCAACACCCAGGCACCAACCAACACTCAGGCATCGATCGTCAACAGTAAAGGCCAGTAGGAACGCCACGTCTTGCCCACAGGACAGAGGACACCGACAAGGACTGGAATAAAATCACAGTGTAAAATCGTGTCATGTCATGTATGTGGTTTAAGAAACAAGGTCAGTGACCCTCAATTTTTGGAGTTTATTAATAGCTTTGATGTCATAATATTAATAGAAACGTTTATTTCAGATCAGGATAAAGATTTTGTTTGTAAACATCTTTTAAATTTTAAAATGGTTTTTATTTCTGCTGTAAGAAATTCTAATTTTGGGAGGAACAAAGGGGGGCAAATTTATTTAATTAATAACCAATCATCTCTTAAGGAAAGCTTAGTTTTTGTAAATATAGATTCATTTTCTCTTATCAAGATTAGTAATGTAGGGACTACTAGGGATGAGGTTCTGATTCTGCATTTGTATTTAAACTATAATTCGTGGGATAATGATTTCACAATGTTGGATAATTTTGTAAATGCTAACAATCTTAATAAACTTGTCATTATAGGGGACCTAAATGGACGTATAGGGAGAGAGCAGTATTTTGCGGAAGATATATTTAAATTTAACGACAAGTTCAATAATTACCGGCAGTCCAAAGATGTAATAACAAACAATAGAGGGAAGCGACTTTTGGATCTGTTTAACGATTTTGGGTTTATAATTATAAATGGGCGTTCAGTGGGTGATCCTGAGGGTGATTTCACATTTTTAGGGCAAAACGGGAATTCAGTAATTGATTTAGTGGGGGCATCAATAGATTGCTTGCATTTGATATAGGATTTTAAAGTTTTAAGCTTTCCAGGCTCTGACCATTTGCCGATAGAAATTACAATTAATGTATATTTACCAGCCGCAGGGATGGCAGACGTTAATAATATAGATGTAAAAATACTCCCGTTGTTACCAAAGTTAAATTGGACCAGTACAGATAATGATTCATATTGTGACAAGATTAGTCAAAGGCTTTCTAATTTTCAATTTGTGGACTGCATTCAAGAAGATGTAAATCAAATCACCAGATTAATCACAGAATCAGCCCATTTAAAACCGTCCTCTAAGAAATTTTCAAATTATTTTTCTAAGCAGCCATGGTTTGATTTTGAGTGTGGTAGGCTCCGTAAGAAGATTTTTAAATTATTAAATTTATTCAGGAAATTTAATCAACCAGAAATAAAAGTCAAGTATTTAAAAGAAAATAAAAGATATAAACAATTGTGTTTTAGTAAAAAAATGGCTTATCGAAACAACCTTGTTGACACACTGATAAGAGCGACCGATCCCAAAAAGTGTTGGAATGCGATAAACAGTTTTAAAATCAAATCAGATAAGCGGGTGGGAAATATTTCTCCCGTAGAATGGCATAACTATTTTAAAACTCTGTTGAACCCCCCGCTTTTAGCAGCGGAGATATATTATGCTGAACCTTTGATTTTAGACAATAGATTAGATCGGGATTTTGAGATGTATGAATTGCTGGAAGTGCTAAATAAAGTAAAAACGGGGAAAGCGCCCGGTCTGGACAGAATTCCGTATGAATTTTACAAAAATGCTCCATTGCCCTTTCTTCAAATATTGCTTGCTCTATATAATAACATATATTCAAAAGAAGAAGTACCGGAATCTTTTAAGCGATCTATTGTTTTTCCTTTACACAAAAAAGGTGATATAAATTTAGTTACAAATTATAGAGGCCTATCTTTTATTGATTGCATCGGTAAAATATTTTCATGTTTAATAAATAATAGGTTAGTTAAATGGGCCAATGACGAAGGTATTCTTACTGAGTTTCAGGCTGGTTTCAGAAAAAACTATTCAACAATTGATAATATTTTTAGTTTAACATGCATGGCACATTTGCAATTTTATAAACAAGAAAAGTTATACTGTTTTTTTGTAGATTTTAGCGCCGCTTTTGACACTGTAGATAGACAATCATTATTGTACAAACTTTCATCTTTAGGTGTGTCAACAAAGTTTTTGAATATTATAAAACAATATTACAACGGTACAAGTGCCTCTGTCTGGAATCGAGCAGGTGTTACAGATAGTTTTAATACAACGATAGGTCTGAGGCAAGGATGTGTGTGTAGCCCTAGTTTGTTCAATTTATTTATTAACGACATGCCGGAGGAGATTGGTGGAGGAGTTTTGTTTGAGGGAGTCAAAGTGAATATTTTAATGTATGCTGATGATATAATTTTAATTTCTCCAACAGCTACTGTCCTCCAGCATATGATCAATCGATTAGATGATTATTGTGCACGTTGGAATCTTCGTGTAAATCTAAGTAAATCCAAAGTTATGGTGTTTCGTAAAGGAGGCAAACTGGGGTCTGTTGATCGTTGGTGGTGCAGAGGCGAGCGTATTGAAGTGGTGAATGAATATACTTACCTTGGTATTACTTTAACTCCCTCATTATCTTGGATAAAACATTTTAAAGCAAAAGAAAAAGTGTCTAAATTAGCTATTATTAATACACTTTGGGGAAATCTTATAAATAGCAACGAAGTCCCACTCAGTGCCAAACAATTGTGTTTTAACTCTGTCATACGATCAATTATTTGTTACGGCGCGCAAGTGTGGGGTTTCATTGACAGCGATTCTGTGGAGTCTGTTAATAAGTTTTTCATCAAGAGATTATTTCATCTTCCGAAAAACACGCCAAATTATTTAATTTATATTGAATCATTAACAAATAAGATATACTTTTATTCAAGCGTGTTAAATATTAACTATCTATTAAACGTGTTATCAATGTCTGAAAGTCGTTTACCTTTTAAATTAGCCAGACAAATAGTAAACAAGAATATTTACTGGTGTAAACATTGGAAGCGTCTGGGAAACAAGCATGGCAGGGAAATAAATTTCGACGTAGACGAGGTTGGCATCCCTGTTCTACAATCACAGCTGATGAGTGTAGTGGAAGGGGAAAGGGCAGCATGGAAAAGTGATTGCGAGGGTCGAGCGCGCACGTCTCTATATCACCAACAACTCTTATCTATTAACTTCGACCTAAAAGATAAGACATACCTCGCTGACAGATATGACATAACTGTGATGTCCTGGGCGATCAAGGCAAGAGCTGAGCTTATCAACCTCAACTTCAAACCATGGCTTGTAGACAATTATCATTTGTGCACTCTTTGTAATTTACAAGAGAAAGAAGATGTTTTTCATTTTTTATCTGTTTGTCCCATTTTTAAGTCAATAAGGAAATTTTATTTTGGCTGTCCAATTTTGACACAGGAACAATATATAGAGATATTGAATGGGTGGGATTGGCGGGTCTTAAGCAATTATTTAAAAGATGCTTGGTCTAAAAGATGGGGGTTAATTCAAGAATTTAATCTGTGAGAATCATTTTCCCAAATGTCATTACTTTTAAAATCTTTTTATTATTATTTATTAGTTTCATTAAATTGTTATTATTAATCAGTTTTGTACAAGTGCTAACCAGGTACGCCAGCCGCAACAGACGGGCTACTTTTGTCCATAGTTGTTAGTGCTAAGAAGTTATTTTTGTTCACTTATTTGTAAATAAAAGTACTTTTTCATTTCATTTCATTTTCATTTCATTTCATTTCATTTCATTTCATTAGTGTAATAGTGTAACCGTAAATGAAATTAAATAACTAGGCATCATCCAGGTCAGGAACCAGAGATTCTTTGTGTAAAAAATTGTTCTTGAGTTTTGATAACCAGAAAGAAGACCTTGAATCAGTGTTGTATACGGCTGGGAAACTTAAATTTAATAATGATCGTCACCAATAGCTTAGAAACAAGGTTTCCACTCATTGACGGCGCTTCAATGGCGGTTGTGTAAAGTGTAAGGTAATAAATCACAACTGCAGTGGGTGATTGTAACGGTTTACGGATGATGCTAAACTCGCTTTTCCAATGTGTCACTTTCTGTTCCTACCATTGACTATATAGTCCATAGTTCCTACTCACTGTGTGATGCAATCTTTGGACCATACAGCCAATAGGCCCATAGCCGGGTACACTTCCATATCTGTTGGCACAAACAACCGAATGAAAATATTGATCGATATATCGATTATTCGGTAAGGTTATTAGGTTATTAGGTAAGGTTAACCTAACCTAACTAACCAAACAATATATCAAATTAAATAATCGAATAATCAATATTACTCATTCGGTTGTTTGTGCCAACAGATATGGAAGTGTAGTGTACCCCCATAGCCTATCTCTTGGGTACGTACGCCTACCCAATCATTCATAACAACCTTTTCGACGACGATCCTTGATACCAGTACTTTTTTTCCTTAGAACCGTTGGTAGCAGCAAGAATCATTTTTACGTACCAACACATCACTGTAATTTACAAATTAGTTATCGTTGGTGTTGCACCTTATTTTTTACAGTCATATTTAATTTAATTGATGTCTTAACTGTATGAGTATTGCTTTTTCTGTCTGGATTCCAAAATGTTAGTTTATGCTAAGAAAACGATAACGTGTTTTTGTAAAACATTTATTCAGCAAACCATCATGAATTGTTTAAAGTAACTTTTGTTTAAAGTAACCATTGTGGAAAGTAACGTTCAATTATAGGCCTACCTTAGGGCTATGCCTCATAGATCTATAAAGCATTTTTTAGCTTAATCATTGGATTTAACATATGGACCAACATGATCCGGGTGACATTTAATTGCGAAGCATTTGTTTTGGCGTGAAACTGTCAGATAATGTATTTGTGAAGGTTTATATAATAGTTTTGCCAGCATATCTGAAAATATGCAAACCAACTGCTGTTCTTAATACAAGAAGGCTTCAACTGACTATGATAAGATCCCCGTGCATAGAACGGGCACACAGCTAGTCTAGTAGACTAAACTTATTTCTAACATCAGAAAAGTAACCACAATAAAATAGTTTATGGCTCTTATGGTCCTTAATGAAAATATTATGTTGATTTTGTGGGTGTGGATCAAGATAAATGAAGTATTGGAGGTCGACCAGACTGAGCGATGATGTCACTGCATGCCTGGGAGACGAAAAACATTAAGAAAGCAACGGCAGAAACTGATGAGAGGCTAATGACAATCAACAATGTGTTGACATGGTGGCCGCCGTCAGGTATGCAGTGACATCATCGTTCAGTCTTGTTCAACTACTACACTCCTCCATCAGTAGGTGTGGATCTCTCCAAGTCACCTGTTAGTCGGAAAATAGATAAATAGCTTCTTGATTAGCATTGTACGTGTTATTAAATTACCTAAAAGTACAAAAATATGTGAAATAACACTTTCTTAATAATATTTTTACACTAATACTGTTTACTCACAAGACGGTAAATGCATATAAAAGAGGGTAAGTGGACATGTTCGCCTATTGGGTCTGATGATGATTGGAGTGTCTAATGGAAATCGATCATCACTTAACATCTTTTATATGCATTTACCGTCTAGTGAGTAAACAGTATATGTGTAAATATATTATTAAAAGTGTTTATGCACTTTATTTACTTTCAGGATAATAGATTCATTGTTAAGTGTAAGTTTATTAAAAGTTACTGTGTAAGCTATTATCATGGTGATTCCACAACACAAAGTATGTGAATTGTATCCTAGACTTCGAATAAGTTGAAGTGAACCATAAAGATTACTATCTAATAACACCATATCAGGCTATATATTTTGTCACACAAGAGAATGATTTGAAGGTGGTCACAACCAGATCTCCAGAAACTCCTCCTTATTGACCATATCTATTCTTTTGAAACTTAATACAAATTATATCCATAGAAGAGTGTCTATTTTGTGTTTAATACCAAAGTGGGGACAGCAAGATCATGCTAGATGAAACAAACAGCATACCATGAATTTGACATCCCCATGGGATATTGTTTCTGTAATGAGCTTCTTTTCTTCCAACAAAGTGACAATTCTGGAGAGGAGTTTGGCTGCCTTAGACTTGCCAGCCTTGCCAGAATCTGTAGAGTTGTAGTCAGGGTGAGTGAGTAACACATCTACATCTCCACTGGATGGCAACCCACGTCTGCAAATAAAAATGTCACAGACGATGTCAAACCACCCAATTATGAAGTTTTCAAGTTGTAAAAAATCAGAGAATCACGAAATAGAACATGTTGCAAGTTTGAAAAATGATCTAGTTTTGTAACAAAGTAGTGTGCGCAGTAGTATTGTAAATTAATTTTACTGTTTTTACACTTCTATTAAGTATAATCTTTTGTGTCCTGTCTGTAACATACGATACACAGCACATGTACTTTTCAAGCAATAGTATATTTCACTACTAGTCAAAAAGGGACCCATTTCAGGGCAATATAGTGTTTCCCATGCTCGCATGTAAAACACTATCTCGCCCCGAAATGGGACTTTTGTGACGAGTATTAAACGATACATTTTATCACAATGAAAAAAACTACTTCATCAAACTTAAAAAATTATCTGATATTTTGTAATCTATTAATTTTTTTAAACTAAACACAGGGCTGTACAATTAACTTTGGTGTAAAATTCAGCTGATTGAACATCAATCAAGCTTTAGTTTTTGTTTTCTGTTTGTTTGTCCTTTTGAGCTAACCCGAAACTTCAGTTGTAGGCCTAACTTTGTTGATGTCAGACAAAGTATTGTTTGTGTAGCGAAAGTAATGTTTATTTAGCAAAAGTAATGTTTATGTCAGGAAAAGTCAACTGTTCACTATTTGATTTTGGTGTATGGAAATTGATGATTTTCAAAGATCTCAGCAGTATGGAAATGGGCTATTTTCAAATACAGAGTGATGAAAAATAATTGTCTTTGTCATTCAATATTGTAATGACCACTCTGTTAAAGTTGACATTACTACGAAGTAATGTCAACTATGTAAACTAATTCAAAGTAGTAAACTATGAAGAAAAGATAGACTATAAATAAATAACTCCGCCGCAGCATTTACCCAGTGGGGGTTCCAGAGAGGGGGCTATAGGGGCCATGCCCCTTCCCCCCCCCCCCCCGCCAAGACCACCACGTTTTATTCTTTTTTTTATTGAAGCTTTAATTTGAAAAATTGCATTAAAAATTGCTGCGCGCATCCTCGTTTCCCGCCATCCTATGCCTTCATCACGTCAGTGCGTTAGTCATACAGTACCTCCTACTACCCACTAGTGGCTCAGTGGCTCAGTAGTCAGTTGAGCAGGGGTGCCCAGAGGGGGGGTACTGTGGCGTGTTTGCGCCACAGGAATTTTTGGGGGGGCTTTTTTTAGGGGATTTTGGGGGGGGGGATATTTTTTTGCTAGCTGTCATAATGAATGTATAATTTTTGTATAAGCAGCCCGATAAAGTGTTTCTAAGTAGCTCACTATCAACACCAACAAAATTTTACCATTTGTAATTAAGATTGCTTCTAAGAATGGTAAAAACGCACCTTTTAACCACGAATTTTACTTGTGTTGGTGGTTCTTTAACTCCACCGTCGTTAGGATTTACAAAAGATCCACTTCTGGATGTGTCGTCAGAATACGTTACAAACATTTAACACAAATCAGGAAACGATTACAGATATGCCTATCAATTCACACGAGTACATTGCCGTCGTCAGGACTGGAAGTAAACTGAATCAGGTTCAGGTTAAGACGGACCGACGTGGTCTCTGGATTGTCGTCTGCGTTTTCAACAGCTGATATTGCACTATTGTAGTGAATGAGAAGAGTGTTGATAATATAATGGGATTCATAATTAATTGAGTGTTTACACTCAAAAATGTTTTTCTGTCTCTAGTTTTATTTGTTTATATACGGTATTTCAAACTCCTCAAAGTATTTAATACATTTCTTTACGCGCAGTACTGTAGAATTTCGAGACCATCATTTATATCCAGCATATAAATTGGTTGTTATTGTCAATCATTTAGAATGGAAAACTCAATTATGAATACCATTATACAGGGTGGGGCAATGAGAACGCCACAATTTGTTTTAGCTGTCACATGTTAATTGTTGCAACAACGAATGATCAGCTGTGCTTAAAACATCAATTAAACTATGCCATTTTAGTAAATATTATGCCCGAGGCTATTAACACTGAGATTTTGATGTGCAAACCTATTTTTAAAATAGTGGTTCTTGTGCAAAAACCCAGAGATTGTTTGGACCACATTCCATCCTTGGTCAACATAGCACTGTTCCAGATTGGAAAACAATGGTGAACTGGGTAAAACTATTTAAGATAAACGCTTAAACCTAAAAAATAATCGGTGGGTGCCGCAAAACTCTTTGTACACCAGGAAATGTTGAAAGAGTGCGAGTCGCAGTAACTCAAAGTCCAAAGAGATTTGCCAGGAAGCTGTTGTTGTTGAAAGCTTTACGTTGGCTCCTTTTTTTGGACGGGGGGGGGGGGGGGGGTTCTAATAAGCTACTTGAAGTTCGAGGTTTTTCAAAGTCACCCCACAGATTTGCTTGAACCGAAGCTAAGAATTGTCCAAAAACTAAAGTGATTCCTGAAGAAATGCTGGAGGAGTATTTGATGGAGTTTTCAAGTGCCTAATGTCAAGTAGGACAAGGACGTCACTTGCAGGATTTCGTTCTCAAGAAATGGAAAAATGACTTTGTTAAGTTAAAATGGCAAAAGATAAGCTGTGTTTTGATGTGCTATTTATATCCATAGGGTGAATATTATTGAGTTTGTACTGCTTATAAATTGGGGCGCTTTCATTGCCCCACCCTGTATTTTCAACACTCACCTCCGTCCTCCGTCACTACAATTAGTCCAATATCAGCTTTTGATAACACAGACGACAATCCAGAGACCACGTCTTTCCGTCATAACCTGATTCAGTTTACTTCCAGTCCTGCCCGAGGCAATATACACGCGTGAATTAATAGGCCTATATGTTATCGTTTCGTGTTTTGTGTACAAACGGATTGTCTGACAAGATGCGTTTCTATCATTATTATTATTAGTCATAAAAGGCAATCCTGGGGCTATCAAAATGAAAAATAAATTACTTCGTCACAAAAACCTTTTGTACTGGTGGCAATTAACGTATTGTGGGTATTTTGCCTGGCAAATTTTGTAGAAGGCAGCCTGGGAGGGGCGAGCAACAAGTCTGTCTTATTTGGTGACTCTGCCTATAATTTTGAAACAAGATGCTTTTTGCCAATGTATTATTAATGCACTTAAAGCTGTTGAGTTCAAAGTGAATTCTTAAACTCTGTAAAAATCAAAGCCACCTAATATGTTGTACAGTTTACAGTACTGTGTTGGAGTAGAGTAATTCACCGAGTATATTGTTGTACGTTTTGAAGACGTTGTCTAATACTGCTCACATGTTGACTGACATTACAGATTCTGAATTATAAAATTGAAAAAATTCTAATTCGTCCATTAGTTAGATATAATAATGTGTTGTTAACATTTCCTATTAAACATTAAATTTTGATTATCAGAAAGTTTGTTTTTCTTTACTTCAAGTTTGATTATTTAGAATACAAATACAAACAAAAACCAGATTTGTTTGTACTACTAAACACTGTGATACTAAATACTTGGAATGTTCGTTTTATGAGGTAAAGTGAATTTTGTCAGATAAATTTGTGGGGGGAGGGTAGGTTTAAATAGACGGCAGCATAAATTGGGGGGAACTACTCCCTTGGCTTGGGGGGGGGGATTGCGCCTCTGGGTTTGGGGGGATGGGCACCTCTGCAGTTGAGTATTTGTTTTGTTACGGGTTTTTTGTTAGTAACACATTTTTACAAGATTGAACCTATGTGCATCCCTCCACTTAAGCACAAACATATGACAAAATTATAATGGTAAGTAATGGAAGGGCTTAAGGCTTAAGCTTTGCTTAGCTGTTTTCTATGTCAGGTTGGTCTAGACTCAAGATTGAGCAACCGCCATTACAGTACAGTAGACTCTCAGTAATCCGGCAGATATAGGACCGCCATACTGCCGGATTAGTGAAAATGCCGGATTACTGGAATGTTATCATTAAAAACACTTAAAATGCAATTAAAACACGTCCCCGAAGTTCGCGTGATCGGAAACCGCTATTGCCGCGATCGGGCATGACAATTACGTATTCGCGGGAGGCGATGATAACGTCTACACGTCCGCGGGAGATAATCGTAAAATTGCCGCCATCGCGCATGACGACATGACATTTTCGTGACCGCGGGAGATGTTCATGATTTTGCCGCGATCGGCAAGTCGACGATGACATTTCCAGGACTGCGGGAGTAGACAATGATGTTTACATGGCCGCGGGAGATGATAAAATCTTTGCCGAGACCGCGGAAGACAACGATTAATGTCTACATGACCACGGGAGATGTTAATGATTTTACCGCGATCGCGCAAAACGACGATTTCGTTTCCGTGACCGCGGGAGTAGACAATGATGTTTACACGGCCGCGGGAGATGATAAAATTTTTGCTGCGGCCGTGGAAGGCAACAATAATGTCTACATGATCGCGGGAGATGTTCATGATCTTGCCGTGATCGTGCTTGACGACGATGACATTTCCGTGACCGAGGAAGGCGATGATAACGTCTATACGTCTGCTGGCGATGTTCATGAATTTGCCGCGATCGCGCATGACGAAGATGACTTTTCCGTGACCGCGGGAGAGAATTATGATGTGTACATGGGAGCGGGCGATAATCAGAATTTTGACCCGATCGCGGAAGACCTCCCGTCAAAAAACGCTGGATTACTGGAGTGCCGGAGATGTGCAGTGCCGGATTAGAGAGGGTCTACTGTACTACGTGTGCGACGTTGCCGATGTCTACCTGACTACCACACTGACATTTCTACAGAGTATTCACTCACGTGGACATGTGCGTTCAAGGTTATACATCAACAACGTCGCAGTGTCACACGCGCTCCCGCCCGGCTAGAAAATGTCGAACAGATACCATCTAGGCCTATATTATAACTTAATACGGAGTATGCTTAATCTATGTTAATACTCCCCTGGATACTGGCGCGCTCCCGCACTGTGTGGTGGAAAAACGGGCTGTGCCCAGCATTCGAAATGGTGGGATACTGAGGCCGGCGGGTCGTATGAACCTCTCTCTTTTACACAAACATACATTCTTTCAACCTGCTCTGCTACACTTATTTTTTAACATAAAGATTTCAAATTTATATGTTTTTTTAGACAGTGCTTATTACTGTGTAAGTTTGAAACTTAACATATTTTTTTTAGTTTTTTTAGACAAATTAAGACCAATGGTCCTTTTTTAACACCACTAAAAACTTCAAAAATGTAGTAAGAGAGGAACTTTTTTATTTTCTGAAACAATCATTGTTGAAGGAATACAATGCACATCAGCATTATGAAACAAAACATTTAAAAATAGATAGGTGAAATTACAGAGCCGGTAAGAGCAAAAAAAGTTGTATCACTTAAAAAAAAGGAAGTTTTGCACTTAAACACTCCTTTTCAGATTACAAGAGATTAAACTTTTTTTTCGTCAGAGTGCTTAAAATGTTGACTTTGTAAGTGTAATTTTTCACAAATTTCCAGGGGAGGACTGTATAAAAATATATACAGGGTGTCTCAGACCACCCGGCTGGCTTCTATAGCTCCAATATGAAAGCAAATGGAAACCCGATTGCAACTGGAACCCCCTATTTTTACCCCAAGTAATTCAGTTATTTTCAAACCCAAAAAAGCACCCCAAAGGACAGATTTTGGGGAATGGGGTGGTTTTTGGGGAATTTTCAAATGTAAAGGGGTGTTATACCTCATTTTAAAGGTCCTTGAGTCCTGAGTGTTTTAGTGGAAAAAGTCTTAAATTATTTTCATCTCTATTTACATAGAGGGCGTTCAAAAACGTACAAAATTATACCTTTGAACTACTTTTCACTGCAAAGAGGTGGAATTTCTTGGGGGGTTCAAATTTTGATAACACTTTAATTGCTAAATGAGCTTTCAAAAAACTCTGGTTTCAAACCTTTTCCTATCTTTTTACTTATGTTACACATTTTGAAACTCTTTGAATTTTCAAAAGCTGTTATCTCAAAAATTGCAAATAGCAACATGGGTTTATTTACAAACCACATTGCAGCCCTTAACATTAGCTACAATTTTTGTATCTAATGCTTTTTGGTATCTTTATTGGTTAAAGAACTGTAGCGAAATTAGTGTATTTTAATGTTTCATTAAATGGTATTCTGAGTGTTTGCCGTTGTAAGTGTACACGTCTAGGTCTCAATTGAAACTGATTATGTTTTAAAAAATTAAATAGTACCCAGATTGTTAATCTTGGAAGATTAATAAAGGAAAAAACACAACTGCAAATATTCTTAGTTATTTTACAATTCCATGGCTCTAATAGTGCTTTAAAAGAATAATTTCTTTGAATCAGCAATTATAGCCTACATACTGCTGGGCTCATTGACTTCTCTCCATTTTGTTTCAAGCAAACCCCAACTCTGTTCGTAGGCACGTAGTACTTCTACTCCACTATTATGGTATTGCTATTTTACTACCGCAGGTGCATTCACCTCTCGTACAGGTCCAGTAAGTTCCTTATAATTTGTTTTATCTGATCAAACATGACCAGTTTCACAAGCACGCTCATTGAATTCATGATTAATTTTTTGTATTTACAAGTAGCATCTAAACACAGTATTCAAAAAGTAGTATTAGAAGGCTAGTAGTGTTAGTAGAAGGTTAGTATTTCAGTATTAAAAAGGCTTGAAACCAGAGTTTTTTGAAAGCTCATTTAGCAATTAAAGTGTTATCAAATTTTGAACCCCCCAAGAAATTCCACCTCTTTGCAGTGAAAAGTTGTTCAAAGGTATATTTTTTGTACGTTTTTGAACGCCCTTGTAAATAGGGATGAAATAATTTAAAACTGTTTCCACTTTTCAGAACTCAAGGACCTCTAAAATGAGGTATAACACCCCTTTACATTTGAAAATTTCCCAAAAACCACCCCACCCCCCAAAATCTGCCCTTTGAAGTGCTTTTTTGGGTATGAAAATAATTTAGCTGAATTATTTAGGGTCAAAATAGGGGGTTCCAGTTGCAATAAGGTTTCCATTTGCTTTCATATTGGAGCTATAGAAGACCGGGTGGTCTGAAACCCTTTATATATTTGTATTTAGGTGTTCACGTAATAGGGCTGCTGATATATTAAAGTATCTATATATTTAATACGCTAGGCATATTTTTGTCATAATTGTTTTGGAGCGGTGGTGCTACCGATCACCATGTCCAAGGTGTCGTTAGAAAGGTCTTAGCATGTAGTTTTGCCATCAAACAAAAAAACTTTGGAATTCCATCAGGGCTATGCCCTAGTGGCCTTCAAAGTTCCCATGTTATTCTTAGGGAGAAAATGTTTGTTTACATTTAAACAGATGAATACTTTGAATCTATTTGAAATTGACACTAATATTTGAAACAGCTGGTTATACTAAAATTGGAGACATGTGCTATAAGGATTTATTAGATTAGTTGAAAAGATTGATGTTTCACTGTTTTTATTTGCACTAAATCAACACATAACCAAAAACCTTCGACATAATGGAGACTATAAGACGTCAACCAGGATAGCCAATAGGAGGAGGCCGACAAACTTTAACTGGTAGACGCGAACAGAATACAAAATAGCCGAATACTATGTTAACGTTTTAAAGGTAAACGTTCGGATATTTACCTAACATCAGAAAGAGACTGGAACAAGATTGGGAGATGGGCCATTATGAAAAGCAGTTTGTCACAGGACACGGAACATTTCAAGGCTAATTTGTGGAAGTTTCACCTGGTGGAAGAGGAAGTATGTAGATGTGGAGAAATAAAAACCACGAGTCACGGATTTATAAATTGTTCACTTCAGGAGACAAATAGGAGAGAACAGGAAGAAGTCTTGGATAAGAGAGGTCTAGAGATGAGAAAATAAAACATAACAAGTGGTAAGGAAACAATTGAGACGTTTAGAAAAGTAGCTAGGGAAATAGGAAAAACCAGGGATACATACAGGCTTTTAAATTAAAAATCTAAAATACCCCCGCCGCAGCAAACCTGCAGACTAAGCGAATTTCCATTAACCTGATTGGATTACACTAAAATGCCTCCATAAAAAAAGCACATTTATTTCTTATTTAAATAGAATTAGTTTAACGAGTACTTTTGGTTTGCTGCAACAGGGAGGGTAAAAAAGATTTTTTTTATAAAATGATAATAGTTAGTAAGAAATAAAAGTATTTTCCAAAATCGATCAAAATATGTTCATAAACAAGCAAACTACAACAGTTGACTTATTCTCCATAAGAATAACATGGGAATTTTAAAATTACAATTTTTTTGAATTTTCTCCGTAACAATTAGGCGCATAATAACGCTTCAATATACTAAATTATTTGTTTTTTAAGCTCTACAAAATGGTTTAAAAATAAATTGTGAAATTTTGTGTTTTTAGGGTCAAAATGGAAAAAACCTATTTTTACCCCATAGAACCCCCTATAAACCCCCGTTTCCATAGTCCGATCATGCTGGTTCGCGAACTCATTCAAGTTTATCCCGTCTTACACCTTCAAACCAAATTTTATCAAAATCGGACAAAAATTACTCAAGTTATCGTGCGGATGGACACATATATATATATATAAAAATTCAACGAATGGTGTTTCTGGCCTCTGGGGACATCAAAATGAAAAAGTAAATCGGTCCCGGGCTTAGGTCTTACCATGAGACCTACGGTAATAGCTACTTCCCTATAGGGAAATTTGCTAAAAGAAACAAACAAAAACTAAGAAAGAAAAGGAATGAAAACATGCCCATAAAGGTGAGAGGAAAGGTTAGAGCTAATCTCAATTATCCCTATCGCTCAGGGCGGTATGGGGAAGGGAGTCATGCTGTTAGGCTTTTGGACACATAATGTGTCTGGACGAGGATTGAAAGTGGCTGAAGCCTAAAAAGAAAGAAGATTTTCACGGGGAATCAGCCTAGCAAATAAGTCCCAGACTTAAGCCAGAGGTGGTGGTGGGAACGAGGAGTTTGCTACAAACATTTACTGACTTGGTTGAAATGAAATATTTACTATTTGAATTTGCGTTGGCGTAAATATTACAATGGAAAAAAGTAAGAGAGCCTGGATAATTTGATATACTAAAAAGAAAACTGAATTAACACTGTGCTGCATTTCTTAGTAATAATAATTGAAAGAGCCGATTTGCAAACTATGGAAACATAGGAAAGTCATAAAACACCACCAAGGAGAAGAAATAGAAACACTATTTACAAGAAATGTTGATTATATCGATCTGTTATGTACATCTTGAGTATTTCCATAATCTTTGAGTCGAATCTTTTAAAGTGATCAGAAATTATGACTGTAAGTCGTTTTAAAATAACACCTGTAATTCTTAGCGGTTGCTCGAATTCGAGCAACATGTACACTAGTTGTAGTAAATAAAGTACAAATTGAGAGTGCTCAGTTGCAATTTATATACTCCAAAAATTGTATTTATATACAGGGTGATTGGTACTCAGTATGACAAAAATTTATTGGTGTAAGTACAAAGTAAATGCAGTGTGATGATGCATATAAAAGGATCCAAGTCAAAAAATTAGCTTCCCAAAGAATTATTTTATGTTTTTAAAAAATTACTATATTTTTACTTTCTCCCCCTATACCATAGGTAGTATATATGGAGAAAGTATTGTTTTCGTCAAAATTTTTGAGTTTGAGTTTTGAGTGGATATATTCGTTTTGGGTCCCCCTGGACCCAAAAAAGTGGTTTTCGAAGTGATGTCTGTGTGTGTGTGTGTGTGTCTGTGTGTCTGTGTGTCTGTGTGTCTGGATGTGTACAGAGCTAGAGACTACACCTGTGGTCCGAATTCGATGAAATTTGGTATGTAGGTTCTAATCAATGGTATCTCCAGGCGTTTTTTTCATTTTTTTTGAAATTTTGATTTTTACTGGATTTTCCCATAAAAAACCGGAAAAGTAGGATTTTTTCAAAATGGCCTGAACGATTTTGATAAAAATTTAGTATGTTGTAGCCCTTTAAATTCTGAACAAAGTGGTACAAATCCCATTTCTGTAAAAATTATGGTTCAAAAGTTATTGTAAATTATGTTATTTTCCCATAAAAACCCCCATAAAATAACGGAAAATCAGATTTTCCCAAAATTGGCTCGAACGATTTTGATAAAAATTTAGTATGTTATAGTATTTTAAATTCTGAAGAAAATTGTACAATTCCCATTTCCGTATATTTACGTTCACCGCTTACACATGATAAAGGTTGTTGACAAACTTATGGGAGAAAGTATGTGTCAGAATGCTGATACCGTTTATTAAACTTAATACAGCTATTTCTTAATTACCTGTAAATGGATTTGAGTAGATAATGTCATTTTCGTGTTCTACATTAAATTTTGAATAAGAATAATAGAAAATGACGGGGCATCAGTTGTAAAAACTCCACTGTAAATAGATTCAAAGATAAAAATTAAGATGTTTGATAAAAATTTAAAATAAACGGTATCAGCATTCTGACACATACTTTCTCCCATAAGTTTGTCAACAACCTTTATCATGTGTAAGCGGTGAACGTAAATATACGGAAATGGGAATTGTACAATTTTCTTCAGAATTTAAAATACTATAACATACTAAATTTTTATCAAAATCGTTCGAGCCAATTTTGGGAAAATCTGATTTTCCGTTATTTTATGGGGGTTTTTATGGGAAAATAACATAATTTACAATAACTTTTGAACCGTAATTTTTACAGAAATGGGATTGGTACCATTTTGTTCAGAATATAAAGGACTATAACATACTAACTTTTTTATCAAAATCGTTCAGGCCATTTTTGGGAAAATCCTATTTTTCCGTTATTTTATGGGGTTTTATAGAAAAATCCCCATTAAAAATCAAAATTTATAAAAAATGAAAAAACTATCAAAATTGTAAGGACCATTAATAACATACTATGTTAAATCAAAACCGGTTTTTGTCTAAAATCCTATTTTTCGTTATTTTATGGGGTTTTTATGGGAAAATAACATAATTTACCATAACTTTTGAACCGTAATTTTTACAGAAATGGGATTTGTACCATTTTGTTCAGAATTTAAAGGGCTACAACATACTAAATTTTTATCAAAATCGTTCGGGCCATTTTTGAAAAAATCCTACTTTTCCGGTTTTTTATGGGTTTTTATGGGAAAATCCCCAGTAAAAATCAAAATTTCAAAAAAATGAAAAAAAACGCCTGGAGATACCATTGATTAGAACCTACATACCAAATTTCATCGAATTCGGACCACAGGTGTAGTCTCTAGCTCTGTACACATCCAGACACACAGACACACACACACACACACAGACATCACTTCGAAAACCACTTCTTTGGGTCCAGGGGGACCCAAAACGAATATATCCACTCAAAACTCAAACTCGAAAATTTTGACGAAAACAATACTTTCTCCATATACTATGGTATAGGGGGAGAAAGTAAAAACATTGGTTTATTGCATTTGATCACACCCTGTATACAAGAAAGTGTCCGAATATGGTAAAAACTGCACCATTTTATAAGCTTTCCAACCATATGCTACACCAACAAAAACGAATTGACTTTACAACTTAATTAATCGTTGTACGACTGAAAATATTTGTAGGCTTATAAGCTCTATTTTTTACCTCTTGAACAAATCAAACACCTCGAGCAAGCTCGGTCCCCTGGTACTTGTGTTTTAATCAAACATTGTCACATTTTACATTACTACAACAGAAACAAATGACTAAAACTTGTAAGGTAATGAACATCAACTGAAGTCAATGTTACTGAGATGATATATCAATCACCAAACAAACATTCCCCCTTCCCACCCTTCAGTGCTTGGGGTGTCGATAATGGTCGTCACTGCCCTTCCACAAGCCCACTGCATTCCAAAGCAACTGGAGTTTGACTTTCTCTTTCCCTACCCTATTGATCTGGCCGACTGTAGAGGGCAGTCGTACGATAATGCAAGCAATATGTCAGGTGTGTACAGTGGCTTGCAAGCTAGAATAAAGGATGAAAATCCCAAGGCATTGTTTGTCCCCTGCTTGGCTCATTCCTTAAACCTTGTGGGCACATGTGCTGCAAGTTGCTGTCCTGAAGCATGTACCTTCTTTAACCTAATTCAGAACATTTATAAATTTTTCGTTGCATCCACTAAAAGATGGGAATCTCTACTTTGCTTCACTCAAGATAAAAGCAAAACGCTCACGCTCAAGGGTTTGTCAGAAACAAGGTGGAGTGCACGTGAGAGTGCATGTAAAGCTCTATGTGAAAACCTAGAAAGTGTGATTCTGTGTTTGGAGACGTATGAAGAGAATACTAATGAGAAACCTTTAGTTAGGAGTGAAGCAGCGGGACTCCTGAAATGCCTGAGTAGATTGGAAACAGTGATTATGATGGAACTTTGGACCGATATTTTGGACAGATTCGAACAAGTTAGCCAAACTCTGCAAAAAGTAGACACGTCCCTAGAGACAGTGGTTAGATTGTATGACTCTCTAGTAATTTTCGTTGACTCTCTTAAAGACATTTTTCACGTCTATGAAGAAAGGGCCAAGAAACGGTGTTATGTAGAGTATGAGTCATGTTACAAACGTCAGAAAAAAAGGAAAATCCAGGCAGACGAAACCAATGAAAACGAAGTCATCCTTAGAGGCCGTGATAAATTTAGAGTAGATACCTATTATGTTGTTCTTGACGAACTCAAGTCAGCTTTAATGAAGCGTAAGAACACTTATGACGTTATTGCAGATAGGTTCTCAGTTTTCAATAACCTGTCGTCGTCTTCAGTTGAAATTATCATTGGTCGAGCTGAAAAACTGAAATCTTTTTATGAAAATGATCTAGAAAAATCATTTGTAAATGAGTGCTTGCACTTTTCTGGACTTCTGAAGAGTGACGGTGTTAAGGACAACCCCTTATCGATGGTAAAACACATAAGAGAACAGAATCTCCAATTGACATTTCCAAACGTAGATATAGCTCTTCGTATGTATTTGTGCACAGCTGTTTCTAACTGCTCAGCAGAACGTTCGTTTTCTGTTCTAAAAAGAATAAAATCTTGCCTTAGATCCAGAATGAACGAAGATAGATTGAACTCGTTAGCTCTTCTACACATCGAGAATGAACTTTTGAACAGTGATCAAATAAAAGTGAATGACTTAATAGATGAGTTTGCAATGGTTAAAAGAAACCAATGTAAGGACACAGAATAAAGACTTTACACAGATATTTATGTAAAAAGATATAAGTTTATATGTCAATATTTCTTTTATTCAAGTCAAGTACTGTATTTCAATAATATGTATTTTCAAGTTTGTGAGATGGTACACCTATTCAAATGTAATTAAAATCTAAAAAAATTACTTGCAGTGTTTTTTTTTTATAAACACTCTTTTATAGACTTTTTAGATTAAGTTTATATTTTAAAAAAATAATTACTTTTTCACAACGCTACGATGTTTTAGCAGTTTTATAAACGTTAATTAAAGGCTGAAAGCTACGTAAGGCCGAAATGGCAGCTGTCATCGTCATCTGGGGGCCGATTAGGGTTTTACGGCCCTATGGGCATAAAACCAGCAGTACATTATTACTTACTTAAAATATCAAAAGTATACAAAATACACAAGCAATATCCATGCATTTTATGTCACCGCTGCTGCATAGCAACTATTTATTATTGTTTTTGCTGGTTCCTCTAAATATTTCTTCTTCTTCACATAACCTTAAAGTTGTAGTTGTGTTAACTGTAAATGTGCATTTATTGAGTGAAAAAGGCAACTTTATACTCTCAATTTTGTAGTGTGGTGTAAAATGGCGTTCGTACCATGGGCCGAAAGGGTTTTGCAACTCTCGCCTTCGTCTTGAACTTAAAAAAACCATCTCAAACCGGCAAAGCCTCATTTTTGGTCCTAGATACGAATTATACTATGACATATGTCTGAAGGGGGCGGCACTAAGAATAGTGCCTAGGGGTGAAAAATGTATAAATCCTTCTTTGCAAATTATAAAGATGCTCAGTGGGTTTGTTAACCTTAATAACACGACCCTTGACAAGGAGCACCTCGGTAATAAGACTATTTTCTTAATCTCCTTGAGACACTTCTTATCGAGGTTCTACTGTACCACATTTCCAATGCATACCTCTGCATGCTTGCCCCATACACTTGCAAAAAGTTAGTTAATGTCCTGTTTTGAATATAAAAATATTCCTAGAATTTGTTAATTTATATTGAAGACATTAATTTCCATCCAATAAAAAACTCAATAGAACAAAACCTATTTCCTGCTTTATTTGGCTCTCACCTGAACCAAGATGAACAAAAAATATTACATCTGCAAGTAAAATATGGAGGAATTGGTTTAGTTGATCCTACCGCTCAGGGAAAAGCATTGTTCCGAGCTTCAAAGAGATGTTGTAAATTCATCATAGACTCCCTAAAAACTAAGAGGAAAATAAGTATGCAAGAACATGAAGAACATTTGATTATCACAAAAAAGGACTTGAAAGAGGAAAGAAGATTAGAAGAAGAAAACATTTTGAAATCGACTATTCAAAATCTTCCTCTAAAACAACAAAAAATTATCTTGCGAGGAGCAAATACTAAAGCGAAACACAGTGGATGGCTGTCATGTATTCCTCTGAAAAAAATTAACTTAGATCTTTCTCCACTGGAGTTCAGAGATGCTCTTGCATTAAGATATGGGAAAACTCCTATACACCTCCCCTCTTCATGTGTTGGTTGTAGCAAAAACTTCAATATGGAACATGCCCATAACTGTCGCACAGGTGGTTTGATAATATACATATTACATAATGAGGTAAGGGATACCCTTGGAAGCTTGATGGAGCTAGCATGGGGAAACTGTGTTCGAGAACCAATGATCTCTGAGCAAGGGTCATTTGATACTGCAGCACTAAAAGCAGACTTGGCTTGTAGGGGTGTATGGGAGGTTCAGACGGAAGCATTATTCGATGTACATGTCGTTGACACTGATGCTCCCTCGTACTTGAACCTCCCATACGAAAAAGTGTTGGAGAATGCAGAAAGAGAGAAGAAGAGGAAATATTTAACAATAACAGAAACCAGAAATTCATCTTTTACCCCACTAGTCACGTCTGTGGACGGAATGCTGGGCAAAGAGTTTCAGACCTTGCTCAGAGCAATGGCAGAACGCCTAACAGAAAAATGGAATAAACCTTACAGTTTAGTGATGAACTGGATAAGGGTAAAAACCATCTGTGCGACATTAAGGGCCAGCAGCATGTGTCTAAAGAGGACAAGGAAGAAGTGGAGAGGACCTTTAGAGAGTTTGAAGATGGGGCTGGAGTACCAGTTATTTATTAATTTAAATATCAAATGTTTTATTATTTTTCCATGTCAAAATTGATTATATTACAGTGTTTTGCTTTGTTCTTTCAAATTCATATTGAAAAATAACATTTGCTGGGTTGGATTGTTTGTATATGAAATTTTTAGAGTTACATAATTTTACGATTATAGTAAAGTTAATTTCTGTACATTCTATATCAGTGACTGTTATTTGATCACTTGTAGCTCAAACAAAAACAATACATTTGTATAAAATATAAGACTGATAAATATGCCGAATTACAATGATTAAAAACAGATGCACAAGCACAGTGCAAGATGGATGGAATGGTATTGTGGTAAACATGTCCTGAAAAGAGAACCAACAGGACATGGTAAATGAATAACATTTGCTTGGGTACTGGTGATAGAAATATTCACAATACCACACACAATTCACAAAAGCCTACATTTTGTAGTTGTGATTTCATGGTTGGCTAATTGCCTTCAGTAACCGCAAAAAAAACCCTGCCACAGCAAACCTATAGCCTATGCGAATTTCCATTTGCGAAATTCCATTTAGATTTGATTTACACAAAAAGTATTGTCTTTGAAATGACAGATTTATTACTAGTGAAGGTCGGATCCGGACTACAACCGGCACCGGATCGGATCCAAAAAATTCCGGATCTTGGGCTGGATCCGGTTTTGATGGATCCGATTTTTTCCGATTTTCCCCGATTTTTTTTACTAACACAAAGCTGTCTGTATCCATGTAAAAGAACGATTTTTTCCCGATTTTTGATCAATGTCACAGTGCTGTATATTACGACGCCAATAACCTATATGGTTGTGCAATGTCACAGTACTGTATATTACGACATCAATAACCTGTATGGCTGGGCAATGTCACAGTACTGTATATTACGACGCCAATAACCTCTATGGTTGTGCAATGTCACAGTACTGTATATTACGACATCAATAACCTGTATGGCTGGGCAATGTCACAGTACTGTATATTACGACATCAATAACCTGTATGGTTAGGCAATGTCACAGTATTGTATATTAGGATGTCAATAACCTCTATGGTTGGGCAATGTCACAGTACTGTATATTACGACGTCAATAATCTCTATGGTTGTGCAACGTCACAGTACTGTATATTACGACGTCAATAACATCTATGGTTAGGCCATTTCACAGTACTGTATATTACGACGCCAATAACTTCTACGGTTGTGCAATGTCACAGTACCGGTACTGTATATTACGACATCGATAACCTGTATGGCTGGGCAATGTCACAGTACTGTATATTACGACGCCAATAACCTGTATGGCTGAGCAATGTCGCAGTACTGTATATTACGACGTCAATAACCTGTATGGCTGAGCAATGTCGCAGTACTGTATATTACGACGTCAATAACCTGTATGGTTAGGCAATGTCACAGTAGGTATTGTATATTACGACGTCAATAACCTCGGACGTGTTGCAGAAAGTCAACAGTGCGGAAGGTCAAATAATTTATACCTGTGCCGCTAGGTCAAAAACTACAATGTTTGCAGTGTCTGTAGATCAAAAATCCCAGTAAGTCAAATAGTACAGTCCGAGCTAAAAACGTGGTCTATGTTAAAGCAATTGACTTATTGGGAATTTGACCTAATGCAACAGCAGTTTTAATATAACGAAATAAGATAAAATATAAGTTCAGTTTCGCTGAGTCAACAGTGCCGGAAGGTCAAAAGTATAATCTGTTAAAAACAACGATAGTCCTCTCGACGCATGACTTCAATAATTTCGTGTTTTGATGTACTTAAAGTTGTGCTAAAATTTTGAAAATTGGCACAGAGCTTCTTGGTTAGTCCTACTCGATGACTATTTTGTTGGAAATTTAAACTATTTACCGATCTAATTAATAAAAATTGATATGTATGGTGAAATAGTTTTAAATCGTGATTTCTAACATGAAAAAGTTAGCATGCGAGATTATTTTGTTTTGTTTTTGGGTTAGAGAGGTTTTGTCTGTGGCAAAGTTGTAGCCAAAAGTGTGATGCGTAAAATATATTTTTTTGAATTTTTTACAGTCAGTGGTTCAATAGATAACTTGGGTTGAAGAGGACGGCAAATTTAGCATTTCGCAACGCATGGAAAGAACTACATCGTACGATGCGACTGCTGAGTGGACTTCTAATTTACAAAGAACAAGAAAAAGATGAATATACAGATCACCAGTACATTCATATTATTTATAAAACATCTTTCTGTATTACCAGCTTACATTTTTCACTTATAAGAATACATCATAAACAGGGTGTTAAAAATAAGTGGGGAGATACTTTACCTAGTAATTCCTTAAGTCAAAATAAACAGAAAATCAAGGACAACATTTTTTCCGAAATCGTTTCGTTAACCAGACATCCACCATTTTGTATTTTTTACATACAAATATTTATCTTTGCACTTTTCCAACCGATGTTTATGAAACTTGGTATGTATGTTAAGGTAGGAGAGACCCATGTTATAAAAAAAGATTCATCTCGATTCACCCTAAAATTTCAACATTTAACACTTAACTACAATATAATATACTTTACTACACCACAATATTTACGTATCACCATAAATCTTTAACAAAATAAAACGTTAACATTTTTAAAATCCAAAGTAAATCAATATAATCTTTCTTTTTTGAAAAATATATTTAAAAAAAGACGATGGTAAAATAACGACAGGCGAGTTTCGATCTGGGTGTTTCAGGTTTAAATCTAGGATGATTTAACATTAATAAGGTAACATTAATGTTTAATCCTCCTAGGTATGAACTGATTGAGAGGAATACATGAAACCGAAGGGGGGAGGTAGCAACAAGTGCACTAGTATTTACTAGTGTCCAATTACAATTTGATGGTTTTAACCAAAACCTTTTCTATTTCACTTATTTTCAGCTGTTAAATTTCAAACAATACGTTTTAGTGACATCATTAACGTTATTATCATCATCATCATCGTTTGAGTTTGGGTTTGCGGCAATGTATTTTTATGAATAAAACCTTTAATTTGATACCAAACTTGACCTCTGCTGCTATTAATTGACTGTATGCACTATTAATTAACAGCTGTGTCTAAGGATTATGTCGGCCTTAGTCACAAACAGGACAACAAGATCGCTCCACTCATCCCACACTCATCTCCATTCATACTTGGCTTAAAATGTATACATTTGTATGGTCGCCATTTCAAAGCAACATGGCTACATTATCAATGGCAAACGTGGAAAACCTTATACGAGTGTGAGTAAGTCCGAAAACAATTCTAAAAAACAATAAGAAATAAATTGCAAGAGCCGTTGCTTATATCATTGGGTATACACGTATGTACTGACGTGTATACTCAATGCTTATATCGAACGAATGTACATCGTGAGAATTTCCATTAGTTGTTCCATTTAGTTGTGTGTCCATTAGTATAATAGTTTAGTTGACTCTTTTAAAGTCAGCGGAAATTGTGACTGTTATTACCCTTGAAATGATGTTTGTGTAGTACTTTGCAATCCTACCAATGCTTATAGAATCATACGATTACAATTTTCTGGTTAGAATATGTCGCATAGAGTGGTGACTGCAGTATCTTTTTGGTTTGCTTGTAAAACAGGATCAACAGACATTTTCCATCGACTTAAACAATACGATACTCTCAAATTGTTCATTGCTATAACAAACTATCACACAGTTTGATGAATATTTGTGTGTAAACCACATACAGTACACCTGTATTCTATCTATTTTTCCTTTTATTTTTCCAAGACTTTATAGAAAATCACGCATTACGTGATCAGTGAAGAAAGGCTGTATCCCATGTGTTTTATAGGTAAAGAAGTAAAGAAGAACACTGCTTAAGGTCAGAGCATTCAGTTATCATCAGCAATTGTAATTCCCGAATCAGTAACTGAATCAATAGTCAATTATGTTAGGGTTTGTTGATTATTTATAATGCACTTTACATGCTCCATTTGATAGTTTATAATAATTTACTCGGAATCTATAAGACACCTTTGGCTTGTATTAAATACAATTATTATCAACTAGCTTGTAACCGCGCTTCGCAACGGAGAGGACACTAAAGCGAAAAATTTGATCTTGAACTCTGTTGTATGAAATAGTTACACATTCCCCGTTGTTTTAAACTTAATCACCAAAAATATTATCTACTACAAACCGAATTTGTATACTTTTTTGTAAGTGTATTTCATGTTTTTGTGTGTTATTTCTGTAACCACGTTGAATATTTATAAAAATAGCTAACTCTGTATTATCTTAGCGATTGTAAAAAATATTAATGCAGAAGAACTTTGATTCAAACCGTAAAACCCTAGGCTAAATTATTACATTCAATGAAAGTTTATTTGTAGCAAAGTAAAAACACGCGCACACGACTAACACTACTGTAGGTGTGATGAAGACCAAGACCAGACCAACGTCAAGTGTTAGTGAAGAGCATAGAGGTGTATTGTAGGAAGAGGAGAGGTTTGTACAGTTCGGCCAAAGTTTCTGTGCGCACGACCAGATCTGTTTCTGGTTGGATCTAGGCGAGGGGGTTGTCGAGGGTACTTTTGTGAAAACATTTGTGTCTTGCTACTCACTCACCCCAACCCTCACACACTGCCAACAACCGGTATCCGTAAGTTTTAGTTCGGCTAGTAGCGCGACCCCGACCCGTCCACGCGCACAGAATTTGTAGGCTGTTACCTGTGCTTTGACTCTAGCGCGTTTGGCGCGAAAATAGCGTGCAGTACAGTACAGCTAAAACTTCTGTGCATGTAGACGGGTCACTACTAGTCGAACTAAACATTCGGGTCGGTTATTGACAGTACTGGGGAGGGGTGAGTGATGAGCAAGACACAAGTGGTTTCAAAAAAGTGCCCTTGCAAACCCCCTCACCTATATCCAACCAGATCTGGTCGCGACAGGAACTTTGGCTACTGCCACTGGTATTGCAGTTGTTTGTGGAATATTTCTGCACAACAATTTACCCGTGTAAATTAACGGTAGTATACAAAATACGAAACGTGACAGTGGATTGGGCCGTTTAGTATTTTGAATACAATAGGGGTACTCGTCAAACAGTTAAATATTATTATTTCTATGAAATTAATGGGCAACTTTAAAGATTAGGTGGAATTTCTAACAATACTTCACCGTAATCAGCAGCAAACATACATAAGGAATTCCAGTTATTACAACAGACGCTCTGACAGCCCGTCAACATAAGACCTGCAGACGGGTCAATGAATATGCTGAAAAAAATAACAAGATAAGTGAGTGTAAAGTGACTATTTATATCCGGTCGTCATACGCCACGAGACATTCCGTCAGTGAATGGGAGGCCCACACAAGGGTGAAGATCGATAACGCGCTGCATTTGGAATGGAATAAATTGCACAGGTCCTCGAAAAGTACTAAATTCTCGAGTCCCGAAAAAGTCAAGTGCCCAGAATGTCTTATACACATACGGAAATTCAAGTCCTCAAAATATTGCAATAGTGTATTTTCGTATAAATTCTTGAGACCCGAAAAAGTCAAGTCCCCAAAATGTCTTATACACTCACATATAAATGAATTTGAACGGATGGTGTTTTTGGCCTCTAGGGACTCAAAACGAAAAATTACATCGGTCCCGGGTCCAGGTGTTGCCATGAGTACTACGGTAATAGCTTATTCCCTATATGCGAAATTCGCTAAAAACCTAATAATTCTATATAAGCGGGTAACTAGCTGTACCCGCTGGCTTTGCCCCGTTTAACTAATTAATTTTCAAGATGAGCTCGTTCGCATGGCTCAATCACGTCCTGGTTGAAGTTCGTTCGCTACGCTCACTCACCTTTAGGTTGGAGCTCGTTCGCTGAGCTCACTTGCCTTGGGGTTAACTCGCCTCCAGGTTGAAGTTCGTTCGAAACGCTCACTCAGCTTTTGGTTGCAAATTAGCTGTTGTCATAAATTGTTTAATTGCCACAGCTGTTAAGATTCATTAATTCCTTTTAAATATGAAAAATCACAAGGTTAACATAGGAAACTCCAGAGCCACTGGGGCGAAGCTCGAATGCCCTATCATAATAAAAATTACTTAGTTTTCCTATTTAATGTCCAAAGAATCGGTGTATCGAATTTCAGCCTCCTAGGTAAATGGGAAGTGGGAGAATTAGTGATGATGAGTGAGTGAGAGTGAGTGTGTCAGTGAGGGCTTTACCTTTTATAAGTATACATAGCACATTCAACCAGCTGTTAGTTAAAACAAATTATATTGGACTAAAACAAATCGATGATTACAAAGAATACTTAAAAAAATAATTTGAACATCCTACTACTGTATTTTACTATGCATATTTAATTAATCTGCCATCCTCGTACCGAATAATTAAATGTATCAAATTACACTATAGTAATTATAATTATAGTAATTATTATTATAGTAATTATAGTATGTTAAATGTGGTCAGCATTACACATAGTATAAATAATAAGCCAACCATAAGTATGTATTTGAATTTTCTTCCAAATGCTGAATTTGTGTCACAAATGCTGAATGTTACAGCTGTTATGTTAAGCAAATTATATTGTACTAAAAGCTAGCTAGAAGCATTGACTTATTGGAGAAGGTTAGCATCGGCTGCTAGACTTTTTAAAAACTAAAACTTAATTTATAAAAAACTGGGACACTAATTTTAAATTATGGCTTTGAAATTCCCTAGTTCTCAAAATTGTCTTTCTTTTAACACAAAACTAATGAAAATCCATCTTCTGGTTGATTCAGAATCGTGAAAAAACCCCATTTACGTTTTAATAGTATATATGATAGTTTGGACAGGTTTCAACCCTTCCGAGGCGTAATACATTTACACAGTTTATATGTAGACTACATTATAACTCATAAAATAGTTCTACAATTAAATGGATCTCCTTTTACAAACGTATATAATAACCAGAAATTTTCAGATCGTCCTTGCGGGTATTTTATGCCACAAATTTTGACGAAAGGCTATACCTATTTACAGTGTTGACCAAACAGTTGGCAAGAAGCATTAATAGATAAGCTATGTACCAAATATGATAATTTTAGCTCTATTCTAATTATGACAAAACACGAAGTAACTAAAAGCGAGTTTTGTTGGTGTAGTAAGCGTTAAAGGAGGTCTACTTTACACTGAATCGACGTTCACTTTTATTACTTTTGATCTTCCGGCACTGTTGACTCAGCGAAACTGAACTTGTATTTTACCGTATTTCGTTATATTAAAACTGCTGTTGCATTAGGTCAAATTCCCAATAAGTCAATTGCTTTAACATAGACCACGTTTTTAGCTCGGACTGTATTATTTGACTTACTGGGACTTTTGATCTACAGACACTGCAAACATTGTAGTTCTTGAACTAGCGGCACAGGTATAAATTATTTGATCTTCCGGGACTGTTGACTTCCAGCAACATTCCCATAACCTCTATGGTTGGGCAATGTCTCAGTACTGTATATTACGACGTCAATCAAATCAAATAAAATCATCCTTTATTCATAATGTACAATATATACATGTATATATACAATATATACATATATACATATATACATATATATGCAATATATAAATATATACATATATATATATACAATACATCAATATATACATATATGACGTTATTGACATCGCAATATACAGTACTGTGACATTGCCTAACCATACAGGTTATTGACGTCGTAATATACAGTACTGTGACATTGCCTAACCATACAGGTTATTGACGTCGTAATATACAGTACTGTGACATTGCCCTACCATAGAGGTTTTTAGCGTCGTAATATACAGTACTGTGACATTGCCCATCCATACAGGTTATTGACGTCGTAATATACAGTACTGTGACATTGCCTAACCATTGAGGTTATTGACGTTGTAATATACAGTACTGTGACATTGCCTAACCATACAGGTTATTGACGTCGTAATTTACAGTACTGTGACATTGCCCACCTAATAGTTTAATTTTAAGATTTGGAAAAGTTTTAGTGTCCCCAAAAAATGAGGGAGTATGGGCTCAACTGGAGATTACTCTATATATAAGATATATTAACCTTTAATCTTTACCAATTTAATTTTAAACAGTATGATTTAAATTGGCATTCTGTTAATTAGGTTTTTTTAACAAGCCCTTATGACACTGTGTATCTGGATTCGGATCCGACGATCCGGATCCGAATTGTTCAAGATCCGGATCCGGTACCTACATTTTCTTGGATCCGCCCATCACTATTTATTACCGGGTCCGCGGAATTGGCTAACTCTGGAACTCGCTAACCCCATGTTAAACGCCCTATCTTCAAATTTGGTCGACGAGAGTCGTCCAATGGGAGCCAAACACGAATATTTTTGGCCAGTGTTGCCGAAAGTGTAGTACCTATATCGTATCGGTACCATAATGTCGTATCCTACGATTATTAGGAGTAAGAGCAACGTAGTCGATAAAATAAATATATTTAGAAGTATGTTTAACATTATTCCTATGATTATTATTGTGGAAAATGCATTATAGTCTTACCATAGACTAACCAACACAAGTAAACTTTACATCCCATTGTAAACTTTGAAGCTCGTTTTTCGTGTCTAGTTCATGTCCGGTGACACTGATCGCTAGTGTCGACAAAAGTGTGTTTCTATTATTTTATAGTTAACTTCATGATTTGTTTTTTAATTTTTGGTTATATAACTAGGGGACGTGTTATTAGTTGTGATTAGAACGTTTTATTTGGTTAAACGAGGTTTTAAATTACTGAAAACAAGAAACAATTGTAAACAAAACACGACCTCTAAAGACAGTGCACCGGACAGAACTAACAATAAAACTGTCTTCAGCTGATCCATTAGGATGAGAAATCTACTAAGGGAGTATGTTTTATCCCTTAGTAGATTTCTCATCCTAATGGATCAGCTGAAGACAGTTTTATTGTTAGTTCTGTCCGGTAGCTTATTGGTATGCAAAAAGGTAAAAATGCACATTTAATTTGGATCCATTACATGTTATGAAATATCTATTTTCGCAGTCCGCCATTTGTTTCTTTTATTCGAATAAATACCATTTTGTAAATTTCTGCAAATAAAATTATTTAGTTCGTATTTTATATACTGGGCTTGTAACCTTGAATCATCTATAATATTAAAACGAAACTGGTTTTAAGTTTTAATTTTTAAAAAGTCTAGCAGCCGACGCTAGCAATTTAAAGTATTTTCAATGGTGGTTTAACTAACAGCTGGTTTATAACTGTCATTGAAATGTTTATGTTACGAGTTGTTTGTTTACAAAAATATTGTTCGTTAGTGTTTGCCTACATACTATTTCACTTTAAAATGTAGATAGTTTACCCCTACCGTGAAGGATCTCCGTTATCAGGAAAAGTGTTATTTTGAACTAAACATCTCAAACACTTGCGTTTACTCAAGTTTTGTCGTAAATGCAATCTGTGTAAGTATTTAGTTTATGCATTGCAAATTTCAACTCATATTTGGGAAACATCTTTTCAGCAGTTCATTGCTTAATTATTTAAGATATAAGTGGTTTACGTGTTGATACCTACTTCTTTTTCTGTATGTTTGAATGTGAGTACGTCGGCATACTAAAATGTTGGTTAGTAATGAAAGCGTCAATCGGTGTAGTAGGTCTCTATAAAACTGCCAAATAAACTGCAGGGTGCAGCAGAAACCAAAGTCGACTCATACCATACCAACTATCCCCGTAGTACTGATGATTCAGAAACTTGGGCACTGACCAAAGAACCGAAAAACCTTAATGCTGGGTTAGATAATAAAGTACAGAGAAAATATACAGACCAGTTCAAGAAAACGGCCTGGAGGTCGAAATAAAAAAGATCAGAGAGCTAAGAGAAATGTGTTAACACCCAAATATAGGGATGCTTTCCAGAAGTAGGTAAAGCTTGGATGGACAGGCTGTGCATAAACTTTTAAAAAGTATATTCCAAGGAGTACCACACGATAGACAGGAATATCAAGTTATGAAATGCATCCTCAGACTGGGATCTAAATTTTGAAGAGGCAGGTGATAGAAGAGAATCCTCATAAAGGTTTCAGTGGTCACGGAGGTAAGATAAGGTACGGTAAGTACATAAGTAGTACCGTATGCAATAAATTGGAGGTAGCATGTAGCTACTCTACTCAAAACCAGTGTGAATCGGTCGCCAATCTCACTTCAATATTTTTCAAATCGACACAAATGCTGTTTTATGGTAAAATTATCGGATTTAAAATGCATATCGCCATATTTTAGGTCTTTATTCGAATGGAATAAATAGGTTGTCACGTTACTTTTGTTTATAAGGTGATCTTCCCCATTAAAATTGCCAGAATTTGTGTCTATGCGTGTAAACTAGATGTTCTGAATTATTCCGTTTTAGTTGACAACTCGATTCCCGTACGTAGGACGGGCCACCAGCTCGTAAATCATAATAAAATTTACACGTTAAACGTAATTAAAGAATTACATTGTAGTGGTAATGTATTTTTAAATAGAGCTATTGAATTTAAATAAATATTTATCAATACATTATAAAGTGGTAGGCCTAATGTATTCATGGATTGCATTAAAAGTTAGTCTATGCATAAATACAACTTGTAAATTTCTTTTATCGTAGGCTATTAGTGTAGACCCGGGGTCATCCTCTTAATTTTGTTGAATTAATATTAATTTTACGTCTTTCAGTAGGCCTACTTTTTAAAAAAAAGTCTGGAGTTTTTCTCTAGGCTGATTCTAAATGGATGCAGGCGTTCTTGTTTATTACAATTCTATGAATTGGTGGTCATAGCTAAAATTACTTAATCTTATCCAAAAACAAAGCTATTGTCTATTGTGAAGCTCAGTACTGGGCAACGGTGAACCGAGCAATGGCTTGGTATAGTTTATATCAATTGTGAAAGCAATATAAAGGAAACCCAACACTCAAATCAGGAAAATCCGTCAATTCGTTTATTAAGAATCGTGTCACGTTTTATTATATGAATATTATATTTTTTACAAGTGGTGCTTAGGTGTACAATCTAAAAACGGTTTTATAACATGTAACATAAATCTGTTTTCCGTGTTTAAGAACTTGCGTGTATTTTAGCTTTAGTTTCGTAGAGGTTTAATTATTTAGTACCAATTAAACTGAAATTTCAATATTTTTCATATTCTATTATTTTCTTTTATACTGATGGCATTTATATTTAAGATCGAAATCATAAACATTTAACTGGCCATTGTACAGTTTAATAAAAAAACACTTTTTCATGATTTTTTAATTGTCTTTGAATTACTTTGGGCTAGTTATCTGTTAAAAGTGGAATTGATAACAAAAAACAATAATATTTACTGTATCTTTATTGACACTGACATTTTGAAATACGGCAGTGTACGATTATTTTGTCGTACAAGGTTGGCAAAGCTCCGTGCAGTGGGCGCGGCCGGGTTAGCGACTTCCAGAGTTAGCGAATTCCGCCGCGAGACAAAATCGAGTTAGCGGGTTCCGGAGTTAGCCAATTCCTGACTGAGACGGTTAGCCAGTTCCAGAGTTAGCCAGTTCCGACACACGACCGAGTTAGCGAGTTCCTGAGTTAGCCAATTCCTACGTCTCTGCATAGTTTCCAAGTAAACTTAATTTTATTTTATAAAAATTTTATTTTATTTTATTTTATTATTTATTAAATTTATTAAATTTAATATTTATTTAATTTTATTTAATATTTATATTTAATAATATTTTATTAATATTTTATTTAATATTTATTTATTTAATTTTAATATTTATTAAATTTTATTTTATTTATTTTATAAAATAAAATTAAGTTTACTAACTGCAAAGAAAATTGATTAATTATTAGTCCAAAGTTGAATTGCCATTTGGTTTTCATAGGTTCATAGATACAGTTAAATATAAATTAACATGATAATCACCATAATGCAGATAGAATATACTAGGCTGTACGTTTACCTGTAGCTTCCACAAACTGTAGTTAAGTATTTTGCATCCATTTCCATGACTGAATTTTTAATAATTGTCTCAATCAGACTTATTTCCTCTCGTGGTATTCTTTTCTCAAAATCTTCAAAGTACCTGAATAAAACACAAACTTAAAAAAATAACAAAGTTTTTCACCAAATTATTCTGCCATAAAATCGAGGTGCTTTAATGACAATTCTTTTAGGCGAAGTTATCATCAAATATCCTATCAAGTTCTTAAATAGTACATGGCTAACTACTAGTATGAATCTAAATGTATGATTTAAGCCCAAAAATGTAATAAAAATATCCATTCAATGTGATCAGGTTTTGAGCAGTACAAATATTTAAGGGCAGGTCAATCCAAATTTAAGTCAGAGTGTGCTAAAATATCAACTTAATGATATTCAATAAATGCACTTTAACGATCAAGCTTCAGTTTTTGTACTCCTTAAGAAAGGAGAATGTCTGTTAAAAAAACAGCCTAAAGTAGTATCAACTCAGAATGATTTTTTCCTAGCCGAAATCATATATAGGCTACTATCACGTTCACTGTGTTATATATTTTCCTGCACTATTACCCTGGTGCGATACGAGACGAGATTACGTTGCGCATCATAAACCTCGAAATGTACATATATGAGGTTATTGACATCGCAATATACAGTACTGTGACATTGCCTAACCATACAGGTTATTGACGTCGTAATATACAGTACTGTGACATTTCCAGAATACCCTAAAATAGTTTTGGGTCTATCCAATTACACAGTACTTGTTTTATCCTAAATATAAGTCAACCTTACTGGACCACTTAATAATGTTCCTAAAAGGAAAGAAATTTGGTTGTACTAAAGAATGTGATTATATTAAAGATTTTATGAAGAAAAATTTGATTTTAAATTTGTCATAAATAGATTTATTTTACATTTATTTTTTTATACTAAATGTAAATAATTAAATGAAAGGTTAACAAAATAAAATAGTTGTAGTGTTGTTTTCGTATTGAAATTAATAAATCATTCATATTTCTTGTTCACTAGTCAAAAACAAGGTTACTATTCCGGCCATGAGAGAGATATACAACATAAACATGTGAATTTATCAATCGACTGCGGGTTGCCACTGCGTTTTGCCGCTCCTAGACTTCAACCGGTTCGAAAATAAGCTACATTTTACCGCATGAAAAAACACCCGTGTGGCCTTAGCCTGAAGGGGGCTTCGTGCTTGGGGCAAAAAATACAATTTTGAATTTTTGAAATAGAAACTCTTGTCCCAACGTAGAACGTAGCTTGTAAAATTGTGTTGTGTTGGAGATTCAAGGGAGTTAAAATACTTTTTTTTAAAAGGTTTTGTAAAATAGTAATTATGTGTCAAAATTTAGATTTTCAATTTAGTTGTTAAGAGTCAAAATCATACAGGTCTAGTACGATTTTTAAAATCTATTTATACATTTTATAGCAACTAGGGTCGTCTGATGTTAAAAAAAATTACATTTTGGAAGCAGGCGAGCGTTGTTGACTGAAATCGTAAACAAGCAATAAGCAGAAGCAGCTGCAACAATAAATGATAATGAGCTGATAAGGGAACCTGTCTAGTCCTGTCTGACTCACGCACGCATACACACACATACGATGCCTTATCGCCTTTCCAAAACAATTATTTAAAAATCACTTTACTCCCAGTGTTTGAGACTAGTGGTCACACCAGTTTTTGGTTAAAATTGTCGTACTTTCGTGTTGTATAATTGAGTATACACGTATACGTATACGTGTATACTTAATGGTTGTATTTAATAATTCTGGAAACACTAGTTATTTTTTATTTGTGTTTTCAGTCAAGCTCCAAACAGAATTTGTATTACAGTAAAAACAAATTTAAATTAAACCTTTTACAAGTAGGCCTACGTGTTATTTTATTTTAAATTTATCTATAGTTTTTATTATTTGTTACAAAGGATTTTACATTTTAATGTACCCGGTATTGCAAAACAATTTGTAAGGTAACTGCTAGGTATTTTAAATTTTCATAAATACAGTTACAACAAGAACAAACCATAACAACGTACATTGCAGCTATTTTTAGACTTAAAATATTACATAAAATTAGTTTATGCAAAATGCAACATACTAATCTAACAGGTTTACAGATTATTTCACCTTTACATTTCTTAATTAAAATTAGTGTGCATGTACGTTAAAGTGTGTAACGCATATTCTTGTATGTTCATACTGGGGGCCCCATTGGCAAATTTACCCAGGATCAAAGAATAATTATATAGAAAAACATTGTTTTATATTAACACTTACCTTAAACCTATCTGCTGATGGTGTGTTAGCTTGTCTAAGTTTTTTCTAAGATCGTCAAGAGTGGTAAGGCCAGAATCAACAAGTTCTTTGGCTTTGACTGGCCCAATTCCAGATACTCTGGTAAACAAATTAATGGACTCATTTGTTCCATCTTTACGAATCTACAAAAAGATAAATGTATTTAAATTGGTAATGTTTTTGTTACTAAATGGTTGGTTAAAAATTGGTTATTGATACCTATATAGTAAATTTTATAAGTTCATTTAATTTATCTTATAGATTCCTTTACTTTTAACAAGCTTTTAATTACTGATATAAAATACAAGACACGGGTTGTTAATTTGATCATTAAACTTTCTCAAATGTAAGCAGTAGCAGATGATAATGTAGCACATTATCAAAAAGGGTAACAAACTTTACATAGGCTACAAGTTTATCATGTGGATTAAAAGTGGGCAAAAAACACATATCAGGACTTATTTTAACTCTATTTTTAGTGAATTTCCTGTATAGGGAATAAGCTATTACCCCTCAGTGGCGTAAATAAGGGGGGTGATCAGGGTGATCAATCACCCCCCAAAGACAAGTAATATATTTTTTTAAATAATATTATTTAGAAAAAATATGAATTAAAAATAAATAAAATTTAAATGTTTTTAAGTACTGCTGTTTTAACATATACCGTTAAGCGTGTATAGGTTAAGAAATTCATTAATTAAAACTTAACAATTTTAAATTTAAATTAGCTAAAGGAAGCTAAGTCAAACTGCGTCCACTCCACTAATCAGTGTAGTTTAGCTGTTATTGAGAGTAGTCGGTTACAGTTTTTTTGGTGATTGTGGATCGTGCATTAGTTTTGGTTCTGTTAAGATGTTTTAGTGAAGTGAATCAATTAGCCTATGTGTATTTGTTTTAATCTTGCTGAACAATCGATCAAAAGAAAGGGCCAGTGTTTAATATCGGACATGTTCAAAACCAGGAAATTAGATGACTGTTCCCCTCCTCTGGATATGTTATGGGAACAGGGTTATATGGAGTAAAAATTACTTTTCCCATTTTCGACCCTTAGACCATTAAGTTTCTTTCTAAACCATTCAGCGGAGCTTAAAAAACAATTCATTTAGTTGTAGTATATTGATTCGTTGCTATACGCCTAATAAATAAGGAGAAAAATAAAAAAAAACTTTAAATTTTATATTCCCATGTTATTCTTATGGAGAATAAGTAAACTGTTGTAGTTGGCTTGTTTGTGAGTCACATATTTTGTTCAAATTTGGGAAATATAATTATTTTGTAGTAAACTATTACTAACGTTTCACATAAAAAACATCTTCTTACTTTTCCTTTAGCAGCAAACCTAAGTAGGTACTCGTTAAACTAATACTATTTAAATAAGAGTAGGGCCTACAAATATGACATTTTAAGGAGATATTTTGGTGAAAATCCAATCAGGCAAATGGTAGCCTAATTCACTTGGTGAGGGTATCATATTTTTCTCAGCTTTAACACGTTTGCTGCTGAAATTTGCCTAATATACTTTGACAAAATGTTAAACAAATAGCAAAAATAAAAATATAATTCAACACCCGGGTGCTCACAGCGCTCTGGTGGTAAAACTTAAAACTTTGAGAGTAGTTTGTAAAGATTTTGGCCCGATTAATATTTCCAGCAATCTCTTTTTATAATATATTTGAGAATTACGCATGCAATTTTGAAGGTTACCTGTGAAGACTACCAGAGCTTCACAATTTGTTGTGTTATCTGAAACATCGTCGGAAGATGGAAAGACTTTGTCAAACTCAATAACACATTAATTTCAATTTTTTAGCCCCTGAACTGCGTAGTATAGACTAAACTATTACTTACCTTGTCTTGCAGTTCAAATATAGTGTTTGAATTCCACTACATATGTTTTGCCAAATATGAAAAGTTATGAGGGGATATATGAGGGGATAGATATTATTAAAGAGGGGAAAGCATCCTCAAGTGGTTAAGAGAAACATTGTACTGTATCCGAATTGGATTAGTCAAGATGTAATTTTTTGAATATAAAAATATGTACATTCTGACACGCAGAATAAAATTAACAAATAAAACATTAAACATGTCTGTCTCAGTCAGTGCCATTGGTCGGGTTAAGTTTTGTAAGCCTACAAGAATAAGAATCTTTATTACCCTTTAAACATTTTACAGTGCAATTAGGGTTTGTCATTTGCTACATAATAAATTGCTACATAATATTAAAATGTTTTGTAGTTAAATATTTCACATAAAATAGTAACAAAGATAATATTTATCAAATAAGTTAAGACAAGCTGGCCTGGTTCTAATCTAAAATCTAGTCTACTAATGGCAGGTACATGGTGAAACATAAGGCAAAAAATATGGGCAAAATACAAGTCAAAATAGAACGAGTACATAGAAACAATACTAACATGGCAAGATGGTAAAAATAGATTTTGAAACAAATTAACAAAGGTTAATAAAAATATGTCTATATCAAAATGGTTACCATCAGAAACAAGTTTACTTAAATAAATATGACTAGAATGGCACAAAAATGAAGCAAGTTGGGGTCATTGCGTTTGCTTTTAAAACATCAATTTTGAAATATCGCTTTTAAAAAATTCATCTAGTTTTATAAAAGGGTGGCTAGTTAACCATCTGTACAAAGTAGTCTACATTATAACTAACATGGTGAGAGGTGTAATTTATTTTGTTGAAAAGTGTTATAGGTTCAGTGTTATAGGTTTGTTGTCATGTTTAATGTTTTATTCGTTAATTTATTCTGAGTGTTACAATTTACATATTTTTATATTTAAAATTTACATCTTGACGAGTCCAATTTGGATACAATGTTTCTGTTAACCACTTGAGAATGCCATATTTGGCAAAACATATGTAGTGGAATTCAAACACTATATTTGAACTGCAAGACGAAGTACCGGTACGTAAGAATTTAGTTAATAACACAACCGGATGAACTCTGCTGGGGGCAAGTGCTTCAAAGAAGAGGGCAACTTCAAGTTGCAGCACACTCAATTAAATGGGATTTATTGGGGAAAGCAGTCCAACATCATTGATTATCAATGAATGGAATGCCGATCCATAATCACTGCTGTCAAGGAAATCTGTGTGGACTGCAGACTACAGACACCATAGTGGGAGACGACATGTCTGAAGACCAACAAAATTTCTCAAAACTAGGCCTACCATGGTTGCTAATATATTTCTTGATTATAATTTAATATACAGGGTGTCCCGTAACTCTCTGGACACATGTATATAGCGTTATTGCTCAGGTCAAGACAAACACATTTCACTTTAGGAATTGGGTCTGTGGTGTCTAGTTTACCGACTGTCGGCATTTATGTGTTTTTACAAAAAAATTAATAACTCCTAAACAGTTTGAGATACAGCGTTGAGATTTTTCAGAAATGTTAATCTTAAAAAGACTTATCTTTGTTTAAAATTATACTAAAAAATCATTAACCGTTTCAAAATGGCAGCCATTTAAAATATTTTATGCCAAATTTCACGAAAACCGTTAACTTGACAAAAAAATTCCAAGAGACAAAAAAGTTAGTAAATTTTATGTAGATTTCAATGATACCTTATTTGTTAAGAATGGATAAATAATAACAGAGAAATGTCTTCTTTTCCAAATGCATGACCACTTTTCTCCATCTAAACAATGCTAAACAACGTAAAAGAAGTATTAGCATTGTTTAAAAGGAGAAAAGTGGTCAGACATTTATCTGTTATTATTTATCCATTCTTAACAAATAAGGTATCATTGAAATCTACATAAAATTTACTAACTTTTTTGTCTCTTGAAATTTTTTTGTCAAGTTAACGGTTTTCGTGAAATTTGGCATAAAATATTTTAAATGGCTGCCATTTTGAAACGGTTGCAAAATCTCAACGCTGTATCTCAAACCGTTTAGGAGTTATTAATGTTTTTGTAAAAAACACATAAATGCCGACAGTCGGTAAACTAGAAACCACAGACCCATGTTCCTATGTTGAAATGTGTTTGTCTTGACCTAAGCAATAACGCTATATACATGTGTCCAGAGAGTTACGGGACACCCTGAATAGTATATGCTTTCGTTTAACAGTTAAACAAAATATACAGCTCTGAAGTAATATATGTGAAAATAGTAAAAAGGGGCCTGTCTGTATACAAATGTCTCAATTACAGATGTAGAGTTTTAAATTGAATACTTACTTAGAATGTATGTTTTTTTAATGTGTTTTCCATGCCTTTGGCATTTTTTACATTTTGAAAGGGAGCGGTCCAAACCCTGGTTTTCTGTTGCTGTCTAACGTCGACCAAATGTGTATAAGTGCAAGAATGTTTGCAGGTAATGTGTTCGGAGGTCACAAATCAAACAGAGATCTTAGTGAAGACTGTCATGTTAATTAAAATGATCTGCATATTGTTTTTAAAAGTATACTTCTGTAGTGAGTACAAAGAAGAAAAAGTAAATATAGTTCGGCCGCTTAGAAAACAACCTGCGCGCTAATGCTACACCAATGCTGGAGGAGGTCGCTTTCTACGCGGCCGAACTATAGCACTGTTTGTTACTGTTAACAAACAGACAGTTTACAACTTCGTTTAGTCACGTTTATCAATGACTATCAATTGTTATGAAGTTTTATTGTTTGTTAGATTAATTAACGTGTATTACTAAAAAGGCTGTTTGATTTGATTTCCTTTGATTCTGCCACATTGTAACCAGCCCCTACACAGGAAATGCAGTACTTATTAAGTTCAGTACTGCACACTGCACAGGACTGGCCAAAGCTTTCTCAAAATTATAAAAGAGAACATAAAATGTCATGTAATAGGTATAATATAAAGTCAACGGATGGACTACGGTAGGCTATATCGAACCAAAATGACTGAATACAATTATTATTCATAAATTAGTGATGCATACTATGCCATCAAAACTTTGTTATAAATCCTGAGGTATAACATGTACAGAAGGCCTCTAGTGGAGATTTCCTTACAAAAATCTAAAATATAGCCTAATTTATGAAACATTTATCAAACCTTTAATACCAACTGCCCTACCTTGTCCAATTTTTGTAAGGTGCCTGTTTTTAAAAACTCGTCAATCTTTTCGGCAACCTTTTCTCCGACGCCCTCTAGTTTCCGAGCTTCTTTGCCAGATGTTATTCGTACTTTGTGAGCAGCAAGTGAACTTGCTGCTTTTCTGTATGCGTTGTACTTGTGAATATTACGGTTTACATTGCGCTCATAATTGGCGAGCTCTGAAATACAAAACTTTATATTAAAATTTAAGAAGCCTAGACTTATCAAAGAAACATATATTTTGCTATTCATAAAGACATAAATACAACAACAAGCTACAACAACAAGTACAACAGGGCTAAGTTCCAACTTGATAGTTGGCTATACTTGATTTCATGTTCTCCAGTATTTAAGGTCTTAATTATGGGAGATAGCCATGCTTTTATAATCACTAAATACCCTAAATACCCGGAGCTATAGAATACAGGGGCTGGCTCACGTCTTTGATGTAGCACTTGCCGACACGGCCCCGCTCCCCCACCTCCTGTGACGTCACCGGGCTGACAGTCGGGCCTGTTTCCATTACGCAGCCAGCGAAAATCTCACTCTTTTACACGCTCCTCTGCCATTGTACGAACATATTTCTCATATGATACTTATATCGTTGTATTCTGCATTAACTGTAGAATCCAAATATCCAAACAGTTTTTAGTTTACCACAAGTAAATTGGTTTTTTAGCAACAAACGTTGAGACACTACAATTATGAAAAAAAAGTGAGGAATATTTTTATTTTCGGGTTAGGCACAAACTTTTAGCGTAAAGAATTATAACTGAATGAAAACTGTAGTCAATCAGTTCTACCATAGTAATTACTTAACGAGTTTTAAATACCCCTAACAGTTCATTAAATCGTCTCAAAAGACAATTGTTTCAAGGTAATTTTGCCGTTTGCTTTGCAATTTTTAGGTTATTGTTATGGCAACACTGCATCTAATACGCGTGAAACAACTTCGCTCTTTCATTGTTATTCGCGTCTTCTTTTTGTTTCTGAAGAAGATAGAAGAAAAATGATCAGAAGATGAGTAACTGGCAAAAATCAGCGAAATAGGTTACAACTGTTGTTCAAAGGTTTATTGCGGACATTTTCCATCACGAATGTAAAAAACAATACACAACGTTTCGGGATCTGGAATCTGATCCCGTCTTCAGGTGAAAAAACTTAACTAACACATTACAACTAACAATACACAAACGTCCAACCTAAGTTGGAATACACTACCGTGGGTAGTAGTCAAAAAATATGCACTGTATAGCAGTCAAGTCATGATACAACATGCAATTAATAACAAATCACAAAACACTATAATCTATAATTAAAGGTTTATGTACAAAAAACTCACACAATGGAACACTAACAACACCGTACGCTATGACTCCACCAATGAGACTGAACCAACATGGCTGACCAATCGGAAACACGGAGACAACAGAAATGGCTTCCGGTCCCTGGAAAAGTAAAACCAACAAAATGGCGGAGCGATGTACGATGCCGCAAGATGGGTGTTAATTATGTTTATTCCTATCACGAGTTTTACTACGAGTTAACATAACGTGCGAATTTTGAGGAGAACTCGTTATTTCCCTATTTATTGAACAATTAAGTTCCCTATCCTTTAGTTCCTTGTTCAAAATGGGTAGCCAAAGTGGCCTTATTTCAACCGATGACTGACTGATTGGTTGGTCTGCTAATTTAATTTATTTGTTATTTGTGCTAATTTATTTGTTTTTTACATTCGTGATGGAAAATGTCCGCAATAAACCTTTGAACAACATTAACTCACCATCACCAACAATGAACTTCAAACAAAGAGGTTACAACTATTATAATAAAAATACTATCGCATTAAAACGCTCTTTTACTTTTATCTACGAATAAACACTTTGTTCTACAGACAATATAAAATTACCTAAACCATTACACATTCCTAAAATATACCCAACCAAGTGTATTAGAATATATGACAAGGGGTACCGGAACATGTACCGGAATATCAAACATATAAATAACAATTTAAGCCTTAAGTCTACACAATTCTTAAAATTCAGTTTTAGATCTAATTAATTGTTTCACTAATAGAAACAGTGCAATTGTTTTATCACGATCATAACATTTTTTACTTTCTCCCCCTATACCATAGTATATTATGGAGAAAGTATTGTTTTCGTCAAAATTTTTGAGTTTGAGTTTTGAGTGGATATATTCGTTTTGGGTCCCCCTGGACCCAAAAAAGTGGTTTTCGAAGTGATGTCTGTGTGCGTGTGTGTGTGTGTGCGTGTGTGTGTGTCTGTGTGTCTGGATGTGTACAGAGCTAGAGACCACACCTGTGGTCCGATTTCGATGAAATTTGGTATGTAGGTTCTAATCCATGGTATCTCCAGGCGCTTTTTTTCATTTTTTTGAAATTTTTATTTTTAATGGGGATTTTCCCATAAAAACCCATAAAAAACCGGAAAAATCGGATTTTCTCGAAAATGGCCTGAACGATTTTGATAAAAATTTAGTATGTTGTAACCCTTTAAATTCTGAATAAAATGGTACAAATCCCATATCTGTAAAAATTACGGTTCAAAAGTTATGGTCAAATATGTTATTTTCCCATAAAAACCTCTAAGATTTAACATAGTATGTTATAGTCTTTACAGTTTTGATAGTTTTTTTTAAATTTTTTAGAAATTTTTATTTTTAATGGGGATTTTCCCATAAAATAACGGAAAAATATGATTTTCCCAAAATGGCCCGAACGATTTTGATAAAAAAATAGTATGTTATAGTCCTTTATATTCTGAACAAAATGGTACAAATCCCATTTCTGTAAAAATTACGGTTCAAAAGTTATTGTAAATTATGTCATTTCCCCATAAAACCCCCATAAAATAACAGAAAAATCGGATTTTCCCAAAAATGGCCCGAACGATTTTGATGAAAATTTAGCTTGTTTATAGTCCTTTAAATTGTGAACAAAATTGTACAAATCCCATTTGCGTATATTTACTCTCACCACTTACATATGATAAAGGTTTTTGACAAACTTATGGGAGAAAGTATGTGTCAGAATGCTGATACCGTTTATTTACTATCATGTTATAAACAGCACGATGCGGACATGTGCGGAACGATGTAATTTGATCGCCAAGTTTATAAAGCCTAACTTCCTGATAAGCACTAAACGACCCGTTGGTTTTATCGAGAATTTTCAGGCTAATTATTGAAGTAGAACTATTAATGAATATTTTTCTCGCTCAAACTTTGTCCCTATCCCAAAAATAAAAAAAAATTCCCTGCTTAGTGACTTTTTGTAATTCACAAGTTTGTAATCCTTATAATTTTCTCCTTAAAAAAACATATTATTGATCATAACTAAAATTTTGACCATCAGATTCGGTAGTTAATGCAGATTACAACAATATAAGTTTCATACGGACAATTAAATTGTGTTAATTCAGGCAAGCGTTTGAATTAGAGGTTTGTATATGTGCCGCGCGCTAGCTACACCCGTGGAGGCAGCCCGGTGACGTCACAGCCACACGGCACTGGAACCACTTTGCTAGTCGACGTGAGCCAGCCCCTGTATTCTATAGCCCCGCTGAATACCGCCGCAGGAAACCTGCAGACTAAGCGAATTTCCATTTACCTGGCTGAATTTCTACTAAAATGTTCCCGGAAAATTGTCAGATTTATTTCCTATTTAAATGACATTAATTTTAATGAATACCTAGGTATGCTGCAACAGGGAAGGTATTGAGGTGTGTTTTTTTATTGAAATGTTGATAGCTTAGTATGAAATAACAAAATGCCAACTTTGATCAAAATATATCTATAAACAAGCAAACTACCTATTTAGCAAACAGTTTATTTATTCTCCATAAGGATAACGTATGTAAATTTTAAATTTAAAGTATTTTTTTTAATTATCTCTTTTTAACTAACCTGAAGACATACAACAACACTTTCAATATACAAAATTATTTATTTTTTTAAGCTCTACAAAATGGTCTGGAAAAATTTTTTAGAAGTTTTATGTTTTTAGAGTCAAAAATGGGATAAGACCATTTTTACCCGATAAAACCCCCCATAAATTCCAATAGTCCGATCATGCTGGTTCGCAAACTCCTTAACCGTAGGTTTACACGTTTGTATCAAATTTTATCAAAATCTGATAATTTTTGCTTGAGTTATCGCACTAACGGACAGGCCTATATTGATATATAAATATATAAGTTATGAATTTGAACGGAGGGTGTTTTTGGTCTCTGAGAACCTTAAAACAAATAAGTAAATCGATCCCGGGTCTAAGTCTTACCATGAGACCTACGGTAATAGCTTATTCCCTATAGGCTATAGGAAATTCGCTATCTTAGAGAGAGAGAGAGAGAGAGAATCTATATTACATAAGCGTAGAGCTTAGAAATGGTGTCAACAATTAAAACAAATCTGGAAATATACATAAATGTTACAAAAAGAAAAAAAAATTGATTTCATCAGTCTTTTTCACAGAGGGTGTAGAACTCTTCCATGGTGTAGATGGGATTATCTATCAGCCAGGTAAGTAGTCTTTTTTTCAATGTCTTTGCATTGCCGGTCTTGATTGTTGTCGGAAGAAGATTGTAGAGCCTGGCTCCTGCGTAAGATGGCTTCTTCGCATATCTGGCAGTTCTGTGTGGGGGCAAGTTGAAATCTGCAGCGTTCCTTGTGTAATGCAGGTGTATATTTGCATTTCTAGGAGTGCCTTGGTTGAGGGCAAAATTTACGACCTCAGAGATGTATATGGCGATTACAGCATTCTGAAGACATCCCTGCAGCTATCGTCTTGCTGGAGGCCACCAAGAATTCTCACGGCACGCTTTTGCAATTTCAGGACACGCTGGACATTCTGCTTGGAATATTTCCCCCAAAGCACTATTCCATACCTGAAGAGCGTCTCAAAAAGTGCATGGTATGCTACACGTGCTGTGGCTGGAGAGGTAACTTTGTGGAGACGTCTCAACGCAAATAGCGATGAGCTAAGCCGCTGGCAAAGGGAATTGATGTGGGCATTCCAACGAAGGTCGTTATCTAGAATGAGTCCAAGATGTTTGGTGGTGTCTGCCACTTGGATAGTTGGAGGACTTGAAACGGCATCTTTGAATTTCCCGAAGAAAAGTTGCTGAGTTTTACTCTCGTTGAAGACTAAGTCGTTATTTGCGCAGTAATCCATAACTTCATTGATTGCGATGAAGTTGTCAACTTCCAGACACTCAGGATGCTCCCTGCTGGTCAAGAGAACAGAGTCGTCTGCAAACATGACTGTGTGGCAGTGGGGCTCCATAAATGAAGGTAGATCGGCAGAAAATAGGGCGAAAATAAGGGGGCCCAATACGGAACCCTGCGGGACGCCTCTTACTACATTTAGCAGTTTTGACCTGACAGAATTTTCTCTACCTTTTGCGGTCTGCTTGATCTCCACCAGCTGTCATCTTCCACAAAGGTAGGATTTAAACCAGGCTTGTGCGGCATTGCAAACGCCAAATGTCTCGAGCTTCTTCAAGATTAGCTGGTGGTCCAGGCAGTCGAACGCTTTGCTTAGATCTAAGAAGGCGCCTCCAACAGTGTCGCCATCCTCCAAATGATAAATGATATGTTCAACAATTTCTGTAACTGCTGTGATGGTGGATCTGCCCGTCAAAAAGCCGTGTTGTCCCTTTGGAAGGAGGTTGCTGGATTTCAGGTGATCCATAAGCCGTGTTAAGACAACCTTCTCCAATAACTTTGAAAATGTAGGGACCAGAGATATTGGCCTAAAGTTGCCCATGTCATCCTTGGAGCCTTTCTTGTGGAGGGGGTACACTTTGGCGATTTTCATTTTGGATGGGACAGATGCCTGAGAGAGGGGTTTGTGGAAAATATCTGTAAGAGGAGAACAGAGTTCCTCCACACAGAACTTCAAAAGTCTGGACGAAATCTCATCTATGCCAGTTGAAGATGTTGTTTTCATGGCTCTTATAATGTTTTTAACTTCATCCATATTGGTAGGTGAAAAAGCAGCCAGTTTATGTTCAGAAACGGGGGTCGGTACAAAGAGCGTATTGGAGTTCTTAATGTTGTTAGTCTTGAGAGTTTCTTCGGCAACAGTTGTGTAGTGGTGGTTGAAACCGTTTGCTATCGTCACTGGATCGTCAATGGTTGTATTGGAGATAGTAATTTTCCAATTCGTGTCCTTTACTACTTCGCAAGCTTTTCTTTCTGCATTCACTACACTCCACATAGCTCTGCTTTTGTTTGTGGACTGGGATATGGCTCTTTCACTTGCATCTCGCCTTGTAGATTTTAGCTTCAGATCATATGCTTTCTTTTTCTGCGCGGCTTCAAACTTATTCTCTTCCCTTCCCGAGAGTATGAATCGGTTCTGGGCTTCAAGGAATTCAGCTTTCAGTGTCTGTAACTCCGGGCCATATTCTATTGTTTTCTGGTTCTTCCGATTCCGTCGTGAGGATTTGAGTGGGCACGTTGCGTCAAGCGCAGATGTAAGTAGTCCAATGAAGATCAAGTAGGCTTTATTTGCATCAATCTCACTAAATACTTCGTCCCACGAGAAGTCTTTTAAGAGAACCTTCAGCTGCAGCAAGTTGTTGTTACTGAAATGCCTCCGAGTTGTAATTGGCTGCGATTTTGCTTTGGTAGGGACCTCAAAAGTACTTAGCTGACCGGAATGGTCGGAGATGTGTTGGTGTTCAACTCTTACATTTATTTTTGTTGGGATAAGGTTACTGCAAACGACATCGATGGACGACTCCGAAGTTGGTGTGTTCCTGGTAGCTGGGAGACGGACTCTTTGTATGTTAAAGGATGCTAGCATGTCGTTTAGTGCATTGTTTTCATTTATTTTGGCCGGATCGAGGCTATTGACGTTGATATCGCCTACCAAGCATATTGGACTATCATCAGTAGGCAGTGTTTCCAGTAGCCTAGATATTTTTTCGAAGCAATCTTTGTATGAGTTACCAGGTGGTCTGTAAATACCTATATTGTACATATGTTTTCCTCTACTTATAGACATTTTTATGCAGGATATTTCACAGATGAGCTCCGAACAGTAATCTTTGGTGTCAACCTCCTCTATTTTGTTACCCAGGGAGGCACGAGTGTAAATTGCAACGCCTCCTTTTTGGTGATATTTTCTACAAAAGGCAGTTGTGAGGTTGTAGTCAACTAAATGAGCAATTGAGATTTCGGATTCTTTAAGTCCATGTTCAGTGAGGACGACAATGTCGGGCTGTGTACTGCTGAGATAGTGGTTTAGTCTTTCTATTTTATTGGCGAGTCTGTCAACATTTTGATGGAAAACGGCTACCTTCTTTGGGAAGAGTTTAGGAAGATTCGACTTCTTTGGTTGGGTCTCCCTAGCGTTAGACTTGGAGAGTCGCCATCACTTGAGATGTTCTCTGATGTACTAGCAGGGCTGGAGTGTAAACTAATGTGTTTGTTCAGCATGTCTTCCAAATATGTATGCCGTTCCAGGTGTATTGCAGTAAAGGGTGGCATGGGAAGTGTCTTCTGCAGAGGGCGTAAGCTTTTACATTTGCTAATTATTATGGTTTCCTCATCTGGTCCTTCGGCTGCCAGTTTTTGTTTTAGCTTTGCGCCTTGACACCTAACCACTAACCATGTGGTGTCAATCTCCACAACACAACCAGTATTCAAATGTCCCGCCTAGTCTTGACCCCAGAGCTGCTCGCGCATGCGCAGGCCGCAGGCGGGCCAAGAGGAAGGACCAAACGTCTGTCGTGTGTCTGGTGCCGCCAAGGATGGATCTGTAAATTAGTGGGAAACGGGGGGACGCCCCCTTGAGGTATTGTGTCGTAGTGTTAGTACTTTATAATATGTAATTTCAGGTCAAGGTATCAGTTCACTATATCATTCATTCCATTATGTATTATTCGTCTTAAAATCAAATATCAGTTCACGTTGTGTCCAGTCAAGTTATATAGTAATTATTTCATAAGTTGAACAATGTACATATTTCTGTGATATAAATGCATTAATTAATCAAACAATCATCAAAGCTGGCTATTAGGGCCTGTGATTTGCGGTAAATTGTCTCCTCTGCATTAATAAATGTGTTCAGTTAACGTTTCCAGCAAGAATGATTTGGTATGGATCTTGAATCACATGACCAGGTCACCAAAATGTGGCACCATTATGCCACAAGTGGTAGCAGAGCAAAAGCGTTCGATCCAATTTTATAGACAAACCGCAATTTCAGCAGGTCCGAAGTCATTAAAAAAATGTTTTAAATTAAATTTGCCTACACGTGTTGTGCGGTCTCGTGTCGGTGTGCTAGCCTGAGTCAACAGGAAACGATGACTCATGCGCGGACCGGTCGAGATTACGCAATACGTGAGGCAGTTTCCATTGCAGTTCAAACTCTTACTAAACACATTTTACTCCGATCAAAGTTGTTAAAATAGCTATGTAGGCCCAGTGATTTAAATTTTTTCCCGTAACTACTCAATTGTAAGTTGTAATATCACATAGTAATATCACATAGTTAATTTTGTCACTTTTGTAGTTTGTCAGTTTGTGTATTCAGGCAAAAAAAAAATATAAATAAATATTAATAGATCAGTGTAGGGCAAAAAATGAATAATACTTGATTGCTAGCAGTAAATATTTTATTCTAGTATGACCTTGGAGGATTGTTGGATCTACATAATTTAATGATTATTTTCAGAAGCTTCATATCTTGTTCATGTCTATTACTTGGTAACTAATTAATTGTTGTATAATTGTCATATTTAATATTTATTGTGTTACCAATATTTGAAGTTTAAGATCCAGCAATATCTCTGGTCTTAGTTTTAAGTGTAATCAGGTGTTGTTTATTTGTGGACAGGAGATTTAAATGAGTGCTATTTTGCAACAATAGATTCTTTACAACTTTGTAATATGTCCACGAGCTAGAGAGTTGTAATTGTTCAACATTGATCGTAAAAATAAAAATATAAAAAAATAATAAAAATGTAAAAAGGTAAAAAAAAATCTGAATACACGAATCGTTAAGCTTTAATTAGAGTCCAACAGAGTTCAATCAACCCAGTATTATTTATGTGTATTTTCAGCAGTATGTCACCGTATGTTTAATTCACGAGTTTAATTTAGTATTTGTAGTGAATTTAATTGGTAAATATTTAAATCAATTTCATTGCTTAGTCACTAGGATTTTTTCAATATTGTGTTTATTACACCACCATTTTGCAAACACATTCACATTAATTCTCAACAAAACACCTTACAACTTGTAATACTCTTACCAGCAGGCCGAGCGTCAGAGCAAAGCAACTGAATAAGCAGCGGACAGTAGAGTCAGACGATATGTGACCTTGAACTGGTATTCTGCGCGGTCAGCGGGTTATTTATCGTCACTGTTTACAAACACAGCCGTAACATTGAACATTCACTGTCCAATATTAACTACAGTCATTCGCATCTGAGAAAAAAAATTGAGAATTCACAAACATTCCACAAACATAATAGGTTAACAGATTTACAACTGCAGCTATTTACCACCACAATTCATATCATTTGTATTATATTTGTATCATAATTGGTATTACGGTAATTTGTGCTATTTATTCCGACCTGTCATTACATTGTTCATTAACTTGTCATTACATTGCTCATTGCATTTGCATCGCTCATTAAATTGTTCATCATATTGTTAGATACATTATTCATTATGCAACAACAATTACCCGAGATATTATTGGTAGGGGATTCCCAATTTTGTAGGTACAGAGATTATTTAAATAAACTTCCTTCGCACATGCAACAATTGAAGGTCAATTCGAATAGCATAACAGTGTCTGGAACTACGACGGCCAACTTGAAGGCAATTTTAAAACAACGTCGCCAACAATTAGCTAGTATGTGTGTTAGGCCAATTGTAGTTTTATTCGCAGCTACGAATGACATTGCGAGGCAAACACCAAGTGAGCATTTACACGCACAATATTCATCACTTGTTCGACTCATCATTAAGCTCTGTCACCCACAATACATTATCACACTCACCTTACCAATGTATCCTAGGTACCTTTATTCACCCTCCCACATGCAGCGATTAGCCGAATTCAATAAATTTCTCGCAACCTTGCAAAGCGAAACCATCTTTGTTCTGCGATTGTGTTTTCATGAGTCTACAAATGAGTTATTTTTCGAACAGCAATACAAGTATTCACGTCGACTGGACCAACTACATTTGAATAAGAGAGCCTTTGAAATTTTAACACAACAGTTATCAAACATAATAGGGACAAAATAAATGTTAGTTAGTATTAAAATAAAATAAAATGTGTTTCTCCTTTTTTTTTAAACCAAAGCTGGCTGAATAGGAGAATTTTGCAAACTCCAGGATCCTACAAAACACAATCAGCACATATCTCACAAACACGACTTCTTATCGCGCTTACCTGAGTTACGATATTGTTCAAGCACACGTCGCTGCAATGTCGTTAACTTCTCCAATCTTCTCAATGCTTGTTAGCATTGAACCAAAATAATTTTGTTTTATAGATACCAACCCACAACCCTACCTACCTTAATTATACACCCAGGCTTTAAGATTGTCTTTAGGCCTAGATTAGAATTTGTCTCTAGCAAACAAGGGTCAACCTCTGTAACCTATTGCCACTAGGATTTTTTTTATATACCGGGATATTAGAAGGTATGTCTACACGTCATCATGCACAATGATATTTTGTTTCAAGTTTCAATAAACAAGTGCTAGCTATAAAAAAAAAAAAAAAAAAAAAAAAAAAAAAAAAAAGAAGTGCACATTACCCTCTCACTCCTTGAATATCCACATGAATAAATGGCCGAATAAGTGTGTCGTACTTGACTAATAAATAATAAGCACCTGCAACTTGCAATTAATAATGGTGCAGACAACTGGATTATGGATTTGGCCGCCCTGGCATTTAAATGTAAACTCATCAATGGATTGTAACGACACACACTTGCATAGTAACTTACCCGCAATCCTTACCCTAAACCCTGTAAAAAAAAAAAAAAAAAAAAAAAAAAAAAGCTTGCATTTGTTGTAGAGTATCAAATTGTTATCATGTGTATCGTGATGTTGGACATACCTGGTGCACATAATTAATTTTATTTTTACCATTTTTTGTACTTTCATTTTTAAATGCGATGTTAACTAGTATTTGTTTACCCAACTCTGGGTTTTCCACTCAAAAAAAAAAAAACGAGTGTCGACGTTGCATGGTTGTCTTGGTAGATGTGGCAAAAAGGTCAGAGAACCCAGGGCGTATATTTCTCTGTCTTGTATATTGTTGTTCCGCATTTACTAGGGCGTCTGGGTGTAACCAAACCATTTCCTTACCCCACCAAATAATCAAGTAAATAAACAGAAAATAAATAAAATCTCACCACTTCCCAGGTGAAATCAAACCTCATTCAAATATTCCAATTGCATCAAATGGCAATGGAATGTGAAGTGTGTTCATTAGCACACAACCACACACAGGTTAGGTATTACTGTCACATTACACGTCGAGTTTGTCAAAATAACTCCTCAGCCCAGCTCAAATCAGTATGATAGCTTACATTATTTTTAGTGCAATAGTCAAAACCCTTTTTTTTAAAAAAACAATCTACTTGTGTATATGTATGTATGTATATATCTATATGTGCATATATGTATGCAGTTCAAAAATGTATAAATGTTAATAATAATGAACACTGAAATCTACACACACACTGACCTCACAGGGAAGCTACCCCCACCCTCATTCAAATGATTAATATGCCTATACATGAAACAAATGATATTCCCTCAACCCACTCTTGGGTAAAGGATCTGAATGCTGCAGAAGCAATTGCACAGTGCAAGGCTTGGAATCTTAATCCGGAGAACACACTGGCAGAAAATAGGGTAATTCTGCGCCAATTCATAATAGACTCCAACGCTACCAACAATTTAACCGCTAGCAATACTGGTAGTGAAAGTGATGCGCGCGACAACGAGCAGCAAGTCGCGCGCGCCAGCCAAAGCGTTGCCGGGCAACCCCACTCTGAAAACCAAACCCCGCAACCTACACAACTCGACCCGAACCTAACGCTACCCAACCAACAACCCCTGTATACCCCGACCAACCTAAATGATGCAAATTTGCAAACCCTAATAACTTCATTACAATCGATGACCCTCAATGCCATAGCCCAGACCACAGCTGCCTTTTCAAGCCAAATACAGATGATTGCCAAACCCTCTTCACCAGTGGAATCAACCTCATGCCCACCTCTTGTGAGAGAATTATTGAAAGAGATACCCAGAACATCTGGTCACGACCCTAACCAGGTCGTGATTTTTTGTAAACAGCTACACAAAATCATTGAAATGCAAATCGCACCAGATAAAGCTGTATTGATGAATGTTCTCCCATACACGACGGATAGGTTCAGACAATTTTGGATGGCCTCCATCTCACACATTACAGGTTGGTCATCTATTTTACAAAACATTAATCAAAATTTTTTCACTCCCGAGGTCCTGAGGCAGCTTCAAAGCCAACTGCTTTACAGACAACAATCCTCAGATGAGCACCTGGCTGACTACGTCCGCGACATCCAAATATCGTATTTGATTTTATCCCCATCCACTCAACCACAAGAGATATTCCAAAACATATTCCGGGGAATAAACCCCCAAACCAGAATCACCTTTGCAGGCCTTAAGCCCATAACCAACATACAGGAGTTACTCGAAATCGCCCCTTTTGCCCAAAGCGTCACTCAACAATCAATAGTACCACATCCTGAAACCAACACACCCCCCAACAACAATCAATTCAGCCATCAAAAGCGAACGTCTCATGGCCATCAGCTCAATCATCTTTCTGATTCCCGTCCCAGATTCCAACCCCGAAATTACTCAAATCAACCTGCATTCCAACCCCGAAATTATCCAAACCAACCCAGATTCCAACCCCGAACTCCTCACCATCAACCTTTTCAAAACAATAGCTTCCCCCCACGACAGTCCTTCCCAGTTCAACGCCCAAACCACACTACCTACCTCATAAATACCACACCAAGCAATAGGCAGTCTCACGCTTCACACACTAGAGCACCATACATTCCCCCGTTCAACACCTACCCAAAACCACATTTAAACCCCAATGGGGGAGGACAATAGGCGGTTACCCCTCTCCCTACCACAACCACACAACCGCTAAAACAAACAATTATCACAATAGACCAACCTTCGCATGCAAACCTCAGGAAAAATTATCATCACCAAAAATTAAATCTATAACAGCACCACTAAATGATTCCGCACTTTTAAACATTAAAGTAGCCAATCACTCAATACCAGCACTCATCGACACAGGAGCCTCATGCTCGATTATATCGAATACATTATTAAATAGGGTCAGATCAATCAAGGGTGTTATAGTTGGACAGATACACGAAGTCAATGCCACCGTTACAACAGCTTCCTCCATTCCACTAAAATTAACACATTACGTACACCTACACTTTAAAGTTAATTATCTCGCATGGACCAAAAAATTTTATATCACTAGTCATCTTCCCATAGACATCATATTAGGCCTAGATTTTTTAAATTCAACAAAAGCAGTAATAAACATAGCAAAAAATTCCATAACATTTCCATACACCGTTAGTTCTGTCATTAGGTCAACCACAACAAAGTGACGGCAAACAGGAGCCACCAGCCCCTAAGTTTGGTACTAACTTGATCACAGATCAAAAGCGCAAGTTGGAAAAGTTGTTGTCCAAGTTCCCAGATACAGTTACCAAAACATTAGGCAGAACCAATCTAGTTCAATATCGTATCAGCATTAAACCAGACCACGTAGTACGTTGCAGACCATACCAATTTTCACCCCCCAAAACAGAAATTTTGCGACAGCACATACAGGAACTACTCAAAGATGGCGTCATACGCGAGTCAACCTCAGAATTTAGTAGTCCAGCGTTCACAGTACCAAAAAAAGGTGGTAAGACCCGCATGGTAATTAATTATAAGGCGCTCAATCAAGGCTTGACACTTGAAGCCACACCAGTACCAACCCTAGAGTCAGCATTCCAACACCTTGGCACAGCTAAATATTACACATTGCTAGATTTGAACCAAGCATACAATCAAATACCTTTGCATCCAGATTCCAAAAAATACACAAGTTTTGTTGTGCCATGGGCACAATACGAATTTAACTACGTACCCTTCGGACTGGCAAATGGTTCCATGGTTCTTACAGATCTGATAAATAAGGTTTTCGGAGACATCAAATTTAAATTCATTTATAATTTTTTCGACGATCTAGTAATATATTCAAACACCTTCGAAGAACACTTAATTCACATACAGGAAGTACTACAACGATTAAAGAAAGCAGGTTTAACCGTCAATCCTTCCAAAATGACTTTAGCGTCCAATCAAATTGAGTTTCTTGGACATGTGATAAAGGATAACACGTTATCAGTCAGTAGAGAAAGAACAAAACCAATCGACACCTTCCCAGTTCCAAAAAATCTCAAACAAGTGTCTAGATTCTTAGGTATGACAGCATTTTACTCCAAGTTTATTCCCAATTACGCCAGCATATCAGCACCGTTAAATCTTTTAAAGAAAAAAGGCCAAAAATTCATTTGGGGACCGGATCAGCAAAAAGCATTTGACCAACTTAAAGCCGCACTCACTCGAGATCCAATCCTTAAGATGCCAAACTTCGAATTGCCCTTCGTTTTACATACAGACGCCAGTCGCAACAGCATATCTGCAATCATCTCCCAACAATACGACGACGCATTGCTACCTGTAGCATACGGTTCCAGAGCGACCAATGAACACGAGAAAAACTACAGCGCTTTCGAATTAGAAGCCTTGGCAATCACACACTTTTTCGACAAATTTCGTACATATTTGGAACATAGGCATTTTGACCTATACACAGACAGCAACGCATTAACATGGCTTCTCAATCACCCTAGGCAAGTTGGAAAAATAGCTAGATGGAAAACACTAATTAACTCTTTCCAGTTCACCGTACGACACGTAAAAGGCCGCGATAACATCGTCGCCGATTGCTTATCGCGAATGTTTGAAGAAGTACAGCCTGACAACTCAAATACATCACCCTCACAAACACAACAAGTCAACCTACTTTTCAAACTCCCTGACACGTTCACAGACATCCCCACTTACCAAAAAGAAGATCCCGCAATTCAAAAAATTATAAAATCTCTCAGATCAAACAAACCACCCCCAAATTACTTCATTAAAGACAACATTCTCACACACAAGTCCCCGAATCAAACCAAACACCGCATTGTCATTCCAGACCGCTTAATCCCATTACTATTTAAATACTACCACTTAGCACCTAGTACAGCACACTTAGGAATAAATAAAACATGGTCCAGGATTGAACCACACTTTTGGTCTCCCACATTAAAACAAACCATATCAGACATGGTACGGTCATGCACAGATTGCCAACGCGCCAAACAGGCACCAAACACCAAAGTAGGTTTGTTGTCGTCAGAAGACCCTACCAGACCATTTGAGAAAATTTTCATCGATTACATTGGCCCGTTACCCAGATCAGTAAAAGGTAACAAATACATTCTCACAGTTGTTGACGCATTCTCTAAATTTGCAATATTTTTACCAGCCCGCAATTCAACAGCCAAAACCACCATATCACTATTAAAAACAGGAGTTTTTGCCTATTTTGCCTTCCCCAAATTTTTAGTATCAGACAACGCATCCCCCTTTCAGTCAAAAGATTTTTCTGACATGTGCCTAGAATTCGGAATTAAACACATCACAACAACACCTTACTATCCAAATCCTAGTCATGCCGAACGTGTAAACAAAAACATAAAAATAGCCATCAGAATCTATCACTCTCAAAATCAAGCACAATGGGACACAAACCTTCACTTTTTCCAAATTGCTCTAAACTCAGCCAAACACAACAGCACCGGTTTCTCACCAGCAGAATTATTCCTAGGCTATCAAATCAACCACCCCCTTGAACTAAATTGGAATTTAGACCGTCTCATTCCAGATCAACCAATGGATATCAAACACACATGGGCACAGGCACACAGCAACCTCAGAAAAACCAGAGAAACCAGAACAAATCAATACAACAAAGGACGCCAACCAGTTGATTATAAAGTAGGTGATTGGGTGATGTATCGATTAAATCATCAAAGTAGCGCAGTGAACAAAGTGAATGCTAAACTTTTACCAGTTTGGTCCGAACCCCTAATAATTCAAGCCTTCACATCACCAGTAACTGTAATTTTAGTAGACCCAAAGGCAGGGAAAACAGTTAGGAGAGCTCATGTCTCTCAATTGAAAGCCTTTTTTCACCCCAAAAAATGACACACGACCAAAACAAAAACCGCATTGCACACGTATCAAAATGAAACCGCACACAGGCACCAGTGATATTAGGTTAGTTAGTTTGTAAGACCACCACCCTCACACCATACTTAACACCTGTCGCCGGCATCCACACTGGCGAAGCGCACTGAGTCTAGGGTGTCACTTCTCTGAGGTGTCATCTACAGTAGCGGTCGCCAGTGTGTCGCTCGCCCCGACAGCATCACACTTACACTTACACCCACACGCCAACCTCCAGACACAGTCACAGGTTAGCTAATTTTTTATATTTTTTGAAATTTGCGGTCGAGCCATAACCTTTATTTAAATTTTTTTAATTTCAACAGCTCGAACCTGCAAACTGTGACTTGTGGAAGGAGGAAAGCAAGAGCTCTTACACTTTCACACATACACTCACACAACATTAAACCAGTTACCGGAGTTCATTATATTTCATGTTTCAGATTTTTGTGTAATATATTTATTTGTTACTATTTATTGTATATTTACTATTGTTATATGTTATATTAATTTACTTGTGTTCAACAGCATATATATATTTTTTTTAAATGGACCAACGTGACACCCCAACCATGGAGGTCACCCTTTCTTCCCTTTTTGCTGCTTGGGGGAGGGGGGGAGATCTTGTGGTGTCAATCTCCACAACACAACCAGTATTCAAATGTCCCGCCTAGTCTTGACCCCAGAGCTGCTCGCGCATGCGCAGGCCGCAGGCGGGCCAAGAGGAAGGACCAAACGTCTGTCGTGTGTCTGGTGCCGCCAAGGATGGATCTGTAAATTAGTGGGAAACGGGGGGACGCCCCCTTGAGGTATTGTGTCGTAGTGTTAGTACTTTATAATATGTAATTTCAGGTCAAGGTATCAGTTCACTATATCATTCATTCCATTATGTATTATTCGTCTTAAAATCAAATATCAGTTCACGTTGTGTCCAGTCAAGTTATATAGTAATTATTTCATAAGTTGAACAATGTACATATTTCTGTGATATAAATGCATTAATTAATCAAACAATCATCAAAGCTGGCTATTAGGGCCTGTGATTTGCGGTAAATTGTCTCCTCTGCATTAATAAATGTGTTCAGTTAACGTTTCCAGCAAGAATGATTTGGTCTGGATCTTGAATCACATGACCAGGTCACCAAAATGTGGCACCATTATGCCACAACCATTTGTTCCTGAACAATTTCCTGAACACGGGCAATAGTGCATGAGCTACTACTTTTAATCGCTGAATCATTTAGGTTTGCTATTTTTATCTTTAAAGCGGAGATGTCAGTCTTGTAATCGACTCCTGACTTCTCCAAGGAGGCTAGTCTGACTTCCATGGCATTAAATTTGTTAAGTAGGACTTTGAGTTCATTATCAACTTCAACAACCTTCTCACTGTCTTCTGTGTCCACAGACATCAGGGGACTTTGTTCGTTTTTGTCAGAAGGATGCTTTAAGCTAAATGTTGATTTTGATTGTTTGATGGTTTTCTCGAGTCTTGATACCGTCTGTTGAAGATTGAGGATGGCCTTTTCTTGGGTTTCGTCATGTTCTTCGAAGTCTCGTTGCAAATACTTCCTTGATTCCCTCTCTTTTTCGAGTTGCTTGCTTGCTTCGCTGATTTGATGTATTAGGCTTTCCTCCCTCACATGCAAAGTTTTTATTTCATTTTCAAGGTCTTCATTTAAAGCCAATAGACTCGCATTGTGTTGCTGCAATATACTATTATCTTTTTCAAGCTGTGAAACTTTGTCCAGAAGAGCAGAGCCTATTGGCCTAATGGATCGAGATGGAATTGGTGTTGGCGGGAAAAATTATACGACTTGGCTCGGACTTGTAGGTTAGAAAGTCAATGTGGTAGTGAGAAAATGAGAGGTAAGGTTTGTTATCTGAGTTGATTGTGGTGTTTGTCATTGACGATTTTCCACATTTATAACTCAAACTCACGTCATTAAAGTAAAGGCTGCTGGAGGTCACACTTCAAGGGTCAAAAATAATATTATCGATTTACAGTTTATCAAACTAAGGGGAAGGACAAATTCGCCAAAACGCCGGCCTGAGTCAGTTTACTCCACTTACCATAGCCTACTTAAGTTACTGTCATCCAGATTGTGTCAACTTTCCTCGCAACCCTCATGAATGTACAAAATACATTTAATTTACTTTTGGGCTTTGTGATTTAGCAAATTTCTCTGTAGGGAAGTAGCTATTACCATAGGTGTCACGGTAAGGACTATCATTTTGATATCCCCCGAGGCCAATAAAAAAATAAACACCATTCATTCGTTCAAATGTTTAGGTATGCCTACATATATAGGCCTATATATTAGGATGGGCTGAAAAAAATCAATAATTTTATTTTCGAGTTGTAATAGGCTACCTACCTTGGAAAAGCTGCTAAATTGTAGGACCAAACAGGGTAAAAATATTAAAAATAGGCCAATTGGTCGTTATCTTCTGGTCGCACATGTGCTCTAAAGTTTGAAAAAAAAAATAAAAAACTCATAGGCTAAGCTATTTTTTATTTTATTTTTAAATTTAAAATTTTAGATTTTTAGTATGAAGTAGTTCAAAATGTCATCTGCAAGACACTAAGGAATTGATATTTAAACAAAATAAAGTAGGCTAACTTATTGTAAGTTTGATCTTCCAGTCGCGCATCGGCTGTTGGCCCTAAATATTGCCAAAAATCTAGAAAAACGTAATTTTGTACTACACTAAAATAATTTAAAAATAATTACCAGTAAGTTATCAATATCAAATTGTAATACAGAAAATCTGCTTGTACACATTCAGACAGTATGTTTAACTTAACAAAAACAACGGACAAAGTCAGAATTGATCTTCTGGTCTGGCATAGCAATTAATTAATACATATTCACTTGAGCCCAGCCCTATCAGTGTGATTCCGAAGTTTAAGTTTCCGAAATTGAAAAACAGGATGGTAATTATAGGCTAATGTTTCCCTGTGCTCACTAACTAAAATTGACTAAATATTGTAGTGACAGCAACCAAGAATGTTTATCCGATCGTTCTACAAATGCAATAGCCTCTTGTGTTATAACCAAACGATATATCAAATTACATAAGCTTAATCTAAATATTGAATAATTTTTCATTCGGTTGTTTTTGACAATAGCCTATATAAGTAGGCCTAACTTACGGAAGTGTACCTGGGTTGTGTTGGGTACGGTATGGTGTCTAGTAATCTAGGTACCCTAATGGTGTCTAGTAATCTGGGTGTGGTGTCTAGTAATCTCAGCAAGGTGTCTAGTAAAGGAAACTGCCCTGTCACGATGTTAAAGCGGGTTTTTCAGGCATGGTGTCTACAGGAAGCCTTGGTGAAAAAAGTCATTTGAGAAAGTTGTAGTGTTGGTGTCTAGGACAGGTTAAAAAAGTCTTAATATAACTTAGGCTATAATCTTTTAGTTTAGTTGGGCGTCGGAATAATACCTAACCAACAAGGTAAGAAGTAATTAAGTCACTTCTAGGGCCTAGGTATGCCTAGGCCTGATTTACATAGCCCGGGTACAGTTTCTTAACTGGGCTACGCTAATATCGATTGAAACTATCGATTCAATTAGTAAACCTTCACGCGATTTTTACACCATCAGCAAGTTTGGTTGGTTAGGTTATGATAAGTTCGTTTAATTTATAATAGATATATTTAAAAATATTGATTATTAATCAATAAGTTATTTTCAATTCGATAGTATCAATCAATATTTAGCGTAGCCCAGTTAAGAAACTGTACCCCATAGCCCTAAGTTAATTTAATCCGGTAATTCTGAGCAATTACTTGGTCAACCCCAATTTTTTTCATATTTTACTACGGTCATCAGGAGGTTCTCAGAAAGCAAGAAACATATAATTCAAGCCCCGCAAGGTTAAGTTAGGTTTGGTTAGGTTAAGTTATGTTAGGTCCTAACCTAACCTAACCTAATGTAACGGTACTGTTACAATTGGCCTTAGAGATGTATTTGAGACTAAAAAATCATCTTCACTTAAAACCGTAAAACTAAGTAACGTGTTTTCACACCCGTCACATAGAAAAGGATTGTCGGAGGAACCACTAGCCATAGCCATAACGGTACTGTCACAACTGGCCTTCCGCGCGTCTCCCGCAAGCCACTGTTATCGCTTGGACTTTGAACCTTCTTATCGCTCGGCAACCTGTACGATGGCCTTGCGGGCCTTGAATTATATGTTTCTTGCTTTCTGAAAACCTCCTGATGACCGTAGTAAAATATGAAAAAAATTGGGGTTGACCAAGTAATTGCTCAGAATTACCTTTAATCCTACTAACTTACTTAAAAACTTGACATGTCATGAAAATTGGAATGGAAAAGTAATACAATTAAGTAGACCTAGGCTACTTTGGCCTAGGCCTACCAAAAGTTATGCCAACTGATAGGCCTATAGGGCCTAATGCATAAATTTCTTGTTTTTAGATCTTACCTTAACTTACCTGTTAAAAATTCACAGAAGTCATTATTTGGGTTGTCTTCACTTAAGGGTGCTTTTCTTTTGCTCATCTCTAAAAATGTTAAAATCAGTGGAAGCTAAGGCTAAGATGATTTCTTTTAAGAAAATATAAAGTGCTAATTATTTATTATGCTCATTATTTCATTTCACTTCATTTCATGCTAATTATTGTTATGCTTACTTATTATTTCGATTTTTATACAGTTAACTTAAGTAGTTCTACAACCAACCAGGGCCTGAAAATATTAATTTATAGCCTATCGCCAATTAATTGGTCTCATTTATTTACTATTACTATCCGTCTATGTTCTGTACCACCAATTAATTAATATCATAGACTAACCAACACAAGTAGACTTCTCATCCCATTGTAAATTTTGAAGCACGTTTTTCGTGTCTAGTTCATGTACGTGACACAAAGGCGCTAGTGTCGATGAAACTTTGTTTCCATTATTTTAGGGTTAATTTCTTGATTTGTGCTTTACTGTTTGGTTATATAACTAGGGACAAGTTATTCTTTATGATTAGATCGTATTATTTGGTTAAACGAGGTTTTAAATGGCTGTAATAACGGGAAACAAATTGTAAAGAAAACACGACCTCTACATAAACCGTACATGAACTAACAATAAAATTGTCTTCAGCTGTTCCATAAGGATGAGAAATCTACTAAGGGAGTATGTTTTATCTATGTTAATATTAATGTTATCCTTTTTTGCTCGTTTGGTTGTTTACGTTCTTTGTTTATGTTTACTAACAGAGAAGATATAGTTAGCAGACGAAAATAAACCAAAGACGTTCGCATAACAATTAGAGCAAAATAATAAAACTATGTAGCTTGGCCGCACAATTTTTATTTCAGCTGCAGTTTTTTTACACTGACAAAATGAGAGTTAAAAATGAGAAATCATAAAAGAAATTAATCGTAAAACTAAGAAAAATATAAAATTATTTTTTTTTTTTTAATATAAATCTTTCATAACTTAACCTAACTATCCAAACTTGCTGATAATGAAAAAATCTAATGAAGGTTTACCAATCGAAAAAATAGTTCTGTTCATAAAATTAAACTATAAACAGCTCAAATTCAATTTTATATTATTTAAATTATAAAATTAAACCGTCATAACCTAACCAAACTTGCTTATACAGTAATACAAAAATATTAGACAATAAGTTAGTGCCACCGATGGGATTCGAACCTGGCACCTTCAGTTTTTCAGCCCGGCAAGCTATCCATTAGATCACCGAGACCGATAGCTCAAAACCATATCGTTTCTGTAATTGGGTTCCCTTAGCCAATAGATAGCTCTCATTTTGTCCGTATTCAAAATCTGCAGCTGAAATAAAAATTTAATTAAAAAATTTAAAAAAAAAATAAAAATTTAAAAGTTTAATTTTTAATCCTTTAATAAATTTATGTTCAAAAATGTAAATTTAAATTAATAATACGCGAATTATTGAGCTGGTGTCACTTGTCTGCCATGTTATGTTATGGGACGGCTGGTGCTAGACAACACTTGCAACGTTGCCAATTCTACCAGGACGCGGCCTGGAGTTAAAGGTGGCCATGAATGTAGATATCATGTTTAATTTCCCCCAATATATTATAGCTATAAAGCAGTTTTGAATTTTTATTCTAGCCTAAGTTGTTAAGGGAAGAATAGCTATTGGTGTATCAAGAGCGAAAAGCACGTCATTATGATTCTTTTTCATTACTTTCTGTTTCTTTTGTTACTATAGTTTATAGTAACGGCACTGTACTCATAAGGATCGTTAAGGCTCAATTTAATCATTTTATTGCTGCGTGCGACATTCTGAGTTGAATAATAATAAACCTTAATAAAATACTGAACCAAACCACATCCATATCACAGCCATTTTGATGATCTAATATTTCTAATGCATCTAATTAAATACAATAAGCAAATGAACAAGTAAAACTTCCACTCGTACCTTAAGGGTACGAGTGTGCTCAAAAGTTTAACTTACATATTAAGCTAAAATAGTTATTAGTTCCCTAAACCCCTTGATTCCCCCCTTCCTGAAAAAATGTAGAACATATTTTAAAATTACTTAAACTAAAGACAATAACTTATCAATTCGGCCACTAAGTCCAGCCTTGACCATTACGCCTACACGCCCTTGAATCCAGAACACAACTGCTACTCTGTCTCTGCGATTCCTACCCCCTCCCCCGTTCTCCAGCGATCAGCTGATATTTACCGTCTGATAGGTCGCCACTGTGACGCAAGCGTCACATTTGGAATGTTGAAGAAGTTGGAGATCATAGAGAGTAAATTTCAATAAGAGTGCCCGGAGGTTGTTTTTGAATTTTTCATTGGTTTGGTTCCAGGCTGTACAATAAATAATGTGGTTTAATAGCTTCATGCAAATGGCTAGAATAGTTTTTTAACCTAGCCCAAGGTTCGTTTTTATATAAATTAGGTAATAAATACGTTTCATTGGCATTAACACAATGTACAATAGATTGAATGTAATCTTACGACGTCTTCCTTTAAAATTGCAGCAACGCGCGACGGGTACGCTAGTTTTTTTATAAAACATACAGTGATTACACACGAGAGTTCTGCAATGGGCATCATGCTCAGCATTGGCTAGGATTCTTACTGCTCTTTTTTATCAGCAGGACAACGTTTATTTCTACAGACCCACTCCAGAGTCTGAGCCCATACAAGAGAGCACCTTGAAAAAAGCTAACTCAATAACTCATTTATTAAACCAAAATAACAAATACAAAATTTGCATTGGTCATAACAATTAATATCTTACAACTAAAATGAAAAATAAACTAAACAATGGTGCTTCAATAAAACTATACCAATTATGCCCCTTTCAAAAAACTAACTAACTATAAACCCATCAGCGACACAATCGTGAATACTGTAGTAACCCCTGGCCAAGAGTATTTTTTTATTTGCTTTTAAAAGTGGTTCAAGTTCGACTCCAGCTGAAGGGTGGGAGGGAGAAGATTAAAAAGTTTAATGCCGTTGTAATGGAAGTGTCTCTTGAAAATGTTGTTGAGTGAAATTGAAATTTAAGATGATAGTTGTTCCGTAGTGAATAGGAATCAAGGGCGGTCCCAGCATACACGACCCTCCTGACCCCCCCCCCCAAATATTTGTTATATAGATAAACTATTCTACTAGGGGAACTTTAATAATTTTTATTGCAAATCGTTCCGCCAAATTGAAATTCATTTCGAACGAAAGGACTTATTACAAACTCTAACCTAAAACTCATCGTTTGAGTCTGACTATTTTTTGTACGTTATGAAAAGTAGGGTTAAAATCGGCAGACGACGGACGTTTTCAGCCATAAGCCATATACAGCAACGGCAGTCTCCGGTACTGACATTCGACGTTCGGCCGCATTAGGTATTCTTAAAAATTCTTCTCTCAAATTTCAAAACTTTAAATATTAAATTGTATTCATATTTAGATCACCTGATATCATATTTAAGAATACCACAACCCAATTGGCATGTTGCTAGCCACAAAACAACAACAAAATGGTAGTGTCTCAGACTTAAACGCGGAAGGGAGAAGGGACGGATTTAATTCCCGGCACAACCACAAAAACTTGCACAAACATTTTATTCTCACGTTGACCGCTTGTAAAATGCCACTGGCACTGGCATAGAAAAAATGAGAACACTGAGCACCAATTCTTCAGGCAGTAGCAGTGATGGGACGCCGACGGCAACAGTTAGGTGTACTTTGTGTAGGTTAACTGTTGCTTACTGGGCAGGTATAATGCAGTCGTGTTGGGTGCAAGTTCTTAAACACTTCTTAGATAAAATAAGTTCTCTGGTTCAAAATCTTGGTCTGATTTTAGAAATTTTCTGTTTATCATGCACATCGGCACCAGTTGAAAGGGTCTTTTCGTAAATCAATAATGCTTGAATGTGTTGTAATGTTGGGGTATTCCTTTGATATTAAAACCCCAAGTCTCAATAATGCAAAAACATGACATTATACAAGTTTATTTTTAGACATTTCTTTGACCTTTAAATAAACTGGGAAGCTTGAACACATTAAACTAGGTCCTCAAAATAGTTTAAAAACCACTCATTTTAGCACGTTATTTCCAATTTTTTTCCCGGACCCCCCAGGCCCCCTGGTCACCCTCCCCCAACATATATGCCTATAGGACCGCCCTTGATAGGAATGTGTAGGTGAAGATTGATATTGGTGTATGTTCTTTATTTTTAGAATCAAAGTTTCCAAAATGTATATTGAGGGAAATGTTAAAATTTGTGAGGAAGTAAAGTATTGCCTGCAAGATGTTCTTCTTTTCAAACCAGAGACCACCCTGACTTCTCTCTTCTGGAGTCGGAAAGGAAAAGACGTTTTACCTACGACCGTTTTTTAAAGTAGCCATTTCAGTCCAGTTCTTAGAATTGAAAAGTTTCACTTTACAGCTGTTTACTTTCATATCCGCATAGTTTCATTTCATATCCGCATAGTTTTCTCATATCCACACAGGTAACGGACCAATGAGGTTCAAGTATTGAGAGAAAAGAATTAAAATTGTAATGCTTCGAACGTCAACTAATCAGCTGATCAGCTGATCAGTTGACCAATTTAATTGTTGATCCGACATGTTCATGTTGATACTCTTGATTCTTAATTAAGTTGGTGGAAGTCCAAAAATAAATGAAATATTTGCCGAATTGTACCTGATACAATATTATTTATGGTAAGAATGCTGCTAGCAATGTAATATTTAACGAAGTTTAACAAACACGTAATTACAGGAAATCAGCTGATTATACAACAAGTCGTTGCATCACTTTCAGTGGCAATGACAATACACGAAAACATAACCTCTCTAAAAAGTTATCATTAGTGATTGTTAGTAATTAAATCCAGATTGATAGTAATTAAAAAACGGTCGTAGGTAAAGTAGTGTACGCAACTCGCGTTAATAGTCTTTACGACACTCGTAGAAGTTTTTAAGGCACTCGCCAAGGCTCGTGCCTTAAATTTTCTACTCGTGTCGTAAAGACTCACTTAACGCAATCGTTGCGTAAACTACTATTCCCACACTCACTACCCCACATCGGCACTGCGTACATCAGGTGCGGGAAAATCACTCCATATGCTGTAATTAGAACATCACATTTAGCAAACTTATAGAAAGATGGCGGAGAAGAAAGTTTCCCGAAGAAATCCTTCTACACACAGTGTATGTCAATATGGAAATGAAAGCGCAGGTTTCTATTGAGCAACAATCCCAAGAACATAACCTGATCAGTTGCTTTGAGCTCAACATCATTCAAAATAAATTGTTATTGTTTTTGCCAGCTGAGAAATTTACTAATCCAGTTTTTCTGGCATTTAGACTCAGTGAGTTGTTATAGAACCACTGCATCATGTACCTCGCTTGCAAACAGGCTTTTATTTCAAGTTCATCGAAATTTTGATCAGAAACTGAGAGTGACGTATCATCAGCAAACAAGCAAATGTTTCCAGAATTTACAACTGATGGAAGATCATTCACAAAGACAAGGAACAGCATTGGACCTATGACTGTTCCCCGAGGCACGCCACGAGCAGACTCGCAATGGGGTGAGTGGTAGGTATTCAGATACCTTAAATCATCCACCGCCTGAATCATCACAAACTGTTTCCGTCCTGTAATGAATGAATTAAACCATTGCAGTGCTAGCCCCTGCACTCCAAGACAAGAAAGCTTATCAAGAAGTAATGCGTGTTCCACCATATCAAAGGCTTTGCTCAGATCGAAAAAATGCCCATTGTATGTTCCCCTGCATCCAATGATTTACTAAATGTGAGATAAGAACAGTCATTGTATCCAGTGGTTTTATTTTTTGTGGACCCATATTGTTTCTCTAAAATAATATTATTTTTATTCTAATAGTCTTAGTTGTATTATCTTTTCAAATACTTAGGATATAGATTATGTAATGGCTATAGGTCTGTATTTGTCGCAGAGGTGGTGATCTTCTTTTTTATGGGGTGTGGCCATCGATCTCTATTACTACAACTTTACTGCTGTAGTATTAATAGAGATCAATGGGTGTGGCTTAATAATGGAAATTTTCAGGGCATCTGGGAACTGGCCACATTCAAAGGAGGCATTGATTAATTTTTTTACTTTACACTTTACACAACCGCCATTGAAGCACCGTCAATGAGTGGAAACATTGTTTCTAAGCTATTGGCGACGATCATTATTAAATTTAAGTTTCCCAGCCGTATACAACACACTGATTCAAGGTCTTCTTTCTGGTTATCAAAACTCAAGAACAATTTTATACACAAAGAATCTCTGGTTCCTGACCTGGATGATGCCTAGTTATTTAATTTAATTTACGGTTACACTATATTATTCCACTTGCGGTTAATTAAATCCTTTATGTAAGAAACACGTTTTTAGGCCTAATCTCACTTGGATGGGACTTGCCTTCAAAACGTGATCGGAAATGGTTGCGGTATTTGTAAACAACATTTGTAAAAATATCAGTGACAGTTAGAAGAAATAATCTTGATCCGAACAGCTGTTCGTTATTTTATAGATGATTATTATGTGATAAAAATAGGACGAAAACGTGACAAAAATCACACAAAATTGCATTTTTGAACCTCCGTAATTTTATTTACAAATTAGTGAGGCCATATTTTAATGGCTAAAGACACTTTCACCAATCCAGTGAATACATTAAAATGACTTGGATCTTGATAGGTATTCTCGTTTTCCTGGAGAAGATTGCGTAAAATGTCATCTTGAGTGTTACAGAAAGACAGACAGGCAGACAGAAATTTAGATGAGACTTTTTTCGGCTTCTTTAATGTATAAAACGTAAAAATAACCTAAAAATTTATGATTCTGAGCAATGTACAGACAAAACTCTAATTTTATTTATATAGAAGAAGATAGATGATCTTTTCTACTTCGGTCTTGTTAGTTGGCTTAAGAAAAAGAGAATCAGGAATAGGCTTTATATGATATTAGGTTTGCCTTTCTTTATCTGATGGCATACTAAACTGATGAACAATAAAAAAAATATTAAATACTAGCATGTTGTGGAGGTATTTAATTATTTCCCCCTTTTCATTAAGAAGATAATTTATTTTGCATTTGTTACTTTTGTTTGGAAGATTTACAGTAATAGTATCCCATAGATGGCTTTTTAAATTACCTGATTGGTATATTCTTTCATGAATCATGTCTGATTTTTTGCCTTATTATATTTCTATAGGTGCGTTTAATCTGCAAGTATTTTTGACGAAGGTGGTGATTTAATTCTAAGCCCTTAGTTTCTACATAAAGATCAATTATTTGGTTTTTTATATTTTTTGTCTCTCCAGTTTAATTTTACCCTTAAAGTGGATTTTACTAATTTGTTGTAATTTATTTGGGAAAGCAACGTCAAGGAAATGGTATAGTTTGTCATTGAAAACTGAAAATTTTGTGTTTATGTCCTTGGTGTTGTATAATTGCTTACATTCTGCAGAAGCAAACAAATATCTAAATAGCTTCTGCCTGATTGGTCAAATCGTCTACCAAATGTGTACTTCGCAAAAGATTTTATTCTGGGATCATGGATTGTCACAATCTGGGCATGATGGTCGGAGCCCATGTAGCACAGATGGTTGGGCCAACGTTGGCCAACTGTGGGACAGGTGGTCGATGGTTGGTTGGAGCTTCCACAACCAACCAACCGTTGTCCAACTGTATATCTCGTAGTTGGGCCAACCAATATTTACAACTGTGGACCAACATCGGTTCATTGCTAATGAAATACATTAATATGCATTGTTGGGTATCATACATCAAGCCAACCGTTGTCCAACCGTTTTTCACTCCGTTGGACCAACAAAAGATACTTTTGTTGGACCAACGATGGTCCATAGTTGAGTTTACACGACTTTCATTCTCTGGGTCTAGCTTTCACAACATAATTATAATAAAATATCTGGTTTTACAATACCTTTATCAGTTCCAAAAGTTTTTGGAACTGATAAAGGTATTGTAAAACCAGATATTTTACATATTACAGTTCCGGGGCTACAACAATGAATTTTAATAATTATAATAATGCAAATATTTTTTAAATTAATATTCTTTAACTTATTTGCAACAATTTAAGGGGAAAGAGTAATTAATCATATAACAGTCAATTATAATAGCATTAATAATCTAACGGTAATTAATTAATCTATATTCAAATACCAGTATCCTCTCTAACTCCAAAAAAAAAAAATAACTACTTATGATGCCTTAACAGATTAACAGAATCATATTATACTGTGTAGTATCAAAAATGTTTGAAGTATTGCGACCATTGCAACTGTCGGCTACTCTTTCACCACTTGAAAACTCTCTGTATCAACAATCACAGATAGCTCAGTGGTAAGGTAAGAGGCTCATAAGTCGAAGGACCCGGGTTCGAGACCCGTCTGGGCCAAAAAATTTTGTTCTAGCTTTTTTTCAAAATTTGTTTTTATGAACTATTTAATCAATTTACTCAACTAATAATTATGCTTTTCGTACTAAATCTTTATTATTTTGTGTGAAATAATTTTGGTTGGGCCATTGTTGGACAAAGGTTGGCTGGAAAACAGTTTAAAGAGGTGACATTTCTACCGTTGGCCAACTGTGTGGCTCCACAATTTACCAACGTTGGCCCAACCATCTGTGCTACATGGGAGAGGGCTGACACTATAACAGCGCAGTCGACAGAATCGTCAGTACAATATTGGTATAAATATGAGAACGATGTAAAGAACGTTGATATATAATCAATTAAGGTTTTGGAGTTCTTAAATACACGTGATATGATTTCACTAAATTTCTTAGACCAAATGAGCTCATTTAAGTTGGTTAGATGTTGTTGATTCTATTGATACGTCAACATTAAAAACACCCACCACAATTACTTCTATTTTAGGCTTAGTATTCTTTTCTAGACAGTTGGACATAAGTTCTAAGAGGTCATAGCTATTGTCAGGGGGTCGATATACAGCTATTATAAGAATGTTTTAGTTATCTGCAGTTACTTTTGCAGCTGTAATCTCGCACTTTCCTTCATCGCAGAAGGAACGCACTTTTCTTTCCTCTTAGAAACCTCTCCCAAATGTTTCAAGGGATTGGAATTTAGCATTTTTGAAATGTTTGACGAGCTTCTGTATTTGAAAGTTGGTTTAAATAATTGTCGGATTCAGCGTTGGCTGGTCGTGACGCTTAGGCAGCCCCACTATAATTACCGAAGTGTGAGACGCCGCCCTTAGTAATGTCTCAAGCTCTTGGACAATGTCACCGCAGTGCTCGCTTACAATATCATTAGTACCATTTACCATCAGGACATCTTTATCTGACATGTGAGATTGTTGTGGGATTATTGACGAGAGAACTTGACTTAATCTAGCAGCTGGTTTGACACAAGAACTGACCTTTTTAAAATTACTGTTCAATGCTAGTATTTTGCACAAAGTTTCGAAGAAATCTACCATGACTGTCGGCAAAAATCTCGACTTTGCGTTCACTCCGATTACAGTTCGTGACATCTAAGCTGGCACTTGGCCGATCGCTACTAGTACCTTTTTCAAAAACATGTCCCTTCATACGGGTTGCATCAACTGTCCTCGCGACCCATATGAAGGCGTTCAAGTACATAATACAAGGGGAGTCAACCCCGTGAGGCAGCGGAAATGTTTGCAGTCCGGTCTTTTCCCTACATCCACCCTCCTCCCGCCTACACGGCTCCGTGTTTAGCCCGGACGTGTTTGACGCGGACACTGCCCGCGCTAGGCCAAGTGCCAGCTTAGATGTCACGAGCTGTACCAGGCAACACATGATGATTAACAGATTTGTTAACACATGTGGATGGTATTTGAGATATTGTCTTTTTGTTAGCTGCTTTATGTTTAGGAGTACCTAGGGCGTTGTTGACAACCTTTGGGCAAGTGGTTTCATTGTTACTCGGTGCAGCCTTATCTGATGATGGGACTATTTCATCATTCGGAGCTGTAGGATCATGTACACTAACAGGTGACAATATTGCAAACCTATTGGAACTAACAGTAGAGTGAGATTGAGTTTTCAAATTAATCTGAATAAGAACCTCATTTGCTTTGTAGTCTTTCTCTTTTGTTTACAACCTGCCATGCACATTTCCCCCTCTTTTTAAATTTAGAGGAGACCACTTAACAGGTAGAGTTAACATGACAGGCAGATATGAGTGGTTCAACCATTGGCAAATCAATAGGAGACACTTTCATCAATGAGATGTGCCATTCGCTAAGTGAAAAATGAACCCATGACTCGCTTAGGCAGTAACCATTGAACACAATCTTTGTGTTGTTTAAAACATTCAACCCACACTCGAATGTGTTGTGCTGTTGTGGACAGGGTACTTCTACAAAATAATTTTTTTGAACATGACAAGTGCTACTTTAATTGCTGCATCTTCATTGGCGTTATTTAGAGAGTCAAAGTGATAAGTTTTTTGTGTTACTATCATAAACCAAGAGACTTCAGTGAGAAGCACTGTCATCTTTTCCACAGGTAGCACAGTTACTGATGCAACAAAAGATATAATCATATTTGTTAAAAGAAAGGTCAAGTTGTATTTGCTCAATGTCTACACGGCTACCATGGCGTAAGATTTGAATTATAGAAAGAAAAATTTAGATATAGCATATCATAGAGATTGAGACCGTCAAATAGACTGGATTGTGTTGTCATCCAGTCATTAATTTTGTCCCAGCTGATATTTGTGAATGTTTCGTGGTTAGATTTGGATTTAGCCAACTGCTGTCTTAAGGTGATAGAGTGATGTCTTAGACTGCTTTAGATCGTTACTTAGCTTAATCATGTCACCATCTTGTTTTGTCAGCTCGAGCTCATGCTCTAGTTGTGTCTTTCTGCCAAAAATACTTTGTTATTACTCTGTAAGACGGAGCAGAGATTTTTCAGGCTTGATATCGTTCTTCAGCTGAGATTTTTCTAGTAAAGCTGGGAGTCTTGGAAGCTAAAAGAGTCATTTAAGATACATTTCATTTAAGATATTTCGTTATTGAGGCGATTTTCTAAATATGACAATTCAGACTTAAGACTCATTACGGTTTGTTAAGTCTTTATTAATAACCAACGTGTTATCAAGTGCCTGAATCAAAGTTATAAATACTCCTACTTAAACTACCAAAGTCAATATCAGGGTAATTTGACTCGAGTTTCTTAATTTCTAGAAGTAGAACAGAAGATTGTTTTTCGGAATCATCATCGAGGTTTATGGTGTTGAAAAAAAACATGCGCCCCTTTGGATTTAGATAGTACATGAGTAGACAAGTCTAAAAAGTTCTCTATGGGAGTTTATGACGTAAGTAATCAATATGGCCACCAAAGTTGTGTGACGCGATTCTACATTTCCCTATATAACTCGGGTTAATATTTTAATATTGCCCTACATTTTTAGTGATTATCAATAATGAAAAAAATAGCTTTCCGATGGTATATTATATACCATTATTTAGATCCATAATACTATGAATATTTATAACTTAATTTAACTTTTTGTTTTTATTTAGATTTTTTAGAATCATTTTGCTAAGTATCATTGAATCTAAATATATGTAGCTGAAAACGTTTTACATACACTTTTTTGTCTGATATCACCTTTCTAACAGTATATAACTTCTATTTTAATTCAAACACTTGCTAAAAATTTGCGTCAACAATGTAGCGATGCACGTGGTGAGTCGTTATGACAACAACGCAATTCATATGGGGTCCAAATTCCACAAGGTGGTGCGATATGCTGGACGCACTGGAGAACACTTTCCACGTCCCGGCATACCTCATGCGCATGATAGAGGACTACCTCTTGTACCGCCTCATCATTTACGACACTACAGAAGGCTCCAGGACGATGGATGTAACTTCTGGTGCTGCTCAAGGATCCATACTGGGCCCGGACCTCTGGAACGTCGCCTACGATAGCCTCTTGAGATCCGAGATGCCTGAGGAATCTGTCCTAGTTGGGTATGCAGATGACGTTGCGGCTTTAATAGCTGCACGTAGCATTGAGCTTGCCCAGCTGAAACTAAATCGAGTCATGCGAACCATTAACGCATGGATGGCAGAACATGGTCTCTCGCTCGCTCTGAGCAAAACTGAGATTGTGATTCTGGCTAAAAAGAGGATTGACACCATCGTGCCTTTGATGGTGGGGAACGTTGAAGTCCAAACCACTCGTGCCGCAAAGTACCTTGGGGTCATGGTGGACAGCAAGCTCAGCTGGCGAGACCAGATCACCCGTACGGCGGACAAGGCCGCTAAAATGGTTTCTTCCCTTAGTCGGTTAATGGCCAATGTCGGAGGTCCGCGCTCCAGCCGCAGAAGGCTGTTGATGTCTGCGGTCCAGTCCGTGCTCCTGTACGGTGCGGAAGTGTGGACAGACGCTCTCAATAAGGAGATATATAGGATGCGGCTCGCCCGAGTGCAGCGTCAGGCAGCACTTAGGGTAGCATCTGCCTATCGAACAGTGTCCGAACCCGCCGTCCTGGTGGTTGCTGGAGTCATCCCCGTCAAACCTTTGGTGGCGGAGAGGAAGGCAATTTATCAGCACCATGGGGAGGACCAGGCAAGAATTGAGGAACGCACCCGGACCTTCCAGCTGTGGCAGGAGAGATGGGAACAGGAGACAAGGGGGCTCTGGACCAGGCGACTGATACAACAGGTCCAATCTTGGGTTAATCGGTGGTGCGGAGAGGTGAACTTCTACCTCACCCAATTTTTGACGGGTCACGGCTATTTCCGGTCGTACTTGTTCAGGATGGGCAAAGCCGTGTCACCCGATTGCATATACTGCCCAGGCATTCCCGATGACGTGGAACACACTTTCTTCCACTGCCAGCATTGGGAAAGGCCCCGCCTAGAGGCTCAACAGTTCGTAGTAGTGATGGGACAACCGACTGGAAAAAACAATCGACTAGTCAATCGGTTGTTTTGAAAACCAGTCGGTTTTTTCAGTCGAATGAAAAACCGAGTGAATTCCACTACAACTGGTTACTGGTGACTGCCTGACTGGTGGTGTAGAATACAATCGGCGCAATGGTTTCAGTGTTTCAGTATTGCATTGCAAGGAAAACAATCAAAATCAATCACATTATTACTGGAAACGCTTGAGTCTTTGTTGTTGATTTATTGTCTGTTTTTTTTGTGTTGAAATTTTATATGTGTTATTAAAGTACTTAATAACATTTAGTTTATACAGGACAAGTTTATTCAGTAGACCTACTTTCTCAACTTAAGGCGGGTTTACACTATGTAGCAAAATGTGCTATATGTTACATTTAGCAAAAGTTATATAACATTTTCGAAAACTACGAAAAATACTTGTAGCAGAATCTGCTACATCTAACATTTAGCAAAAGTTATATAACATTTGCTATAAGTAGGAAATTTCACTTTTTAAACTGCTACATATAACATTGCTACATCTAGCAGTTTCTGCTACATTTAGCAAAACTCGTGCTATCCATTCGGAGTCGGTAAAGATCAAAGAAATCCGTGCTACATATAGCTTTTGCTATATCTAGCAATGTTAGACGAAAATTTTTCGTCTAGCATCTGCTACATGTAGCATCTTCTGTCAGTTCGTCAGTTGATTGGAAGGCACGTGGTGTGGTGGTGTAGTGCGGAGGACATTAGTGTTATTTTTTTTGTATTGGTTTGATTTTAATTGTTTTGTGATGGAAGGTTGCGACGGTGTTTGGGATAGGGACAAAATTATTAATTTAATTGAACTTTTCCGCGAACAGACGTCATTGTGGGATCCCACAAACCCGGATTATAAAATAAGAAATAAAAAACACGATGCCTGGGGAAGCATCGCGTTAGAGATGAAATAAGAAAGAGCCGAGGTAGAAAGGAAAATGCGATGCCTAATTGGGCAGTTTCAAAGATCTTTTAAGAGGAAAAGTGGTTCCGCAGCTTCGGAAGTGCCTGTAAAATGGTTTGCTTTCAACAGTTTAATGTTTTTAAAAGACAAAACTCAACCTCGGGAGTTTCGGTCGGCAGGAGGAATTGATGGACCTGCGCACGAGACTGAGGACACTCAGGTAAGAATTTAACCACTATATTTAATTAAAGAACGTTATGAACTATATTTAATTAAAGAACGTTATGAACTATATTAATTAATAAGAACGTTATAACCTACCATTGTAACGAGATTTATTTCGTGACATTTACCCAACTCTAAAAAAAAATGATTACGTTCAGCAACACTCACCGGAAATATACAGTCACTACCCGCGGAAACATCAACACTGACTGGTTCTCACGCCCTTACTACTAGGAACCTCTGTCTGTCTATCTGTATTTCTATCAGTCTGTCTCTCTGTCCATCTTTCTTTACGCTAGGTTTCTTAGTATTTAATTTATTCTGACTAAATTAACTCTATAGCCTACTCACTATTGAAATACATATTGCAGTTTATTAGTAGGCTATTAAGTAGGCTAAAATTATAAAATTGTTATCTATATATTAATACTCGAGGGGATTTCTTTTCACAGTCATAACTCGATAATGGCTGCACGGATTTTAATGTTTGAGGTGTCAAATTAAAGGAGTTTTTATGTAGTACGTCTCATAATTGCAAGATAGGGCATAACTTAAATACAATATCAACAATTGTAGTTTTACAACAGTAGCTCTATCCATCGACATTGGACCAAACTGAATTAAACTAATGTATTCACAGTATGATTATATTTCAACAGCTGTTTAAAAAGTCTGGCCATACTAAAGATTCCAAGTGCTCAAATTTTGAGCGCCATAATTATCTAGTGTTATTCATTGTCCATTTAATCAAGTTACCTTTATCTAATTTTGTGTACGTTAGATCAACTATGGCAATCTGGATAGTCCATACTAATTAACTAATTAAACTTAATTTCTTAGTAAATTTACTGAAGTTAATTTCTCTCTCTCTCTCTCTCTCTCTCTTTCTCTCTCCATTTCGCTCGCTCCCTCGCAATGAGTAATTATGATACAGTTAAAACCAAATAAAAAATATATTAGGTTGGAACAATAATTTACCATAACTACAAATAAGTTTATTGGACTTATTTAATATAGAGTTTATTCATTATGACTATTAACAATAACAATTTGATCCTAGCCTTCATTCACACATTGTTTTGCCATGGAACTGATCCTTCGTTGGTTAGAAAGTATTCACTCAACTTCACACGGACCTGTTTCGCTAAGTCTGAGGGTTTCCTTGGCAGACGGCGTAACTTGAACAATGTACCAGACGGTGAACCCTCTACCCTCCACTGACCCGGTATCAGTTCATACGTTTTCTCATTTTCCAAGTCAAAGGTACCAGGTGGTGTGTATGTTGTACTGGAGGTTTTACTTCTTCGTAGAAAATTGTGGAGATATGTACACGCGAGAACCACTTGTTCAGCCTTTTTCGGCTCCAACAACATGGGCTTTCTCAAAACCCGGAACACCACCGATAATATACCGAAAGCGTTTTCTACCACTCTTCTACCACGCGAAAGGCGGTAATTAAAAATCCTTTCAGCACTGCCCTTTGGGTGAGTCCCTGGAAAAGGCTTCATTATCCAAGATTTAAGGGGGAAAGCGTCATCTGCTAGAAGCACGTGTGGAAAAGGGTACGTACTTCCGGGCAAACATTTTGCCTTAGGAGTGTTCAGCTGACAGTTTGTCATCATCTCTTTGAACTGCGTATGCTCGAATACACCGCCATCTGATAGTCGTCCTTGGCATCCAACGGTTACGTATAAGAAACAGTAGTCGGCATCAACAATCGCGAAAAGTACGATACTAAATGATCCTTTGTAATTAAAAAAATCACTACCACTATGAACAGGCGCTTGCAATGTAACATGCTTTCCATCCATGCTTCCCAGACAATGGGGGAAGTTCCACTTGCTGTTATACTGCTGAGCAACTGCGAGCCATTCATGTTCTGAAGTCGGTACCTAAAACAACAGCGCAGCGTTATGTTGCGTTATTTTGTGAGGGGGGGGGGTGGTTGGCTCTACAGTACCTAACTCACACATTTTATCCCTCTTTAAAAATTCAAATATAATCAAATTAATAATTAAATTCATTAATTGAGCCTCAAGGCAATTTATAAATAAATTAAAAGAGACAAGCTTTTGAATATCTTAAATTATTCTGATTTAACTTATTCAAAAGTAGGCTAAATGATCACTAATTATAATGTCTAATGGAGGGTAAACAATATATATTTAATATATATATTTAGTTATCAATTATGAAATTATATAGCATTTTTCCCCTATTGTAGGAGGACTTTAATGAAGAAGAATCTTCAGTTCTGGATATGGACGCTGGTGTAAAATCGCAACAAGAGGACTACACTGCCGCTGGGCCAAGCAAACAACAGCAGACTGGTAAACGTGCCCTTCAGCCACCATCAAGACCGCTTAAGAAAAAGTCGTCAAGAGAACTCGCCGAAGAAGCGTACGGTGTAATGCAAAAATTAGTTAAGGAAAAGGATAATGAGGATCATATCAAGGATGAATTTGATGTTTTTGGGGCGCATGTAGCTTGTCAACTTAGAAACTTAAATACAAAACTTTACCAGATTGTGGCTAAACAAAGAATATCTCAGGTTTTATATGATTTGGAAATGGAGCAATTCCATCACAGTTCTTCGACATCTCTAAATGCTAGTGCATCAAACTCTCCTTTTCCTGAACCAACTTCTCAAGACCATAATGACTCTCAGCTGCCCCCAAACGAGTCAGAGCCAAACGATTCCGTCGATCCAACAGATGCGTTCATTAACAGTGTTCTAAATAATGTTAAATAATTTACTAAGAGAGCCATATGGTTATTTTTATATGTTAAGTGATTGCAATTCCTAAAAGCAACAATAGATAACATATTTATGGATACATACTTGTTAACTCGTTATCTGTAACGTTATAAGTAAGTAATGAATGAACCTTCAGGTACTTTTTTTAGGTTATTTTTTTTGCAAGGTAATTGCAATTTATAATTGCAGTAATAAATAACATATTTATGGGTACATACTTGTTAACTCGTTAACTGTAATATACAACACAAGTAATGAACTTCCAGGATAACTTTGAAATTTGTTTAAATTTGTATAAGGTGGTTCCAAAATCTATTTGCAACAATAAAAAAAGCATATTTTTATGTACACATATTTTGTTAACTTGTTAACTGTAACGTTACACACAAGTTATGAACTTTGGGGTAGCCTTTATCATTATTTTTTTAGGTTATTTTTATATGTAAGGTAATTGCGAGTTTTATATGCACCATTAATTAAAATATTTTTTTTACGTAGACTACTTGTTAAAACTATATTTTTTAGCAGTATAAATGTAACGTTGTATCAACTAAATATGTAACACGTTGTTTGATTTATTAATAAATTACAATTTAAATACAACGGTGAGTCATTACTTACTTTGATGCAGTCCTTGAACAAATCAATCAAAGCTTCACACACTTCAGGAATCAAGAGTGAGATGGCGGACTTGGATATTTTAAAAAGATAACTCAAACTCTGGTAAGAATCCCCACTTGCTAAAAACCTTAAAGTCACTGCTAACTTCTCGCGTACTGGTATGGCATCCCTGAATTTAGTGTCTTTCTTTCCAATTTTGTGTCCAATCATAAAAATAATAAACTCAAAATCTTCACTTGTCATCCTTAAGAAGTTTTTAAAACTACCGTCACACCGAATTTCACACCTCAATGAAGGATGATTCGTAGCATCATCTGCATCAAGATCTTTTAACAGGTCAGTTCCACTATACCTCACCCTCGCAGCAAGTGACGGTCTGACCCAAAACCTCCTTTCTCTCCTCTGACAGGCCAATATCACAGTTATCGCAGCAGCGAGCGCAACATCATGTCTCCGCGACATTTTTGACAATGGAGAAAGGTTTTGCTACATGTAGCATGTAGCATTAAAAAATCTGTGATTTGAAATGTTATATAACATTTGCTATATGTAACATCTAGCATTTGCTACATGTAACATCTAGCAGGAGTAAAAAGTTCCGAATAAAAATGTTATATAACATTTGCTACATATAGCAAATGCTACATCTAGCAAAAGTTATATAGCAGTTTTTGCTACATAGTGTAAACCCGGCTTTAAGCTCGGTAAACCAAATATTCCTGATCACTTGGTTATGGTTTTAAACTGTATAGGTTATTTACATCTAATCATGAGTACAATACTTAAAAAACAGTGAATTGGAAATTAAAAATTTTAATAAACATAAAAAATACACATTATTACACTATTTTAATTGTACCTAAACACTGTTCACAATTAGTGTACAGTACGATAGTTTATCTACAACTGTTTTCATTCACCAGTCAGTCTCAAAAACAGTCAGTGTGGTTCTTACGACTAGTTTCAATCATCGACGTTTGACTGTTTCCAGTTATTCCAACGATTGGTTGACTGGTTCCAGTCGCCGTAGGACCGGGAGTATGAAGTGACTAGTTTCAATCATATCTGGGAGAACAACCGACTAGTCGGTTTTTTTCCAACAATCGATTGAATCGGTTGTTTTCAATCAGTTGTTCCCATCACTAGTTCGTAGGACTGCTGTCGGTGGACACGGTCATACCGATGATGATGGAGGGTGAGGACAATTGGACCTGTGTGTCACTTTACATCCAGGGTGTTCTCCGCGCCAAGAAGTTTGACCTCGACCGGGATGCGGTGTAGGTCAAAAAAATAAATAATGCCAGAAACGGTGCGAGCCCTGTGGGCTTAGGTCACATGTTGGCCTGACTTGAAGTAATGTGACAAACAATTCCAGGTCTGTGTCCAACAGAGTAGAGAGGGTTTTTTAGTGAGTAGTCTGTGATAAACTCTGGAGTCTCACACTACAGGCTGGCTTCCTGTGTGCGTAAAAGCATTTTCCCTCCTCACCCTAAAAAAAAAAAATATGGGGTCCAAAAAGTAATAGCGCTATTTTAGGGCTAGGAGGTCACTTTCGTTTTAAAATCAGTGACAACAAAATTAAGTACAAGAAAGAAAAACGAAAGAGTGAATACTACAATATTATTTCAATTTTAATATCAAAATACAATTATATGTTATACATTTCTAAATTAGTTGTGGGGTATATGTAATTTCGTGGGATTTTGAATTAAGCAATTGTATAATTGGTGGTAATAAATAGGTAATGGCTTGTAGACTCGTGTAATACCGGGTGTTTTGTCTGAAAGTGTGGCCTAGTTGGTGTTTTCGGCCACAATACAATGATAGTGTTATGACACATCATTATAAACTAGGTTTTAACGCTGATTTCAATGCCAAAATCCGTTTTTGAGTATATTTATTTTTTTGTAATATATAATCAAATTAAAACTGTCCCCATACATTTCATTTGGACGTTTCGTACTTTGAAATTTTTCAGATTATTTTTCTTATATCTGCAGTTCTTATTAATGCTTTCAGTACGTTCTAGCTTTAAAATATTCAGTCATGGAAGGGCTATCATTTGAGTTATTGATCTTTAAAATCGGACGAGGTAGAGTCGAGCTACGAACCACAACACAATATTAAATTTAACTTTTTAGAAATAAGTTTTTATTAAAAGATTTAAATGTTGGGTTGGTTATCCGTGTTACAAAATTTTTTTGGTGTAAGTACAAAGTAAATGAAGGGTAAAATGATGCATATATACGAGGTTCCAAGTCTAAAAATTTGCTCCCAAAAGAATTCTCTTTTACGTTCCGTGGGAGTGTGGCTAAGCCTCTAGACTGTATATAACAAAGGTTTTTTATTTACATCTGATATTAAGACAGATGATTTGTTGTTATCTATATATACAGGGTCAGTTTTAATTGTCCCCCCACAACTTTTTTCTAAATTTTTTCAAATATCAATCCCAGACCACTTCCAAACATTGTTAGGTAGTAAGTACTTCATTTTGACAAGGTGGCTATTTCCGGCCGCCATCTTGGATCCGCCATATTGGATGCAACATTTTTCTTCAAATGTAAAGGTGGGGTTGTGACGCATTATTTCGAACTAGATTTTTACCCTGATTACAATGCCGCAAATTGTTTTTAAAAATCTTGATCCATTCTAAAGTTATGAGGGTTTTTTAAAACTTTATTTTTAGCCCATTTTAACATTGTGCATTTACAAACTAAGACCATAATCTCAAAATAGTGCTAGATAAAGATAAGTATACACTACCAGTAATTGTCGACCTATTTTCGCTTGGTTATGACTGATGTATTATTTTCGGCCGCAATCTTGGATCCGCCATTTTGAAATGTGATATATTATTTTAAATATGAAGGGGGTGTTGTGACCCATCATTTCTAACTACTTTTTTAAGCTGAACTTAATTCCATGATCCGTTTTTCATTTTCATGTTTTGATTTTTAAATATTGACATTTTTTACAAAAAAATTGCAATATTTCATAAATAAAACTTGATAACAAAAAACTGATTGCGGCATTGAGTTTAGCTTAAAAGAATAGTTCGAAATGATGGGTCACAACACCCCCTTCGTATTTAAAATAATTTATTACATTTCAAAATGGCGGATCCAAGATGGCGGCAAAAAAATACATCAGTCATAACCATGTGAAAATAGGTCGACAATTACTGGTAGTGTATACTTATCTTTATCTAGCACTATTTTGAGATTATGGTCTTAGTTTTTAAATGCACAATGTTAAAATGAGCTAAAAATAAAGTTTTAAAAACCCTCATAACTTTAGAATGAATCAAGATTTTTAAAAACAGTTTGCGGCATTGTAATCAGGGTAAAAATCTAGTTCGAAATAATGGGCCACAACCCCACCTTTACATTTGAAAAAATATTTTGCATCCAATATGGCGGCCGGAAATGACCACCTTGTCAAAATTAAGTTCTTACTAACCAACAATGTTTGGAAGTGGTCTGGGATTGATATTTGAAAAAATGTAGAAAAAGTTGGGGGGGGGGGGAATTAAAACTCACCCTGTATAAAAGGCAAAGCCCTCACTGACTGACTCACTCACTCACTCATCACTAATTCTCCCACTTCCCATTTATCTAGGAGGCTGAAATTTGGTACACTGATTCTTTAGGCATTAAATAGGAAAACTAAGTTGTTTTTATTCTGATCGGACTCTCGGGCTCCGCCCCAGTGGCTATGGAGTTTCCCATGTTAACCTTATGAGTACTCATATTTAAATGGAATTAATTAATCTTAACAGCTGTTTCAATTAAACAAGTTGGTTCTGTTCTATGTTGTGCAATAGCATTAAAGTTACAAGGATTACCAACAGGGTGCAGCACTATTATTTTTTTTTATTTATGACAACAGCTAATTTGCAACCAAAAGGTGAGTGAGCGTAGCGAACGAACTTCAACCAGGACGTGATTGAGCCATGCGAACGAGCTCACTTATAAAGAAAACGGGGCAAAGCCCGCGAGTACAGCTAGTTGTAAATAAACTATTAATTATGGTTTTGAATGAAAAACTGGACTGGAAGAAATAAGTGTACTTTATTCTTTTAACTTAAACTAAATAAGTTACTTACTTACTTGATACTTAAACTTTACCAACATATTTGACAGTATGTGTGTTTCTACTCTTATAGTTGTGTTGTATATATATATCTAGTTTATTGCTCACTGCTCAGTGCTCAGGTCAGTGGGTGGTGGGTAGAACGGGTAGAACTGCATTGCATTTTACACCTACAAACACCACCACCACACCAAAACCAAAGTGGTCTATAATTTCTGTCGTCTGCACTGGCACTCTGTCTAGCGACTAGCTATATGCTAGATGTTGTTTCTGTTTGGATACTATAACAATAACAATACGAATTTACGAGATACAATACAACAATTATTACGATTTATTCACGACTCAAGAGAGACTACGGACTGGGCTGTAAGACAACATTAAATCAAACACATAGCCTATTTAAGTAAATTATAGTATACGTTAAGGGAGATGTAAAATTATTTTTTATTCATTATAGTGGCTTATAAAAGTGTAGCAGTGCTGAACTTTCCATCTCGAGTCTACATATTTGGACAATGTCAATGTCTATTAAAATGTCTTTAACGTAGCTTTTTTGTCCATAAAGAGGCATGGACTTCAAAACTTAGTCTATTCGACGTTCTCCTATTCTATTCCTCTTCTTATATTCTGATTAACTGTTGTAGCAAGTTAAAGACAAGAATTAAAGTTTCATTAGGACCTAGTTGTAGGTAGCAATGACCTCATCCAGAGAATCTCCTGCATCTGAAGTGCCTTCAGACAATGGATTAGGAACGCTTTCCATGAGAGATAAATCCTTATTGAAAAGGAATATCAACAGGCATCACAATAATAACATGAGGTAAGAAATGTAACCATTCACTAAATGTAGAGCAAGACATTTAAGTTATTGATAATTAACTTAGGCATCTAGGCCTAAGATGGTTGTCTGAAATTTAGGCAAGGTCTTAGTCGTTCTCCTGTCGCACAAGCTCAATTCTTAGATGAACATTGTAAGTTATTCCTTACTCTATCCACTACTATCATAGGCTTCCCACTTCTATAGGACAGTATCTACTTTAGGCTGCATACTATAGGCTGCATTTTACTTTAGGTCCTACACTCATTCGAATGAAAATATTGATTATTCGATTGTTTCATTTGATATATCGTTTGGTTAGTTAGGTTAGGTTAACCTTAACCAAACGATATATCGTATGAAACAATCGATATATCGATCAAAATTTTCATTCGAATGAGTGTAGGACCTAAAGTAAAGTGCAGCCGATCAAACGTGGTCTTAAATACTTACACGGTGTTTTCCATGGTGTACTACAATAGGTCAATGACTGCTTTCATTAATTTGTCTCATTTTAAGCAGTGGCCCAGGTTACCAGTAATCCGGTAGGTTAATGCAATTTAGCATTATGATCACGACTGAACGAGGGAAATTGTCAAACTAATAGGGGGAGACTTCTACAAATGCTTACAGTCAGCCATGGACTTTAAACGCTGATCTGCTAACTAAGTTAAGTTTAAGTTTTCTCAAATTCTATCTCTCTCTCATCGATGAATCAAAACTTAACCCTTTGCCTGCCCTGTCAAGCCCTGCGCCACTGTTCATGTATATTTAGGCGATACTTATTCAGGACCCAGTCACAGACAATGGAATAAACCCAGACGTATCACTGCGCGATGCGTAGGGCCCCGTCACATCCTGCCTCTAGCGGAGAATCGAGGAAACACGCAGTCTCGCGCTCGCCTCGCCAGTCGCTGGCATGGTCGGCGGTCGCTGGCTTGCAATTAATTGCAGCACTAGCAGTTCAACTCAACGCCAAATTCTCGTCTATCATTCCTCCTCCACAATTTGCGCGGTCCACCGATACCGTACTCCCTACGACCCGTGCATCCATCTGCCTGCGGACAGCATTTATTTTTCATTGTGTGATTATTTTAATCACATTTGCGACGGAGTTTAGCAATAAATTAAACATGGTGTTCAAAAAAGGTGGGAGACATATTTTACCTAGTGATTCCTTGGGTAAAAATAAAGAGAAAATCAAGAATAATGTTTTCCAAAATCGCTTCGTTACCCAAATATCCGCCATTTTGTATTTTTGACATACACTTTTTTATATTTTAATGTTGTTTACTGATTTTTATTAAACTTGGTATGCATGTTAAGGTAGAAAAGACCCATGTTAGAAAAAAAGTTCATCTAGATTCAACCTACAACTTCAAAATGATGGCCATTAAAACATTAAGCTTAAATTACTCAAAACTGGCTGTTTTTTTGAAAATATTCCAAGTACAATTTTAATTATCTATTATTTTAATTAGTATTATTTTAATTATCCTTTAGCATTTTTAATTATCTATCAAACTATACCAAGTCCAAAAATATCAAATAAAAATAGCTGGAATATTATAATTTTTAGTTGTAAAAGGGGCAAACCTGACTATCTTCTGCCTTATTCTACCCCATTTCAGCAATAAAATTTTAGCAATAAATTTTATTCAGTCTGTAGTACTGTAATAGAGAGGAGCGAAGCGAAGCTTGTTGGGATCGGCTTCAATACGAACTTCCATAGACACAAAACAAAAATACTAATCACTCAAAATGGCTTAACTTATTTTAGCCAAACTTTCCAAGATGCTTTGTTTCCACAAATAGGAATTCGGAAGATTTAAGATCAAACAATTGAAATTTTTGATAATCTATATAAATAAAATTACAGTTTTGTCTGTACATTGCGTAGAATCATGCAGTGTTTGGTTAATTTTACGTTTCATAGCCTAAGAAAGCCGAAACGAGTCTTCTCAATTTCTGTCTGTCTGTCTGTTTGTCTGTCATTGTGTCATTCTGTATGGACTCCAAAATGTTAGTTTTTACTATGAAAAAGATAAAACATTAAGTGAAAGATTTTGTTTAACAAACCATCATGAATTTTTAAAGTTTTACGTTGTTAACGTATCAATTTTTTGTGGCCTTTGTATTTATTTACTTATTTATATATTTGCCAACGGATTCACACAAATTTTACAGTTGGATTACAAGTTGTGAATTGCTCAATATGACTAAATAGCCTATAAATAAAACGAATATCAAAAGTAACAATAATAAGAATACAGTACATGCAAATACTTGGACAAAGAAAGAACTAAGAGTAACGAGAAGTAAATACACAAGTTGGCTGAATAACAATAATAATGAAAATATGTATAAAATAAATGTCACATTGACCAATCTAGGAAATAATAAATAATAAAGATAACAATTACCCTGATGAATATTTTCGTGAAAACAAAAATAATATGGCAATGATAAATATTTGAAGTGAATAATTATTGTACATTATTACCCATCTAAATCTTCTTTTGTACTTCGTTTCATAATTTATGCCGTAATTTCAACAACATTTCGAGTCATTTTCGGACTAAGCAAAGCAAATATAAATTGTCATTCCATACGGCATTTTCACTGCACGATAAGTAGGCCTAAATACGATTATCATAAAATTTGACGACACTATCAAACATTTCAAATAATTATTTTGTAAATACTTTGCTTTGGTTGGTTAAAGCGTAGCAAATCCCCTAATTCAATTCTGTGTTTGTGTGTGTGTATGTCTGTTGGTAACGCATTAATGTCCTTATATCTCAGTGTTTCGTGGAAAAGACAAGAGCACCTTTGATCGAAAATGGTTGCGGTATTTGTAAACATCATATTTGTAAACATATCAGTGACAGCTTGATCTGAACAGCTTTTCGTTATTTCATAGATGATTTATGATATAAATAATAGGCCCGCCGCAGCAAACCTGCTGACTAAGCAAATTTCCATTAGTCTGAATTGATTTTCAGTTACCGTAATGTATTTATTTAACATTAGGTTTTATGTGTACCTAGGCTTGCTGCTACATGGAGGGTAAACAAGTGTGTTTTGGTAAAATATTAATTACTTAGTATAAAATAAATAAATTTACAAAGTTTGATCAAAATATATCCATAAACAAGCAAACTATAACATTTTACAATATTCTCCATAAGGATAACATGGGAATTTTAAAATACAGTTGAACCTCGTTTGTACAAACCTCGATAAAACAAATTCCTCGATAAGACAAATTTTTTTTGATCCCCTTGACACTTTCATATATAGGTCAATGCTAAAAACACCTCTATACAACGTAACTTAGTAATTAAGTTAAAAACCTCCATAAGACGAATTTGTTTGTGACATGGGCTAGGACTGATTCACCTCTATACAACGAATATTCTTAGCACAAAACCTCTACAAGACGAACGTGACCTCTATAAGACGAATTGATCATAATCTTAACCTCCATAGTACGTACCTAGTTTTCAAAACAAACAGAAGCTTGTCTCAACATGAAACCCCCACCCATCCCTCCTCCTTCATCAGTCATTGTTTGGAGAAACCTTGGAGCGAGGAGAAACCTCTATAAGAAGAATAACAGCAGCATTAAACCTCGATAAAACGACCCTCTTTATTAAGAATACCTCTATAGTACGAATTTTTCCCGTACCCCTTGAAATTCGTCTTATAGAGGTTCAACTGTAACAATTTTTTGAATTTTCTCCGTAACCAATAATTGTACAAAAACACTTTAATATAATAAATTATTTGTTTTCTAAGCTCATGAGCGGCATGATTATAGATTGGTTTTCTTTTGTCTTCATGTACCACATCAAAACGATGGCCTGTCATTCGAACTCTTAAAGAGTTTGAAGTCTGGCCAATGTAATCTTTTGGACAATGTTTACACGATAGTTGATAAATCACATTGTGAGATTCACAAGTTGATCTACCAACAATCGGATAAACCTTGTTTGTAACTTTACTATCAAATTCAGTTGTATTACTCATAATTTTGCAAATACCACATCGGGGCTTGTGACATGGTTCACAGCCGTGTTTAGAATTGTTTGAAGGCCGAGAATTTTGAATTTTGGGTCTCACCAACATATTTTTTTAATTTTGTGGCCTTTTAAAAATAACACGTGGTGGTCTGGTAAATAAATTTTCTGGATTGCATTCTGACATCCTGTACCTTTTAAGTACACTCTTGATGTAAGACTTCTGATTCAAAGAAATCCTGCCCTCTGCTCTATGAATCTCCATTCCAAGGTAGGTTTCAGGATCAGTAACTTTCAACTTGAAGTCTTGTTCCAATTGTGCAATAAAATCATACATCTCTTGTTGATTTGAACCAGCAATCAGACCATCATCGACAAATATTACTACATACAATTTTCAACCGTTCTTGTTACGAATAAACAAACATGGAGCTGCAGTACTTTGGCTAAAACCCTTCTTAAGCATGCTTTGCATTAGACACTTACTCCAACACCGTGGACTTTGTTTCAGACCATACAAACTGAGTTTCAGTTTCCAAACTCTTCCACTTTTGTCATCATAACCTTCAGGTTGCCAAGTATAGATATCCTCATCTAAGTTAGAAAACAAAAATGCAGTTTTTACATCAAACTGTTTTAAGTAAAGATCTTCTTGAACAGCTACATTCAAAAGACATCGAATGGTATCGCTTCGGGCTAAAGGACTGAATGTCTCATTATAATCCTTGTAACCTTTTAATGCTATTGATCATCACAGAATCAAATTATTTAGTTGAAACAGCTGTCAAGATTCGAAGATTCTTTAATTCCATTTAAATATGAGTACTCATAAGGTTAACTTGGGAAACTCTAGAGCCACTGGGGCGGAGCCCTTTTGACGGATCTGACCTAAACTTCACAAACCATCTTTGAATAATGCTTAATAATGCCTGAAAGTTTCATTACAATCTGTCGAGTGGTTTCAGAGTCCATAACGTTCAAATATATATATACAAACTTCCTCTTTTATAAATATAGATTAATAGTTGTTAAACTTTATTATAAACTGTGTTTACAGAAACTGTTTCAAGGTAAAACAAACATACACATGATTTAATTAATTATAAACTATGTGATTGTAAATAGACAGTGAGCAAGTTAGTTTTCTTTCAATAATAGGCCTCACTGAAATATAGCAACAAAACTAAGCTATCAATAATATAACTAGCCCATCAAATATAAAAGCCTACTGTAATGAACCTTTTTTTTAGTTCTAGAAACAATAACATTAACGCATTCAATAATAAATATTTCAGGACTGCCATAGATCCAGTGCCGGATTTACCACTAGGCCAGGGGCCGCAATGGATTGACATTATTGACAATATAAACTTTTTTTTCAGAACAAAAAATATTTTTTTTAATGCTCAATGTACTGTGATCGCGAGTGACAATGATGATGTCCCCGTGATTGCGGCCCACGGGAGATATTCAAGATTTTGCCGCGGTCGCACGTGACGCTGATGATATTGTAGTCGTGATTGCGGCGCACGGGAGATATTCAAGATTTTTCCGCGGTCGCACGTGACGCTAATGGTGTAGTCGTGATTGCGGCACACGGGAGATATTCACAATTTTGCCGCAGTCGCGGGTGTCGCTGATGATGTAGCCATGATTGCAGCCCACCGGAGATAATCACGATTTTGCCGCGGTGGCGGGTAACGCTGATGATCACGGTGATTTTAGCTCACGGGAGTTGTTCACGATTTTGCTGCAGTCATGGGTGACATTGATGATGACCCCGTGATCGCGGCTTACGGGAGATGTTTACGATTTTGTCGTTGATACGTGTGTCGATGATGATGTCCCCGTGATTGCAGCCCACGCGAGATGTTAACGATGACGCTGATGATATCACCGCGATTGCGGCTCACGGGAGGTGTTCACGATTTTCCTGCGGTCGCTGGTGTTGATGATGATGTCTCCGTGAATGCAGCCCACGGGGGATGTTCACGATTCATTTTCTGCAATCACCAGGAATTTCCCCCATAGTGGTGGGGGCCGCTCGAGTAATTTGGCCTAGGGCTGCAGGTAACCTAAATCCGGCACTGCATAGATCATCGACTCTTAGATTGTTAAAGGCCATATGACCAACCGGTAACGCAACACCCCCAGTCTGAGTGAGATGATCTGTGCATCTTCTTTCTTACTGACAAAGACTAGCTGTTTCATTAGCCAGGATAATTTACAGTATTTTAAGTCCCAATTATCAGGGACAACTGGGTCCAGTTACAAAAGCTACTGACTTTTCTTTTGATTGCTAGGCGAGTACTATAACCACCCTGCTAGTCTTTGACCCAGCCAGTCCAATTTAAATCTAATCACAGAACACAATTCATACAGTAATCGGCAGGTCGTCAATTTTATTTCTCAACATTTTTGAGTAGTATGACGAAAGACGAGACTAGTCGTTCCATATGAACATACTGTACTACTGGAACTGGCTACCGGCTGGAATAGTAATGAAGTAAGGATCATGACCTTGGTCTCAGATTTGAACTACTGTAGTCTGCTTGGCTGCGACAGGAGCTCGATGGAGACTTTACATTTACGACCAACCCTCGTAGTTCGATGATTGAATGTCGACTGGGAACACATTTAGCTTACTGATACTACTAGATGAGATGTTTTATATTTATTGATTAATTTATGAAAATTTTTTCTCATTAAGGTCAAGACAATGGTAGATCTTTGAGCCAATTGTTTTGTACATTTATAACCATCAATAGCCTGTGTTCTACATTAAAATGAAACCAGTTTTGCCTTTAATATTGTGCTGTGCACAACCACCAGTTTTGCCTTCAACTTTGTGCTTTACACATTCGTCAACAAGTAAACTGAAACTTTCATGTGGTAACTTTGCACAAACCTCAGTTTGCACTACCGTATTAATTTTGTCATTTACATGTGCACTAGTATCATAATTTACTAGCTACTAATCAGCCTACTACCTTTATTTATTTTTTTGCAATGTTGAAAACAAACTCTTGGATAGAGTTCTTGCATGACAATACAAAACACACAACTTTCATTAACCTGCTTTAGAAGATGAAATATTTAATTTTACGTGTGTTTAAGGACACTAGCATTTTTGTTTCTTGTGATTGGTCTAAATTCTGGCCATGTTCCTATCTAACGTTAACCTTTCGTCAGATAGCATCAATCAAATTTAAATGGCCTAATGACAATTGGCATGCAAGTCTAGAATTGACCTCTCCTTGGATCAAACTAGCAACCTTTAGATTTCAAGGCTAGCCCTTTTTTAACCACTAGGATACCCAGACTAGTGTTCCTTCTCCTCTGCAATTAAAAATGTTCATCTTAAGAACATATTAAGTATTTTTGTGACTATTTTAGTCAATATAAATTTTTTACAATTGTCTTAACCCAAATCTTTTTTTTTTGTGATGGTTTTCTTTCTAATGGCAAACACTAATGACACTGAGGTTCAACTAATTTTTCTGAAATGTTAACCAACTTATTTTTTTTTATTATGGTGATCAATAAAGCCTATGTTACCAAGTTGACTTGTAAAAAGAATTCTTCTCTTATACCTATTATGAATTTTACAGTGCTGGTTATGTTCCTGTACATGAAGAGGATCTTCATAAAACTGGACTGAGAGGAAGAAAAACCTATCTCTTTTGGACCATAATAGTAATACTCTGTGTTCTTGCATTTGCCAATTTTATATTACTTTTAATCATTCTCAGTGTTTTACGAATAGGATTAGGAATGGAGAGTTTGGAGATTATTCCTGAACATTCATTAATCAAGTTTTATGGGAACACAGATCTTGGATGGATTTTCAAAAGAGATGGTATTATAGAAAGCTTTAGCGACAAACCTTTGATAATAACAGGAGATAGAAGTCAATTGTCCATTGACCTTGTTGCTCCAGAGTTCAAAATGCAGCATAAGGTGATGATGTTGGATGAAGATCAAGTGCTTTTTCAAAACGTTCAGTCCTTTCATGTAAAGGATAAACATACTAAGAGTGATATTTTCTCCTCCTCAAATCCAAATTTTGGACTTCCTACAGGTGTTAGAAATTTACACGTAAATTTTGCCAACACCCCAAGAATATCTAGTCCAGTTAATGAAAATTTAAACATAAGATCAGATTCATATATAAGGTTTAAAGGAAATGAAGGCACAAGGATGGAAGGTAAACATATTTTGTGGTCAGCAGATCAATTTTTGTTCCTGAAAAGTGTTAATGGTAGCATTATTCTCAATGGCACAAAGGGAGTGACCCTAGATTTGAGTCAGATGCCAGAAGCTGCTAATGGTAATACAGGTTTACCTTTTGTAAGTCAGTTTAAGGTGTGTGTTTGCATGCCTTCGGGTAAATTATTTAGGGTCGCTGTTCACCCAGGCCAAAGCTCACATTCTGCTTGCAACAGAGCAAATATGGTTCCACACATTGACCCATGTAAATTCTAAGACACTTGGGCAATAAATGAAAATACAAAGCATGCAATTCGTTAGCAGCTAGATAGTACTAGGGGTTGCTAATCTCTGCTTGAATGTTGTGCCACTGTAACCCATGACCAGAGCCTTAAGTAACATTCGTCAACAAGTAAACTGAAACTTTCATGTGGTAACTTTGCACAAACCTCAGTTTGCACTACCGTATTAATTTTGTCATTTACATGTGCACTAGTATCATAATTTACTAGCTACTAATCAGCCTACTACCTTTATTTATTTTTTTGCAATGTTGAAAACAAACTCTTGGATAGAGTTCTTGCATGACAATACAAAACACACAACTTTCATTAACCTGCTTTAGAAGATGAAACATATTAATAATAACAAACAACTGTTAATTTAGGATGAAAATATGATGAAAAAATTTAACTGGGCCCTGCATTACTAAGAATAATTTTGTAGCTCGGGCCACTCTGGGATTCCTGTTATTGTGTAAGGAATGTCACGGGATGTTACTGGTGTGTCTTCCTTCATTTGACCTACACGTATCCAAAGTCTAACAAAAACCATTTGCTTTGTTTTGCCCTTGTTTTATTTTGAACACTAATATTAATACTTTTGTTGCAGACTACTACTGCACTAAAAAGTATTATATACATTGTAAAAGTATTGTAAGTAGCCTACATTGTAAAAGTATTATGTACATTGTAAAAAGTATTATTTGCATTGATTATTTTGGCGACAGAATATCACAATTTATAAATAGTTAGCCCTGGGCTCTGGTGTAAATTTTATAGGCTGTGGTTTCTATATCAAAATTGTGAATAAAATAAACCCATACTGTATATTGCAATGTTTGCAAATAAATGAACTTTTGAAGTTATTGAGACTTGGCAAAAAAATATTTCAATCAGGTTTTTACTTTTTAGCAAACCTAGTTAGGCTATTGCAAAGTTAACAAGTATGTAATAAGTTCATAGGCCTACTTATTATTGTTTTCAAGAATTAGTTTTAGTTAGATTGATGTCTCTAAGTTGTGCTGCTATTGGTGTTTTGTATTGCTCAAAGTGCAATTTTTGTGGTAGTCAGCCATACACAAATCTAGTCAAAAGTGTTGTAGAATAGAAGCTTGCAGTGTGTGTTACTGGCTCCTAAATAAACTAATAATAATTTATTACAAGATAGCCAAAGATTGTTGTGACTTTGCCAGATTATTGTATTGTATTGTAATTAGAATGAAGATAATACTAAAATGGCAATATACTTACCTTAATAAAGATTTTTGTTTAGCCTACACGCTCATTTTATTTGCACCTTTTAGTATTGGGTATTTTCATCCACTCGTTTTTAACTGAAAATTCTTTACCAGTTAATAGGCTTTAAATGTATTATAAAAATATATAAATTATGATTCTAATCATACAATATTTAAGAGTCATACAATAGGACGCGTTGCAGAAAGTCAACAGTCCCGGAAGGTCAAATAATTTATACCAGTGCCGCTAGGTCAAAAACTACAATGTTTGCAGTGTCTGTAGATCAAAAATCCCAGTAAGTCAAATAGTTCAGTCCGAGCTAAAAACGTGGTCTATGTTAAAGCAATTGACTTATTGGGAATTTGACCTAATGCAACAGCAGTTTTAATATAACGAAATAAGATAAAATATAAGTTCAGTTTCGCTGAGTCAACAGTGCCGGAAGGTCAAAAGTATAATCTTTTAAAAACAACGATAGTCCTCTCGACGCATGACTTCAATAATTTCGTGTTTTGGTGTACTTAAAGTTGTGCTAAAATTTTGAAATTTGGCACAGAGTCCTACTCGATGACTATTCTGTTGGAACTTTAAAATATTTACCGATCTAATTAATAAAAATTGATTTGTATGGTGAAATTTTTAAATCGTGATTTCTAACATGAAAAAGTTAGCATGCGAGATTTTTTTTGTTTTTGGGTTAGAGAGGTTTTGTCTGTGGCAAAGTTGTAGCCAAAAGTGTGATGCGTAAAATATATTTTTTTGAATTTTTTACAATCAGTGGTTCAGTAGATAACTTGGGTTGAAGAGGACGGCAAATTTAGCATTTCGCAACGCATGGAAAGAACTACATCGTACGATGCGACTGCTGAGTGGACTTTTAATCTATAGTTCTAAGGACAAGAAAAAGATGAATATACAGATCACCAGTACATTCATATTATTTATAAAACATCTTTCTTTATTACCAGCTTACATTTTTCATTTATAAGAATACATCATAAACAGGGTGTTAAAATAAGCGGGGAGATACTTTACCTAGTAATTCCTTGGGTCAAAATAAACAGAAAATCAAGGATAACATTTTTTCCAAAATCATTTCGTTAACCAGATATCCACCATTTTGTATTTTTTACATACAAATATTTATCTTTGCACTTTTCCAACCGATGTTTATGAAACTTGGTATGTATGTTAAGGTAGGAGAGACCCATGTTATAAACAAAGATTCATCTCGATTCACCCTAAAATTTCAAAATTTAACACTTAACTACAATATAATATACTTTACTACACCACAATATTTAGCCTACGTATCACCATAAATCTTTAACAAAATAAAACGTTCACATTTTTAAAATCCAAAGTAAATCAATATAATATTTCTTTTATGAAAAATATATTTAAAAAAAGGCGATGGTAAAATAACGACAGGCGAGTTTCGATCTGGGTGTTTCAGGTTTGAATCTAGGAGGATTTAACATTAATTAACATTAATGTTTAATCCTCCTAGGTTTGAACTGATTGAGAGGAATACATGAAACCGAAGGGGGGAGGTAGCAACAAGTGCACTAGTATTTACTAATGTCCAATTACAATTTGATGGATTTAACCAAAACCTTTTCTATTTCACTTATTTTCAGCTGTTAAATTTCAAACGATACGTTTTAGCGACATCATTAACGTTATTATCATCATCACCGTTTGAGTTTGGGTTTGCGGCAATGTATTTTTATGAATAAACCCTTTAATTTGATACCAAACTTGACCTCTGCTGCTATTAATTGACTGTATGCACTATTAATTAACAGCTGTGTCTAAGGATTATGTCGGCCTTAGTCACAAACAGGACAACAAGATCGCTCCACTCATCCCACACTCATCTCCATTCATACTTGGCTTAAAATGCATACATTTTTGTATGGTCGCCATTTCAAAGCAACATGGCTACATTATCAATGACAAACGTGGAAAACCTTATACGAGTGTGAGTAAGTCCGAAAACAGAGTAAGTCCGAAAACAACTCTAAAAAACAATAAGCAATAAATTGCAAGAACCGTTGCTTATGTCATTGGGTATACACATATGTACTGACGTGTATACTCAATGCTTATATCGTACGATTTGTTATATGTACATCGTGAGAATTTCCATTAGTTGTTCCATTTAGTTGTGTCTCCATTAGTATAATAGTTTAGTTGACTCTTTTAAAGTCAGCGGAAATTGTGACTGTTATTACCCTTGAAATGATGTTTGTGTAGTACTTTGCAATCCTACCAATGCTTATAGAATCATACGATTACAATTTTCTGGTTAGAATATGTCTCATAGAGTGGTGACTACTGTATCTTTTTGGTTTGCTTGTAAAACAGGATCAACAGAGATTTTCCATCGACTTAAACAATACGATACTCTCAAATTGTTCATTGCTATAACAAACTATCACACAGTTTGATGAATATTTGTGTGTAAACCACATACAGTACACCTGTATTCTATCTATTTTTCCTTTTATTTTTCCAAGACTTTATAGAAAATCACGCATTACGTGATCAGTGAAGAAAGGTCTTTGGGATCAACTTCAATGCAACAAATAGAGAAACATCACTCAATAGAGGCTGAACGCATTTCAGCCAAACTTAACAAAATTACTTAGACTAATAGTGAGATGGTTTTTAAACAAGCAAATTTCAATTAGATAATACTAATGCAATTTAAAACGTACTTAAAATTTCCAATTTTTAACATTAGGCTTATGGGACTAAAGTAGCCATATGACAGTTTTTTGTTTACAAGAAAAATGTAAACAAGAGAATCGTAAGGTATTTCTTAACTTTCTAGACTTTTCTTTTAAACGTTTTTAAACCATTCCTATGATTTTAATAAACAAGAAAATGCCGTTAAAACATTTTTTCAAGGCGCGGAATTCACTGAAAATTGAGAAAATATACGGAACTACTTTCTCAATGCGCGGAGCATAAACAAGGAGCGGAGGGATACGGACCGCGGTGACTACTTTCTTGGGAACCTATTTGTGTTGCCAGCTGATTAGAATTTAGAAACAGCCAATGTTAGAAATCAGAATCTAATAAGCGATATATTGAACCGCATCGAAATCGATATTTAATCCGATAATACCTCACAGGTTATATTATGTTGAATTACATCGACGGTGCAGTAAGTTATTACACTTATTAATAAAACGCAGATTGAACACTGATCTAATTTCGGCATGTGGGGAAGGTAGGTTGGGGTTTATGAGTATTCGTGGTTTATGAGTTATGGTATTAGTGTTTTGAAGTAAGGTTAGATTAGGAAGGTAAAGTGTAGGTTATAGGTAGGTGATCGGGTTGTTTATTTGTGTTGCACCATATAATTTTTATCTTTTGGAATAGTTGGTTAAGCGGGGAAACGATTACAAAAATGCTTGCATTATGGTATTAACAAGCCATCTACGGTATTCTAGCATTGTCTTTATATAAAGTCAATGATTCTAGAAAATTACTACATAAAAACCAAATGAAAAGAACATTTGGATTTGGACCTTTGACCATAGCAAAACTAACATGTAATTTATGAAATGTGAAAAGTTGTATATCATTAAATACTATTCTGATTCTGTAATATTAATAATTGTTCGGCAAATCCTCATTTTAATGGCTCGGCTGAAAATGGAATCTGCATTTTGTGAAACAGTAATTTGGTAACAATTCAGTAATTTCAAATGTTGATAATCCTGTAATCCCTGATATCCTGATATCCCTGATATCCTGTATAAATACTGTTATTTGATTGCCAAGCCACGGGCTATACATACGTCCAGTTACAACCATAATAATAAGTAAATAAATTAATTACCTAGGCTAAAAGAAGTCCACTTTTAACCACGGTATGGATAATTGTCAAGGCTTGTCCAGAAGTAGGCTACTAATTTCTAATTATATTATCTACATTGTATATTTAAGGCATGTCTTCCCTTTTTATTATTATTCTGTTTTCACTTAAATCAGCTGAATGCGATGTTTACTTATTACTTATGTTTAGGCCTACATTTCAGCCATTTTATGTTGCACGGTTGAATTTAAATGTCAAATTTCCCCTCCTCCGTTATTATACTTTAATACTTGTTTTTTTATAGTTACTGTTTTTTTTTATACTTAAATACTTTAACCGATTGTAAGGGTGAAAAATGTAGCCCAATGTTTTTTTGTTGTAGGCTACAGTTGCATTTGAATGTTAAATTACCTTTCTCTTTTTTATACTTTACTTTTTGGATGTTAATATCAGATTCCAACTACTGTAATATTTTCATGGTCAAAACTACCATAATGCACTTCTGGAAGAGGTATCTGAATAACGAGATATAGTAATACCCCCGCCGCAGCAAACCTGCAGACTAAGCGAATTTCCATTTGACTGATTGGATTTACACTAAAATGTCTACTTAAAAATATAACATTTATTCTTGATTTAAATAGAATTAGTTTAACAAGTACTTAGGTTTGCTGCATCAGGGAGGGTAAAACTGTTTTTTTTTTTTGTAAAATGTAAATAGTTAGTAAGAAATAAAAACATTTTCCAAATTTGATCAAAATATGTTCACAAACAAGCAAACTACAACAGTTTACTTATTCTCCATAAGAATAACATGGGAATTTTAAATTTTAAATTTTTTGGAATTTTCTCCGTAACCATTAGGCGCATAACAACGCTTCAATATACTAAATTATTTGTTTTTTTAAGCTCTACAAAATGGTTTGGAAAGAAATTGCTAAATTTTATGTTTTTTGGGTCAAAAATGGGAAAAACCGATTTTTACCCCATAAAACCCCCCGTAAACCCCGTTCCCATGGTCCGATCATGCTGGATCGCGAACTCGTTCGAATAAACGTATGTTTACACGTTTGTACCAAATTTCATCAAAATCGGATCATTTTTGCTCGAGTTATCGTGCTGACGGACACATATATATATATATATATAAATATATAAATATATATATATATATATGAATTTGAACGGATGGTGTTTTTGGCCTCTAGGGACCTCAAAACGAAAAAAAAAATCGGTCCCGCGTCCAGGTCTTACCATGAGTACTACGGTAATAGCTTATTCCCTATATGGGAAATTCGCTAAAAACAAAAAAAACAAATTTGAATTATTATAATTTTAATCAATAAAACCAGCATTAGTACATCTATTGACCTTTTTACATTTAATTACTTATACAAATATCAAATCACGTTTGTTCCGCTCAACTGGCTTTCACCTCTCTGAAAGCAACCCTAGTTTTATAGGTAAAGAAGAACACTGCTTCATGTCAGAGCATTCAGTTATCAGCAATTAATACATATATACATAGCACATTGAACCAGCTGTTAGTTAAAACAGATTATATTGGACTAAAACAAATCGATGATTACAAAGAATACTTTAAAAAATAATTTGAACATCCTACTACTGTATTTTACTATGCATATTTAATTAATCTGCCATCCTCGTACCGAAGAATTAAATGTATTAATGGTCAGCATTACACATAGTATAAATAAGCCAACCATAGGTATGTATTTGAATTTTCTTCCAAATGCTGAATTTGTGTAACAAATGCTGAATGTTACAGCTGTTATGTTAAGCAAATTATATTGTACTAAAAGCTAGCTAGAAGCATTGGGTATTTACTCAGGGGAGGTATAGAAGAGGCTACGATGACAGCTGTGGACTTCTTATTAGCAGAAGGAACGCCATTACCGTAACAATACGGTCATTGGCCATCGGCCTCAGTGGTCTAGTGGTTAGCGTACCGGGCTGATATGCTGAAGGTCCCAGGTTCGAATCCCGCTGGTAGCACTAACTTTTTGTCCAAGATTTTTTCATTATCAGCAAGTTTGGTTGGTGTGGTTCGGTTATGACAGTTTAATTTTATTATAAGTCATTATAAAATTTTAATTTAGAAATTTCTAGTTTTATTTAATAAACAGAATGTTTTTTTCATAACTAAACATTTGTTATATTATTTCATTATCAGCAAGTTTGGTTAGTTCGGTTAGGTTATGATAGTTTAATTTTATATTTAAAAAATTATAAAATTGAATTTGAGGCATTTATAATTTTATTTTATGAACAGAACTGTTTTTGCGATTAGTAGTAAACCTTCATTGCCAAATTGCTCTCTACTACAGCGCTGTTCACGGAGGAATTTTAAACCAATGCCTCATTCGTACCTCCCCTAAGTCAGACCCGAAGCATTGACTTATTGGAGAAGGTTAGCATCGGCTGCTAGACTTTTTAAAAACTAAAACTTAATTTATAAAAAACTGGGACACTAATTTTAAATTATGGCTTTGAAATTCCCTAGTTCTCAAAATTGTCTTTCTTTCAACACAAAACTAATGAAAATCCATCGACTGGTTGATTCAGAATCGTGAAAAAACCCCATTTACGTTTTAATAGTATATGATAGTTTGGACAGGTTTCAACCCTTCCAAGGCGTAATACATTTACACAGTTTATATGTAGACTACATTATAACTCATAAAATAGTTCTACAATTAAATGGATCTCCTTTTACAAACGTATATAATAACCAGGAATTTTCAGATCGTCCTTGCGGGTATTTTATGCCACAAATTTTGACGAAAGGCTATACCTATTTACAGTGTTGACCAAACAGTTGGCAAGAAGCATTAATAGATAAGCTATGTACCAAATATGACAATTTTAGCTCTATTCTAATTATGACAAAACACGAAGTAACTAAAAGCGAGTTTTGTTGGTGTAGTAAGCGTTGCAGGAGGTCTACTTTACACTGAATCGACGTTCACTTTTATTGCTTTAGATCTTCCGGCACTGTTGACTCAGCGAAACTGAACTTGTATTTTACCGTATTTCGTTATATTAAAACTGCTGTTGCATTAGGTCAAATTCCCAATAAGTCAATTGCTTTAACATAGACCACGTTTTTAGCTCGGACTGTATTACAGTAGAACTCCGATTATCCGAATCAATTGGGACCAGACCTCATTCGGATAATCAAAAATTCGGATAATCGGAGTTTTACAGGAATTCCGGGAAAAATTTCCAAGAAAAATCGTCATTTCCGGTACTAAATGAATTTTTAATTAATAATAAATGAAATCAGAACATTTTTACAGTATACAATGCTCTTAGCACAAGTGTTCTAAACTTGTTCTTAATAACAATTCTTTGATATTTTCCAAACCTTATTATTACTGTAGCTTTACATTATTAAAATTGTTGAAATAAGCGATTCGGATAATCGGCGATTCGGTTAATTGGAGTTCGGATAATTGGAGTTCTACTGTATTTGACTTACTGGGACTTTTGATCTACAGACACTGCAAACATTGTAGTTTTTGACCTAGCGGCACAGGTATAAATTATTTGATCTTCCGGGACTGTTGACTTCCAGCAACATTCCCCTACAATATATACTAATTGTATTATTACAATATAATAAAATTTAGTACCTACAATAAGACCTGATAGACCTGATTTTGGCCCGAGACCCAAAAGTCAAAATTGTTTAGCCGATCTGAAGAAAAAAGGTTTTGCCCACAGACCCTTGCTAAATTTAATTTTTATAATTTACTCTTGGCAAATTCCTCTATGGAGAGGTAACGGTTTCGGTAGTCTTCATGATAAGACTGCAACACTGTACTTTTACCTTTTTGGGTCTCCAAAAGCCAAAAAGTTTTACCTAACATGTATGTGGTTCGATACTAAGAAATAAATTGGTTTTGATAATTTTTATTTGTTGACAAGAACTTGTACAATTACAATGGAACATCAAAATACTGGTTTTTAAAAGTAATAATTATAAAACCTCTTAGTCATGTGAGGAAGTAAAAAATACACAATTACAACCTAATTATCTGTAGTTTCCATAGCCTCTTCTCCTGCGTTAGCAGCCGCATCCATGTCTTCATTTTCTCCCTCTTTTTCAGCAGGTTTTTCAAATGCTTTGTCTAGAGGTGAAACTTCCACACCGTCCCACACTGTAGTTTGAGTTATAAGATCTACGAAAAAAACATTGGTGTTGGATTGAAGTAGATTTGGTTCACAAATATGCACATCAAACACTAACATACATGAAAGAATTAATGTCAAGTATTTTAGTCTAACAAAACTACATTTTAGTAATTTGGTTTAAAAAGGCTCTAATGTAATTTCAATTCCTAGTCACTGATAAAACTGTTTCCATCCCAGCTAATATTTATGAGCATTATATTTAACATGAATTTTCAGATGTCTCTCCCCAGGCCCACTTTTATAAACGGGCAGACTGGGCATGTGCCCAGGGGCGCCGATGGTTGGGTGGCGCCCTCAACCACCACCCGCACTACTAGGAAAAATTGGTTTTATCAGCCAGGATTTCAAAAATAAAATGCGTGATTTTAACTTGTAGTTAAGTGATTTCCCCTAACTGTAAAAGTAAATAAATACAACAAAATTGAAAATACTTCTTCAGATTATGATTATGCCTTTGTGTAGTCAGGGAAAGGCAGGCAGCAGTATGAACAGGACACACTCACTATTCAGTATTCACTATCAAAGGTAGGGTGGTAGGCCTGTAGACTACAGCTGGTGACGTGCCCCTACTACTTTCCCTCCCACCAATCATCGCGACACCCACCCCTACAACTAACCGCGCGGCAGCGCCAGTAGGTTGTGCTGTTGTGCTTGTGCCTTCTGCACAGTCGTCAAATCAACACAACCTAACCTGTGACAGTCACTAGTCAGTGTTGACATTCACACTGCAGTTAGTGAACCAGTAATAAATAAATAGAAGTATTGATACAAGTAGGCATATAAAACAGTGAAAAAATGCATAAAAACCCTAGTGGATGTGGAGCCGAAAACCGCAAGCGGTTGGCTCGAAGAAAACAAACTCAAGAATCAGTTTTAAAGAAAGTGAAGTGTATTAGGCCTAACCGTAGTATTTTAACTGCACCTGAATTGAAAACTCTGGATATTGAGAACTCCCTCCCGAACAAAAATTGGTCAAAACATGCTAATATATAGATAATAAATACATATATATGCATAGGCCTATCGTTTAATACGTGTGTAATGAACTGCACACTGTACTGTACTGAACAATAATCACTGCGTAGTGCCACGTAGTGCATTTAGCTATTGGCGCAGGGCAAGAGGCATTTGCTCGCATAGCAACTGACAAGTTCAGTACCCCCCCCCCCCCATCAACCCACCTGCTGTGGATTTCGGCGAACTGATGAGTCAACCCCCTTCCCTTTTCACCTCCCTACACCGCTGTGGTCAAAACCTTTTAGTTATATATATAAGGATAAGGGGGCGCTGCTTTTGGGTTTGCCCAGGGCGCTACTGACCCTTAACGCGGCCCTGAAGCCTAGCCATCTTTGCATTGAAAGGCTTGCCTATTTCTGAATGCCCCTAACTGTCACAAACAAACAAATCTAACAGAGTGTACACCAACTGGGAAAAAACCTTGAATTTTAAGGGACCAAAGAAGGAACATTTCCAGGATTTATTTCAGCACCGTTAAAATATTACAATTGTAAAATGCCCTGCAAACATTCGAGTGAGTTTGCTCAATCGAAAAATTCACACATTTTCCGTGATTGTGGAAGACTGTGATGACAGTTTCTTTAAAAGCGGGAGACGACGATAATGTCTTCAAACTGAGGGAGATATCCAAAATTTTGACGTGATCAATAATGTTTAGTAACCGCGCGAGATTTCCAGGATTTTGTTGCGATCTTCCAAGACTACATGGTGACGTTTCTGTGACAATGGGAGACAACGATAATGTCTACTAACCGCGGTAGATGGAGATATTTATTTGGAAGAGGATTTTGCCGCGATTGAGGAATATTATGATGACATTTCCGTGACCGCGGGAGGCGACGACAATGTATTGAAACCGCATTAGATATTCAGGATTTTTCCGTGATGGCCGATGACGATGATAACCTTAGGTGAGATTTCAGGATTTTGCCGCTGATAATTTTTCCGTAAACAATGAAGACATTCAGGATTTTGCTGCAATCACGAGAGATGATGTTTTCATGACCTTGGTTGTTGATGATATATAATGAACACAATTACGATATTAAGGATTATAATTTCTGCAACACTAGCACTAGCTCACTGAACTTTTAACAATTAGAAATATACAAATGTGATGTGAGAACATACTTAAGTTGTAGGTCTTGAATTGATTATAGTTTACGTGGAACTAAACATTTACGCAAGTGTAATATATGTTTATATTAATTGTGCAAGAAGCAGTATTTGATTTTATAATGTTGGTTGCATTCCAGATGTTAAAGACTTGTTTTGTTCTGATTGTTAAGTTTGTTTAAATGACAATAATAATTCAGTTGTGATTGAAATGGAGAATAAATTGAATCCCCTAGATTTTATCTTGTTCTTTTAAAATATTACAGCAGGAGTGATTGTTTACGTGAGAAACATTCATGCAGGAATCTGAAAAAACTTTAAAACCCTGGAATTCACTTAAAAAGAATAGTATACACCCTGTCAAAGCAATTGAAAGTAAATACAGTACACTATACATTTATACATTTCAATGAAATGGTTTACATTAAATTGACCTTTATTTCACTCCCCCTCCTCGGCTGAGGGATTGTGGATAGTGCAAACCTAACCTAAAGTTCCATAGGAAATGATAAAAATTAATTAAGGATCTATGATTTAACTTTGATACAGGTTTAAGATTTTACCTAAGGCCGTTTTTTAAAGGAGCTGTTTCTTTCAGTTCTTAGAATGGAAAAGTTTTACATAACAGCATTCTTTACTTACATAAACAGCATAGTTATACTTAACACCAATGACACGTTTGGTATTGGACAAATGAGGTTCAAGAATTAAGAGAGGAGAAGTAAAATTGTAATGCTTCTAACATCAACTAATCAACTGTTTACCAATTTAATTGTTAACAGTGCAATTAGTGATTGGTACAATGAGTCGTTGCATCAATGTCAGTGACAATATAAACAAATCATAACCTCTCTTAGTTTTGAGTAGTCTCTAGGGACCTCATAACAAAAAGTAAATCAGCCTCGGGTCGAGGTCTTACCATGAGTACTACGGCAATAGCTTATTCCCTATATGGGGAATTGGCTAAAAGGACAACATGTAAATAGTTACATAAACTAAACAGCATTTCTAAGTATTAACTGCTAATAGCTCCTTAACTGCAGGTATTGTTATTTGTTTACTTCTTATAGCTTCACTATTCTGAGCAAAGTTCATGACCCCTCCTCCAAAAAATTATTTTCTACAACAGTAGTTTATAGCGTTGTAATTTGAAACTATAGCATGTTTGGTTTAATTTTCTTTTAAATTGTGTTCACTTAAAACGACAAATTCAGGTTTTTTCCCTAGGATTATTTTCAACAGTTTGTGATGCAAAGTGCTAAAAATGTTTTGGTGGATAATTTTAGTTTTAACTTTGTTTCACACACTTTCAAAACAAATAATATAGGAAGTCCTATGTATAGGACTTGTAGGATCAAAAATTAAATCACACACAAAATGTAACTTATCAACTCATCGGTCAGAATCAGTGTCTCGTCGATGGTAGATGAAGTAAACAATGGCAATTCCCACAATTCATTAGTCTACCTGCAAAATTATTGTCCTCCTCACGGTAAATATCTTGCCTGTCGCTACATAACATAGTGTTCAGTTCTTTCACCTAATAATTTTCTTTAGCCTTTACTTAGAACAGCTGATATTTAAAAAATGATTCAAACTGTATAAATAAATATCATTCATTTCTGTTTTTCTTGAAAACATGACTTATTTTATTTCTCTCTTAATATTTCATTTTTATTCACAAACACTCCACATTATTACAGTTATACAGTTTGAATCATTTTTTAAACATCAGCTGTTCTAAGTAAAGGCTAAAGAAAATTATTAGGTGAAAGAACTGAACACATAGCCTACATTTAACGTGCATAGGTATCTAGAGCATATCAATGTCTCGTCGATGGTAGGTGAAGTAAGCAATAGCAATTCTTTAGTCTAGTTGCGAAATGATAGTCCTCCTCACACGAAATATCTTAGCTGTCGCTGCATAACATACATTTAATGTGGATAATAGGCTATAATTTTATTTTTTTGCAATTGTGGTTAATGCTCTTTTGGATAATAAGGCAGTCTACTGTAAATTCAAAGTAAAAAATAAAAACTAAATATTCATTGTCACATAACTTAACACATTTAAATAGTTGATTACTGTCCATATCTAAAATTTGTATTCTTTGGGTTCCTGGACACAAGTTTTGTCTACTCACTGTTATTGCCGTCCAACACAGTCTTGTAGCCCCCGTGAGCCGTGATGCGGATCAGAGTCTGAGCTGTCAGACACACTTGGTCCTGCTGTTCCAGATTCATAGACTGATGCACCCTGTAAGTAACACCGTTGTCAACACGATCTGTGATGCCTGCAATCATGGAAATAAATATCACTCATTTTATAGCAACAGGATAATCTAATACCCTCACCACAGCAAACTTGCAGACTAAAGGCGGGGACACACTTGTCATACACCCTTCCGATCCGACTCCGATCATACTGTGGTACGACTGTCGGAGAGGGGAATGGTACTTAACTTTGAACTTTGAATGGTGCTTAACTTTGGTTGTTTACACCTCTCCGACACGCGTCACGTCATACTCCGATCCTACTCCGATTTTGACTCCGATCACGCACCGACACTGCAGTCTATTAGTTTGTCGGATGCAGGACGGGTTGTTTCTTAAAAATCACCTTTATTCTAAGGTTTAAGAATAATGGTTTAAGATAAATATATGCCGGTGCTTGATGAGAAATCTGTGCGTGCATATCTTTAATTTGAGACCTCGATCATGAAAATCGGACGGGTAGAAGAGCCAAACGAACTCGAGAGAGAAAACCCAATGTGTTTAATATACAGGGTGTTTGGTAGTCAGTGTCAAATATTTTAAGGCATTATTATGCACGCAAATTGCTATAAAAATACGCAATTTGGGTAGTTATATCTCACTCCTACTTCCGGCAAAAGCCATTTTTAGAATTTTCCAAATTTCTTGACATTGCCTAATAAAATCTCATATTTCTCAACTTTTAACCTACATAATGATATTTTCAATGAAATTTTTAGAATCTTCATTAAATTTTCTATCAAAATACTTATAATATGGTACAGCTTAACCCTAGTAGAAACTCACCCTGATTTGTATATCAATATCACCACATAAACTTACACTATGCTAATAGTAGTTTGTTTAATGTTGATCAGAAACAAATCTAGGGTTAAGTTTGGTCAATGGGATGCCTTTACTTTACACTAATTTTGTTAAACCATTACAAAAGGAGCATAAACTTAGAAATAATAACTTGGCCCATATGTTATATATGGATGCTAATTTAGCGATTTAGCAGTTTTGACCAAGAATTAAGATTATCTCAACACACTTTTATTGGCCTTTTCATATTTGACGAAGACAATTTCCAATATTTCAATCAGGGAAGCCTTTTCATCACTAACCAAAAGACCAAAGCTACCTTAGTAAACCAATATTTATTCACAAACATGTTTGCTGCCTTTGGCAGAGTTAAACCTCTGGAGTCGTTCAAATTATTTATTGAAAATAACATAAACAAAAGCAAACAAAGACATACAAGAAACTGTTTTTTTACACAGAAGAATGTTGTACAGGGATATCCATCCTGACACATAGATAATTTGATTCTGAGTTTGTTTAAATATTATAATAATTTCTTTTAATTTTGAACTTTCTAGGAAATGTCGCTACAAGCCCCTAGTATGTATTGAATAGAGTCAATGCGTAGACGGATGTTTCATAAATATGTATATAATAGTATATTACGTTACTAGTCCTGAAAATAGGTGTTTACCAAGAGGACAAGTGAGGTCGTTCCCATGCGAGACGATTAATACGGGATTACCATACCAGTCCGGTAAACACATTTTGGACGAGTGACGTACGATATTTTACACCATACTACTAAATCCGTACAGATCCTTATATATTACCACCGACCAAAGGACTAACAATCACTAGTCAATCTCTAAGAGAGGTTATGTTTTTGTTTATAAACTAACCACTCTCACTCTTTGCCAAATACAGTATATAATCAGCTGGTTGGGGTTCAGTAATAGTAGTTTACGCAACGATTGCGAGAAGATAGTGTTAACGACACGAGTAGAAAATTTAAGGTACGAGCCTTGGCGAGTGCCTTAAAAACTTCGACGAGTGTCATTAACATTATTTACGCGAGTTGCGTACACTACTTTACCTACGACAATGTTTTAATTACTAAAAATCACTATTCATAATTTCTAAAAGAGGTTATGTTTTCGTTTATAACCTCCCATTACCACTGACAGTGATGCAACGAAACACACTAATTGCGCTACTCAACAATTAAATTGGCCTGAACAGCTGATTAGTTGAATTTTGAATCATTACAATTTTACTTCTCCTCTCTCAATCCTTGAAACTCATTGGTCCGTTACCCGTGTTGTTATGAGTAAAACTATGCTGTTATGAATGTAAACAATGCTGTTATGAGATACTTTTCAATTCTAAGAACTGTACTGAAACGGCTACTTTAAAAAACGGTCATAGGTAATAGTATATTACGTTACTAGTCCTGAAAATAAGTGTTTACCGGACGAGTGGGATTACCATACGAGTCCGGTACACACATTTTGGACGAGTTACGTACAATAGTTTACGCCATACTACTAAATCCGTACAAATCCTTATATACTTCCACCAACTAAAGGACTAAAAATCACTAGTCATAACCTCTCTTAGGGGTTATGTTTTTGTTTATAACCACTTATTGCCACCTAAATACAGTATAATCAGCTGATTGGTGTCCGGTAAAACTCATTGCAGTACAGTAGTAAGTAATGAAACCCCATTTGATTAAGCTGATGGCAAACAGCTGTTTTCTGGACTAAATCCTTGCGTGGGAAGTTCGTCAAAACAGTGTAGTGTGGCGTAAATTATATATTGTTTGGATTTGCAATTCTGTAAAATATCTCTTAGCTGAATCTCTGTTTTGCAGATTTAACACCAAATGAATAGCCTTCTTTTGTTTGGTAGGAATCGATTCCGAATTGGTCTTTGTTGTTACTCCATAATTAAAAGATACTAGTGGCTTGTAGGGACATAAGTCCCTAAAAAGCTCAAATGGAAAAGAAATTATTGTAATATTTAAACAAACTCAGAATCAAATTATATATTTGTCAGGATAGATATCCCAGTACAACATATCTTTAGTGTAAAAAAAAACAAAAAAAAAAACAACAGTTTGTTATTTGTCTTTGTTTGCTTTTGTTGATGTTATTTTCAATAAAGAATTTTAATAATTCCAGAGGTTTAACTGCTAAAGAATAAATATTGGTTTATTAAGGTAGCTTTGGTTTTTTGGTTAATGCTGATAAAAAGGCTTCCACGATTGAAATACAGTATATGAAATTGTCTTCGTCAAATAAGAAAAGGCAAAAAATGGTGTGTTGACATGAACTTAGTTCTTGGTCAAAACCGCTAAATTAGCATCCCTACCCTACCCAGTTAATTTGTTCTAAGTCTATGCTCATTTTGTAAAGGTTTAACAAAATTAGTCTTAAGTAAAGGCATCCCATTGACAGAACTTAACCCTAAATTTGTTTCTGATGAACACTATTATTAGCCTAGTGTAAGTATATATAAGGATTACCACCACGTAAACCTCCTTAAGGTGCGATTGATTTACATATTCTACAAACAGGGCCTAATCAGCGTTTAATTACTTACTATTTTGCGACTGGTTAGGGTTCCATTACCCAGTTATCGAAACTAATCAAGACATAAATACTTTTTGTTAGTTTAAAGAAACGGAAATTACCTCTGTTTTATATATAGGTGCTTTCTTTTCTAACGTGCATGCTAGGCTATATTATTTGAACCCTTTTTGCTTGGAGCAATTAACAAAGTACTTAAGTACTTAATGAACAAATACCTGTACAAACCTACTTCATCTTTATTCCCAAATTGTTTTTTAAGAGTAACCGTTGAGGTTATTCCACTTCGTACAAAATATTGATTAAACACTATAATAAATCTCAAATATAAAAACCTCCTTAAGGTGCGATTGATTTACATATTCTACAAACAGGGCCTAATCAGCGTTTAATTACTTACTATTTTGCGACTGGTTAGGGTTCCATTACCCAGTTATCGAAACTAATCAAGACATAAATACTTTTTGTTAGTTTAAAGAAACGGAAATTACCTCTGTTTTATATATAGGTGCTTTCTTTTCTACCGTGCATGCTAGGCTATATTATTTGAACCCTTTTTGCTTGGAGCAATTAACAAAGTACTTAAGTACTTAATGAACAAATACCTGTACAAACCTACTTCATCTTTATTCCCAAATTGTTTTTTAAGAGTAACCGTTGAGGTTATTCCACTTCGTACAAAATATTGATTAAACACTATAATAAATCTCAAATATAAATGATAGTAAATTTACAAAAAAGTGTGGAATAAATCTTTAATATATGTTTTGAAATCAAAACAAAGAAGATCTTCTTTTAATCTTGAATCGTTTCTTTAATCTTAAAAACAATTTATTTCAACTTTGACATAACTAAAAAGTTTTGATTATTAAGGGTTACGTTATCCCTTTATATAGTTGGTTTTATATAGTATACAGTACATTGCAGAAGTGATTGGCAAATGAGAAATCCAAATGTAAGCTTACTTGCTTAGTGATAGATCACGATCAGCTGTATTGAAGTAAACAAAAATCAGCAGTAAATACCTTCTATTGCGATACTTATGGAGAACATTTCACGTTATATCTAATTTTGTGTTAAGATTTTGGGAATTTAACTATTTTTCCCGCCGTCACGGGATCAAGACCTTTAATTTGAGCCCTCCCCCATCGTTCTACGACTTCCCAGTTGCCCACAATTTTGACGCAAAGAATCGGCTTACGTAATTAATATATAGATAGATTCCATAGGGTATGTGACTATGTAGTAATGAAAAATGTAAATATATTTTCCTCAAAGTGTCTATGTTGCAGATCTGAGACATCTGCCTAAAAGCGTATAGCCTACTTAACAGCATGTTTAACATGTCTATTCCGAGTAAGATTTTCATTGAATATTAATCCAAGAAATATAGTTTGTTCAATTGCTCTATTCAGTCATAAAAAAAATTTAAAAAATTTAATGTCAATTGTTTGGTTGAAAAAGTTTGATTTATATTCATATGACGATTTTTTTCTAAAAAAAAATCATGAGTCATCATCAAATGATTTTTTTGAAGATGTTGAACTTTGGAACTTGGGTTTGGAGATAAGCCCCCTTCCCTACTAGAGACGATGTGCCAGTTCGAGCTGAGATCCAGGTATGACTAGACGGGTTAATCTGTTCCGATCTATTATTTCGTTAAGTAAGTTAGTAAAACTCAAAGTATTTAAACATATATTTTCCGGGGTAAAACAACCATAAGTTGAGATTGTGCCATGTGCGTGGCAGGGTTGTCACCTTTGGTTATGGAAAAATCAGGATGCCTCCTACTCTCCCCCCAGAATTAACACAAACATTAACATGGGCAAAAGGGTCTGAAGTCAGGACTCTCCCGACGAAATCAGGACGGGAGACAACCCTGGTAATATAGAATGGTTTATGTTACCTTTTGCGTCAAACGATCCTTGATGTGGTTAAATTCAACTACAGCTGTTTCATGCCGCTGGGGCACATTTTCAGGTTGTCGAACGTTGAGATAAAAGTGCTTTCATCCGTGGATAAGTTTGTCAATATATATAATTTCTGTTACACAAAATACATGAATACGAATACAACATTTAAACAACACGATTTTAACTTGGCCAAGTAACAAACACACGAGGTAGGCGCCGGTGGATGTTGCGTCATGACTGCTGGTGTATGTCCAAGCATCAGCTGTTACCCCCTCCCCAGTACTCCTTTATCAGGACATGTTTTGTTTTGGTCTAATTGAATGGCAGTATTGTAAATAATGTTGGATCTGAATGAAATTTATTCATTCAATATATGGTCATGGTGTCGTTTAGATGTAGGGATGGTCAAGTCTCGAAATTTCGGGAAATTTTAATTCTCGTTACACAAGACGAGATTTATTTTTGGCCGAGATTTTTATCGAGACGAGAATAAATAAAAAAAAAATAAATAAATAAAAAATAAAAAAATTAAAACGCCCGCCGAAAGTCAATGCAATACCCGCAATACAGGAGCGTGTTGTAGTTGCGTTTCCTTTGCGAAGGCGTTTTTATTTAATAAATTCTTTTAATGTAAATATTACTTTAATTATTTTAATAATATTACTTTAATAACATTTGAGAAGTTTTGTTAAGTGTAAGCAGTGTGAGGAATGTTTTATTACTATAAAAAGTCAAAACAAGTAACTATTTTATAAAAATTAATATTGCTTTTATTTTATGATTTATTTTATTTTAGGATAAGTTGAACTCTATCCTAACTGATATCACTATGTTTCCTAATCGTCTAGGAATTTTTAATAAGTTAGGCGTGATTAATAAAAAAATGTTATGCTGATGTTTTTTAGTAAAATATTGTAAATATTCTTGCCTATTATCATTATTTTTGTATTTAAACAGTCATCTAACAATGTTACAAAATCAGGTAAAAATTTTGAACGTGCATTTCCCGTTGTGTATGAGAAGGGAAATCCCGTCTCGAAATTTTATGAGAAATAAAAAATCTCGTCTCGTCTCGTCTCGAACTAAAAATCCAATCTCGTCCATCCCTATTTAGATGCCTTGTAAATTTCAAATTCCTATATTACATAAAACTAATGTGTCGTCCACACATCTCATGTAGTGAATTTTTTTATCCTTTTGTTTGTTGGAATCTGACCATAGAAATTTATTTTCAATATTGTTTAAAAACATTCTGAAAGGACACTGGATAGTGGAGAGCCTATTGCTAGACCATTATGTTGTGTGTAATAATACTTATTTTCAAATGAGAAATAATTTTGTTCGAGGACGCTTTTGGTGAGATTAACTAACTCATGTTTGGCATCTGTTGATAGGGACAAATTTTTATCTAAATTAGATTCCAGTATGGCAATGGTTTCATCAATGGGTACGTTTTGTTGAAAATGCCTGCCTTTATTATTTATTTGTAATAGTCATACTTCAGATGACGTGTTGTTTTTACTATCAGCTATCTGTTTTGTTGTCCAATATTGTTCCTTGTCATGAAAACATTAATGAGAAATACATTTGATTATTTTATAGTTTAAATTCGTTTTTTGTTGTAGTTTTGCTTAGATTATCCCTAAACACCTCCACTTGGGAGAATAATTCAAGAGGTTATGGTCGCCAGCATCGTTTTTAAGTACATAACAGTGTTGGGAAATCTAGTCTACTACGTACACGGTAAGAACAATTTATTCTGACGTAATTTTCTGTCTCAAGAGGTTTATTTCTTTGGTATATCTTTTGATCGAGTTCGTCCAGCTCTACAAATGGAATACGTGAAAGGTATAAAACCATTGAAAGGAGCAGAAGATTGGCCGACGTGGAAAGATCGAGTGTTGGACGTTCTAGAGTTGTTCGACGCGGTTGATATCGTCGAGGGAAAGAGAGAAAAGCCTACCCTCTCTGAGCCTCCGACTAAAGCCGAAAAGGAAGAACTTCAGAAATTCAACAAATCCACGACTCAGGCAAAAATAGTTATTTCTCAGTGCGTTAATGATCTACATCAACGAATTTCCGGAAGATTATCAGCTAAGGAAGCGTGGGACATTTTGATCGAGCAGTTCGATAACAAGGCAGAAGATCAGTTGTTTCGTCAGTGTTTGGATTTCTTCAGTATGGAATGGGATGATACCGAGGATGCCCTGACCGTGCTTTCAAGATTGAAGAATCAAAACCGCGAATTTGCAGCTGGCCTCAAAACGCGTAACATCCAAACAGTCAAAGATTTTCTTGAGCTCCTGTTTGTGTCAAAAGTGTAGTGTTACACATTTTGCCGAAGCGTTTTGAATCGTTCAAGTCTAGCTACTTACTTACTTATGAAGGCAAACGAGAGCAAGAAACTTGAAGATGTTTCATCTGCATTGATCCTTCATGAGCGTAATGTTGCTCCTACTTCAAAAGCTGGTGACATTCTTAGTGCCACAAACAGCGGTGGTCAGAAGAATAGGAAACCAAAAGGTGACACTTAGTGCAAATACTGTTCGGGGAAAGGTCATTGGATTCGCCAGTGCTCTAAATGGAAAGCTGACGGCAAGCCTGCGTATCCAGCTCGAGCTAACGGCATTAGCACTAGCTCAAAAACGAGTGACATTGATCAGAAGAGAACGAAGAGCTCGCAAATTAACGTGACCGACAACCAAAGTGCGCTGATTTCCATCAGCAGTGACATGAATATCGTGACCACGAACGACCAGTGGTGGATCGACAATGGCGCTACGCGCCACATTACGTCAAATCTGAGTTGGTTCACGGAGTACAAACCTTTTCCTGCAAACTCGAACTCAACAGTAAAGGCGACGGGAAAGGAAGTTATAAAAGCTCTTGGCAGTGGAAACGTTGGAGTAGCGAACTATGAAAATGGAAAACTGGAAACGTTCACACTCAACGATGTCTGGTATGTTCCTGACGTTTCTCGGAACTTAGTGTCCATTCTCGCAGCTCATGATCGAAACCCTAATAGCAGGTTTGAATCGACTAATACCGAGTGTCGGTTCACTATTAACGAAAAAACTGTATTCAAAGGTACTCGAAACTGTGGTGGAACTTTGTATCGTGCCTCATTTCACACAGTTTAACCGTCTGAGGTTTGCGCTAATGCAGCAGAAGACAATCGCATTCTGCAGTTATATCATGAGCGCTGGGGTCACATGGATAAACGCTACGTCCGATCGAAGCTCGAATCCGAAATGGGTATCAAAGTGCCAGCCAACTACGAGATCTGCGAACCGTGTCAGTTCGGAAAGGCACACCGTCTACCAATTGGAACACGAGAACGCCCCTCAGCCCCCGGTGAGTTGTTATCCGGTGATGTTTGCGGCCCGTTTGACCCATCCTTCGGAGGTCGCCGATACTTGATCGTCATAAAAGACCACTTTTCAAGGTACCGATACTTTTTTGTCGCAAGGGAAAAATCTGCTGTGAAGGAAGCGTTGCGTGAAGTGTTGGCTAAAGCACGCACAATTGGTCATCACGTCAAAGAGTTTCTCAGCGACAACGGTGGTGAGTTTGACAACGCTGAAGTTCGTCAAATCCTCAGAGAATATGGTGTTAACCAACGTCTGACAGAGCCGTATACACCCGAGCAAAATGGTGCTGTAGAGAGAGAGAACAGAACGATCGTCGAAATGGCCCGGACCTTCAAGTACGCCAATCCAAATGTAACATTTCCTGCAGCGATCTGGGCGGAACTTGTCATCACTGCTGGCTACGTTTTGAACCGAGTGGGAAAGTCAGCAGTTGCCAACAAATCACCCTTTGAGCTCTGGTTTGGTCAAAAGCCGAGGATCAAACATCTGCGAGTGGTCAGCTCAAAGTGCTACGTCCATGTTCCTGTTCAGAGGCGAAAAATGGACAGGAAAGCTGAGGTTGGTTACCTGGTTGGATACGATGGCGAAGAACGATATCGAATCTATGTTCCACAGAGAAGAGATATCGTAGTTTCTCGTGACGTCGTTTTTCACGAAATCGTTGGAGACTGTGACAAGAAAGTTGAGTGGCCCATCAAGATTGAGAAAACCAATGACGTCGAAGAAGATTGGCAAGAAGTTGAAGAGACTATTGACGAGCCTAGTTCTCCAGTGAAGGGTAATAATATGCCTATACCGACTGAAGACCCACCCGTCAAGTAGCAGTGATAGTGAAGATGGAGAGTTATCCAACGATCCTGCAACTCGGCACTCGACTCGGGAAAGAAGGCAACCCGAGTGGCTAAACGATTATGTCTCGTCTAACTTTGCCGAAGTTCTTCTTGTTGACGATGAACCTAAGTCGTACACTGAAGCCATCAGTTCAGAAGATAGTGCTGAATGGAAAACAGCAATGGACAAAGAAATGGCGTCCATGCATAAACACGGTGCATGGGAATTGACCGAACTCCCTCCGGGAAAGAAGACTATCAACAACAAGTGGGTCTACCGAATAAAGCGCAATCCTGATGGAAGTGTTGACAAATATCGAGCGAGATTGGTCATCAAAGGATGTGCGCAAAGACCTGGTATTGATTATGCTGAAACCTTCAGCCCGGTTGCTCGTCTGGAGGTCGTTCGATCAATATTGTCCATCGCAGCTGTTGAGAAGATGGTTCTACGGCAGTTTGACGTCTCAACTGCGTTCTTGTACGGAGACGTTGAAGAAGAGATTTTTATGAAGCAGCCTGAAGGATATTCAGATGGGACAAATCGTGTTTGTTGTCTCAAACGCAGCTTATACGGCCTTAAACAGGCACCTCGATGCTGGAATAAACGGTTTGACGACTTCATGAAAGGCTTAGGATTTCGACAGAGCTGTGAAGATCCCTGCGTCTACATTTGTCCTACCCCTGCTGGAAAAATCATCGTTGCACTCTATGTTGGTGACGGATTAGTCGCAGCGACTAGTCTGAAATGGACTTATTTATTGGGCAACTTCGTTCACAATTTGAAATTGTTGCTAAAGAAGTGTCATACTTTCTCGGACTCGAAATTTCTCAAAGTGATGGTGATATATTGGTCTGCCAATCAGCGTATATCAAGAAGATTGTTTCTCGATTCAACATGGAAGGATGCAAGCCAGTACTTACTCCCATAGAGAAGCTCACTGCTCAAACACCAGGGAAAGCCTCAGATTTTCCATACCGATCGGCAGTTGGAGCCCTACTTTATGTTGCTCGTGGTACTCGTTTTGACATTGCATTTAGTGTAAGTGTTCTATCACGTCACTTAGAAAATCCTACACAAGATGATGTCACAAGAGCAAAGCGTGTTATACGCTATTTGACCGGCACTGTGGACCAGAAGCTAGTGTACCAATCCAAACCTAAAACACGTCTACTGGAGTGCTATAGTGACGCGGACTTTGCTGGTTGTCCAACTACAATGCGTTCAACAAGTGGAGTTATTATTAAATACGCGGGTGCAGCTATCACTTGGCTTAGTCGTCGTCAGGAGTTAGTTGCGGACTCAACTTCTGAAGCTGAAATCATTGCAGCTAATCTTGGTTCAAATGAAACAATCTGGATTGCTCGTTTGTTCAAAGAACTTATAGGATTGTCTGCTGTTCCTATCCTAAAAGTTGACAACGAATCAGCAAGAAAACTCTGTGAAAACCCCGAGTTTCACTTTCGTACAAAACATATTCAGCGGAAGTACCTGTTCATTCGAGACAGGATAAATATAGGGATGCTGACTGTAAAGCACATCGGTTCGGAATATCAACTAGCAGATATACTAACAAAGCCTATACCTTGACCAAGACTTCAAGTTCTGCGAGAAAATCTTGGACTCTCGGCATGACTATGCAAATAAGGGAAAGTGTTGAAAATGCCTGCCTTTTTTATTTATTTGTAATAGTCATACTTCAGATGACGTGAATGTTGTTTTTACTATCAGCTGTCTGTTTTGTTGTCCAATATTGTTCCTTGTCATGAAAACATTAATGAGAAATACATTTGATTATTTTATAGTTTAAATTCGTTTTTCGTCGTAGTTTTGCTTAGATTATCCCTAAACACCTCCACTTGGGAGAATAATTCAAGACGTTTGTGAATAAGTTTACCACATCAAATGATGCTGTCAATGATGTCCAAAAGACCGCGGGAGATGTTCATCAGTTTGCAGCGGTTGCAGAAGACGATGATGATGTCTACACTGCCGCGGGGATGTTCATGATTTTGCCGTCATCACGGACGACGGCGATGACATTTAAACCAAAGTGTAAACCAAAAATAAAAATAGAATATTTTACTTAATTGCTAGTGGATAAACAATGTTTATTGTTTTTTCATTAGGTGTATAAATATATAAGTTTTCAGGCGTACCTACCACCACAAGGGCACGCAACATACAGCTGTCCGTTTGAAACATGTATTTTCTAAATTTAAACCTACGATAGTCCGGGATTGCCCTAGTGCCTTATATGGTGATTGCGAAAGCATGACACAAAGGAAATTGTAGTTGCTTAAATTCAGAGGGTAATTCGGATGAAATCGTCAGTATTCTTGGGATGAAGACTATTTCTCCTTTAAACTTACCACTGATAATTTTTGCTTCAATCGATTCTGGTGTCATTTTTTAAACGTATTAATAGTCAGTCTGGTAACGTTGCACAGCTTTGGTGGATTTAAGTTTCACATTAGTATTATTGGAGTTCCTTCTTTTAATGACAGTAATGTGGTGGGTAATGACAAATTGAGAGACATTTGAATACCCGAGATAGCACGCAGGATTATTATTCATTTAATAATTTATGTTAGGTTGTGTGGGTATAGAACAAAAGATAAAAATAATAAGGAATTGCCATCCCTTTTATTGTTTATAATACTTTGATAAAGGATTTTTTATGTTTACATATTTAACATTGGAGAATTTAAACGTTGTCGAGTGCACAGGTGTGCTGCGATTGGGGTTTAATATATTTGGACTTATTCAAAAGTAAAATAGTTTTCTGTGCTGCACTCTGTAGAAAAATTGTGGCACTATTTCAAATCAAGACTAATACAGAATGTTGTGATTATTCAAACCTACAAAACAGTTGGTGAAAGTAAACATCTGCTTTTAAACTGTATTTATTTGTAAACATTTTAGTTTAAAAGGTCTGAAATTGGCCCACTTAAAACCCTCTGGGGCGGAGCCCTTTTGACGAATCTGCACCAAACTTTACACAAACCATCCTTGAAAGATGCTTAATAATGCCTGAAAGTTTCATTACAATCTGTCGAGCGGTTTTGGAGTCCATAACGTACATATATACATAGTTCCTCTTTTAAAGATACAGATGTAGTACTGTACCAGTAGTTTTTTTTATGTATTTAGAAGGGTTTAAACTTAAATTGGCTAGTTGGAATGTATCCATTGCTGCATACATTTATTCTTTACCTGAAAAACACCCCATGTTAGAAGTACTCAATGTCTATTGCCTACTATCTACTGCCTGCCATATGAAGATAAAATCATATGTTTTATTAATTGTTATGATCTGATTATATAACTTGTAAACATTAATTTGTCAGTTTGTTCTCAACCATGTTAATTAAACTATCACTTGAATTTTATCTACTGAGTAAAATCTGATCATTATTACTAACTATTACTATCACCCTATTACCTCAAAAATACTTAATGAAAGAACATAAAGACAGGAGATGGTGTAGTATAAACAATTCATCCAGAAAATTTGGTAAAACGATAAAAAAAAGGTATCGGTATTGAGAATTGATTTTTAAGATATTGGTAGGCCTATCAAGAATCCGATACATCACTATTCCTGAATATTACAAACATCAAAATTTACTCCCAAAAAGCTGCTGAGTTTCTTTTAATAAACCGCTGTTTTTGGTTTTTGTTTTTAAATTTGTTCTATCTAATTTTTATGGGGGGAAATCGACCTAAACCCTTATTGCAAATCTACAAATTGAGACTTACCTTTTGACACCTCAAATGTTAAAATTGGTCCAAATAAGGGAGGAGTCCCCTAGTGTTCACGTATTATAGATATAGATGTGACAATTTTAAGGGAATATTTTAGTGGAAATCTAGCCAGGTAAATGTAAATTCGCTTAGTCTGTAGGTTTGCTATGGCGGGGGTATTTTAATATTACAGTATTTAGAATGCAATATAAATAATGAACTTAACTGAGATGGTCTGATAACCTTGATGTATCAACATAACAGTTGCTATCGCTCACAATACTTTACTAGTAAGTAGGGATGGTCAAGTCTCGAAATTTCGGGAAATTTTCAATCTCGTTACACGAGACGAGATTACTTTTTGGCCGAGATTTTTATCGAGACGAGAAGAAAAAAAAAAAAAATTAAAAAAAAAAATTAAAAACGCCTGCAGAAAGTCAATGCAATACCCGCAATACAGGAGCGTGTTGTAGTTGCGTTTTCTTTTCGAAGGCGTTCTTATTTAATTAATTCTTTTAATGTAAATATTACTTTAATTCTTTTAATGTAAATATTACTTTCATTATTTTAATAATATTACTTTAATAACATTTGAGAAGTTTTGTTAAGTGTAAGCAGTGTGAGGAATGTTTTATTACTATAAAAAAGTCAAAACAAGTAACTATTTTATAAAAATTAATATTGCTTTTATTTTATGATTTATTTTATTTTAGGATAAGTTGAAATCTATCCTAACTGATATCACCATGTTTCCTAATCGTAGGCATTTTTAATAAGTTAGGCGTGATTAATAAAAAAATGTTATGCTGATGTTATTTAATAAAAGATTGTAAATATTCTTGCCTATTATCATTATTTTAGTATTTAAACAGTCATCTAACAATGTTACAAAATCAGGTAAAAATTTCGAACGTGCATTTCCCATTGTGTATGAGAAGAGAAATCTCGTCTCGATCTCGTCTCGAAATTTTATGAGAAATAAAAAATCTCGTCTTGTCTCGTCTCGAACTAAAAATCCAATCTCGTCCATCCCTACTAGTAAGTTTAGTATTAAAGTATGTCTAGTTGTATCAATAGTCAAAGGTTTTGTTTTACATAATCACTTAACCTGGAATAATTAAATCTTGATAAAAAATATATAAAAACAAAGGTTTTGAGACGGATGTTATAAATACAAATTTTCTAACAGATGATATATGATAAACAGATTATTGGTAAGAATTGAACGCCTATAAGAATAGCATTGGAACTTAAAGGGCTTGTAAAAATATTTAGTAAAACCATTATAAAAAAGTAAACTTTCCAATTTTTCATCTGAATAGTGGGTATACCGAATTTCAACGTTCTAGCTAGTGTGGATGTTTGAGAATTAGCCATGAATCAGTCATTCAGTGAGGGCTTTGACTGTTATATTTTTAGATTAAAATGTAACAGAGGGGTGATTTGATAAAATACACAACCAACAAAACTTCTGTTCAAACCCCGCTAATTTCCATTTGTAGCAATAATTTCAAGTCAAAGTGTGTTGATATTAATAGTTGATATTAATAGTTATTTATAAACTGTGAATGCTCACTGGCAGATCCCGGCAAGAAGAGGCCTGAAGCCAACAGCTGCAGTACTCTCCTGTAGGCAACATTGATGGGAAGAGCCTGTCTGCTGGGGTTGTTCATGATAGCACTATGAGCCTGCAACCAACCATCCCATTGTTTATACTAACCAAAGGTTTACAGTACATTTACAAATATTGAGAACCTCTTACCAGTAACATATCATTTTAAAATCAATAATAAGTCCTACTCCTATTACATCAACTTAAGGTAAACAAATAATTAGTTACTTGCATTGTGTCTGTCATTATGCATATGTGCATGTTATGGCATAATGTGCATGTTATGGCATAATGTGCATGTTATGGCATAATGTGCATGTTATGGCATAATGTGCATGTTATGGCATAATGTGCTATGTTCATAATGTATTAGTGTGTGTGTGTGTGTGTGTGCTATACGTTGTATTTCCTATTTTGACGAGAATTGAAAATGAAACTATAATGTTGAGGAACTAGTCACCTGAGACTGTTTGGAGTATTGATGACATAAGGTAGTCAATTAAGTAACTAATTAACACGTTGAGTGCGGCAGGCATTCAAACAGGCCGGCACCATAACAGCGAACGCAATTGGCATTCAAATTAGTGATGGGAACTATCCAATAGAAACAAACGATTCATCCGGTTGTTGCGTTGTAAGGGTTTTATTTTTAGAAGGACGTTATTTTAATTCGCAAGACGATTTTATTTTATTTAGAAGGAAATGTTATTCTACTTAAGGAAATAGTTTTATTTTTGTAAATATAAATATAATTTGAACCCGAAGGTATATTTATTATTTCGTCGAGTATAAATACTGAATTTAAATCAATAGAATATTTTGTGTTTAAAGCCGAGACGAACTTTGTTGTCGTCGGGTCGTATCAGTTGTTAGGAGCGATAAGGGGCGGACGAGCACGCACCGTCGAGTTACCCGTCCAAGAGCGTTGCAACCCGCACTCGTGACCTTTGCACTGATATCTGGAAAATTCCTACCGTCACAGGAGCGTATATAAAGGGCTCTGGGTACGGTGGTAGGACAGTCAAGACCCAGCACTCGTACGGTGCGGGTTAGGCGAGTGCAGCAGTACATGCTGCACCGCTAACACGGAGTAAGGTAAGTTTAGGGAAACGTGTGCAATAGTATATATTGCACCGTACGATATTAAAGCGAACGTTAGGGAAGCGCGTGCAATAGTTATATATTGCACCGCTCGGGGTTAGAATAGGCGTTAGGGATTTCGGCAATAGTATATATTGCACCGTACGGTTAGGTTGCGTGTGCCATAGTTATATATTGCACCGCTCGGGGTTAGAATAGGCGTTAGGGATTTCGGCCCGCGTCCTTATTTTACCCTACGACGACTTTTGGCCATCGATGCATTATCCGGCTCGAAGGACCAAAATTTATTTCCGATCGATTACTAGGTCTGTGATAGCTGTGATGAAAAGAGTTGTATTGGAGTAAGCTTTTGCTTGACTCACACTCACTTCTGAGCTTAGACTTAGTATTTACGTAAAAATTGAACCTTGGACGAAATTACCCACGCTTCGACTGTTTTATCCGGCAAACTTTATTTGTGAGGTGACACGTTTTTCGACACCCCGGTAATTTTAACCTCACAGCGTGCCAACTGATTCATCCGATGGTTACTTTAATTTTCATCCGGATGAACCATCCATTCTATCACAGGTGAATCAGCTGAATCAACTATCTAGAGTCTGTCTGTAAAACCACCCGTTCCACGTTTTCATTCAATCGTAAAACTATCCGTGTCGCATTTTCATTCGTTTAAACTACGAATTAGTTATTTGACAACTGAAACTGTTCTTTATTTAATGGTGAAATGAATATTTGTTTATTTGCCCGATGAGTTAATTTGTTTAACTTATTTTTCTACACAGGGATATTTAATGGGTTATTTATTCATCCATTATCAGGTGAATCATCCAATCATCTGCTCATGCTCAGAACAACAGTAACTTAAATGAATAACAAACCTTAAGGAAACACTAATTATTTATTTTAATTTTATTTATAATAAAAATAAAACGGAAGAGGGAAATAATTTTATAACAATACGTTAATTCTTAAATCATGCAACACATATATTTATCTATTTGTTCATGATCGGGTAAATCCTCCGAAACATGGCGCTGGATAGGAACGCCAAATGCCAACATAGCCAAAACTATCTATCTGATCAGGTGCGCGAACTGATTGTTTATCCATTCGTTCTCTAGTTGGATAGTTTTATCTGTCTCCGGAAGCAGAACGGACGCTCCCCACCCCACTACACTCAAAACCATCGGATGAATCATCCATCTGAAGACTATCGGAAGAAAGCAAAACCATCGGATGAAACATCGGATGGTTGAAATGAGTCGTTTGTCCCATCACTAATTCAAATATTTCAATCTAACGAATAACAAAAGAGCAGCGGTGATTGTACTTTGTTACCCAGTCAGCACTCAACGTGTTAATTACTGTCATAAATAAATGCTGGAGGCAAGGATAAATAAATAATATATTGAAAATACTATTCTGAAATAAAAATATTCAAATTAAGTAATAATATTCTTTAATAGGTTTAATATTCTTGATTAAGTTAAGTTTATGTGAAAATGTTATGTCATGAATAATTTAGTTGGGATTTGTAACTTAACAACAGCGAACTATGTTTTTTTATAGACTATGTTAGACATAAAAAATGCATATAATGTTTTGTAAACTAGTTATAAAATGGGATTTCGATATCCTTGTTGATGATTCCTGTAAATAGTATCTAAAGAACTGGAAACAACCAAAATATAAGAAGTAAAATAAACAAAATAAAACATACCAGCAAGTCAAGCATCCAAGGTGTTAGAGGTTCAAATCCATCAAACCTGTTCTTCAAGTCACGCAGAAGCCGAATGAGTACCTAGAAAAAATACAACAAATAAAGCATTCTTATATCCTATAAGATTATAAATCCCCACTGCAGCTAACCTGCAGACTAAGCGAGTTTCTATTTGCTTGATTGGCTTTTTACTTAAATATATGATAGACTAGCAGAGTACCCGTCCTTCGTACGGGGTTGGCATATAGGAATAATACCCCCGCCGCAGCAAACCTGCCGACTAAGCGAATTTCCATTTGTCTGAATTGATTTTCAGTTAAATATATTTTAATAACATTAGGTTTAACGAGTACCTAGGTTTGCTGCTACAAGGAAACTAATAAAGTGTGTTTTTGAGTAAAATATTGATAGCTTAGTACAAAATAAATAAATTTGCCAAGTTTGATCAAAATATATCCATAAACAAGCAAACTACAACATTTGACAATATTCTCCATAAGAATAACATGGGAATTTTAAATTTACAATTTTTTTAATTTTCTCCGTTACTAATAATTGAACAAAAATACTTTTATATACTAAATTATTTGTTTTTTTTAAGCTCTTTAAAAAGGTCTAAAGAGAAATCGGGAAATTTTGTGTTTTGAGGGTCAAAAGTGAGAAAAACCAATTTTTACCCCATAAAACCCCCCGTAAAGCCCCGTTCCCATGGTCCGATCGTGCTGGTTCGCGAACTCATTCAAGTTTATCCTGCTTTACACCTTTAAACCAAATTTCATCAAAATCGGACAAAAATTACTCAAGTTATCGCGTTCACGGACGTATATATATATATATATATATATATAAGTCTATATATATATATATATATATATATACATGTATAAAAATTTGAACGAATGGTGTTTTTGGCCTCTGGGGACATCAAAATGAAAAAGTAAATCGGTCCCGGGTCTTGGTCTTACCGTGCCACCTACGGTAATAGCTACTTCCCTATAGGGAAATTCGCTAAAATGCTTATTGCAGTTATACTCTTAAAGGTTTGCGTTTTTAATGGGGGAGGACACAGTTTTGCTTCTTTAAATTTACGGTATACATAGTATTACACATCTACCATAGCCATAATGTTCTACCACTTCACCTAAACCACCTAAACAATAGAGAAAAATTACAATCCTAAAAAAAACAATCCTACTTTTACAGTTCTCATTGCGTACGGTATCACAGCTTTTTGTTGCTGCTTAGTTCAAATTAGCTGTTTTCATAAATCACCTTTTGGTAAATCTTATAGCTTTTTAATGTTTTTGCATATCATAGAACCAACTTTTTTAGTTGAAACAGCTGACAAAATTCTTAAATTCCCTTTAAATATGAATACTCATAATGTTAACATGGAAAACTATAGAGCCACTGGGGCGGAGGAGCCCGAAAGGATTTTTGAGATAAGAATATGCCTATATGTTAATCGGGAATGTGACCTATCATCGTGCCAAATTTCAGCCCAATCCGTCCAGTAGTTAAAGCGTGATTGAACTTCGAACAAACAAACAAATAAACAAACAAACACGCAAACTTTCACGTTTATAATATTAACATAAAGGTATTGGATTGAACCTGTTTTTTCCAGAGCTCTCAAGGTATCAGAGGAGAATATCTCTACATTTTTATCTTGATGATGCTTGTTTCCCATCATAGGGGCACGTGACAAAAAATCTGCTATCAGCATACTTTTTCCTGGTTTGTAAATTACATTGAATGTAAACCTTTACAAGCGAAGAAGCATACGTTGCAGTCGTTTTGGAGCTGACGTCAAAGGCTTCTTCAAAATTGTTTCTAAGGGCTTGTGGTCTGTTTCAACCGTAATGTCAAGTTTTCCGAAAAGGTATTGTTCAAATCTTTCCAAAGCGTAAACAACTGCCAAGCATTTCTTTTCAATCTGTGCATAAAAGGATTCTGTTTTACTTAGTGTTCTGGATATGTACGCAACTGGCTTACCCCCCTGCAAGAGAGAGGCCCCTAAACCAAACTGGCTTGCATCGCATTTGTACAGTTGCACATTGTCCATATCAAAATACTGCAAAGTTGGAGCTGATGTAACCATCCGGACCAGCTCATGGAATGTATCATCATGTAACTTTTCCCACCTCCAAACAGAGTCATCTTTCAAGAGTAATCTCAGTGGTGCTGAGATTTCAGATAATCTAGGCATAAACTTTCCTAGATAATTTACAAAACCAGAAATCGCTGAAGTTCATTTTTATTCTGGGGAGGATTCATGTTGACAATAGTTGATATTTTCTCAGGATCTGGTTTAAGGCCATCAGAACTTAATTTCTCTCATGCCAATCATGCATTTCTTTAATTAAATTGAATTTAGGCCTAATATTTTTTTCGTGAGATCTTTGCAAAAGTGCTTTCAAATTCTTGTTATGATCTCTCAGAGCTTCTTCCTCCGAGTCTCCGCTTACAAACACAACCACATCATCAGCTATTACAATTATGCCTTCAAGACCTTCAAATTGATCATTAACACGTCGCTGAAATTCCTCTGGAGCCGAACATATACCGAATGGCAATCTCAACCACCGATATCTCCCATAAGGCGTCCAGAATGTTGTTAGTTTACTTGCTTCATCTGTAAGCTGAACATGCCAAAAACCGTCCTTTAGATCAAGTTTGCTGAATATCTTAGCTTTCTTTAGCTGAGGTACAACTTCTTCAATAGTAGATGCCTGGTAGTGTGAGCGTTTGATTGCTTTATTCAGTTGATGTGGATCAATGCAAATGAGGAGCTTATTTGGCTTTTTAACCACTACCATAGCGCTGATCCAATCAGTGGGTTCTGTTTCCTTTTTAATAACTCCAAGGTCTTCCAATCGCTTGATTTCTTCCTTTATTTCTTCCTTTAGTGATACAGGAAATCTCCTGGGTGGGATTACTACAGGTCGCACGGATCTATCTAGCTCGAAATCATACAGTCCATCAAAACATCCTAGGCCTTTTCCGATATCTGGATATGTAGACAGCATTTCATTGGAATTTTCAGAGCATTTTATCTAAAACACCATCTCATCAAATGAAATAAGTCCCAGCTTTATACAATCTTGGACACCTAGTAACGGATTATGAGGAGTTTCAATTACCTCAAAGGTCAGCCTGTGTCTCCGGTTCTTCCACCAGATATGAATTTGAATTTTCCCAAGCGAATATTGAGACTCACCTCCATAAAACGTTAGTCTAGTGTTGCTTTCTTTTTGTTTGGGACTCCCAACTAATTCCTGCAAAGTACCAATCCCAATAACATTGCATGACGCACCACTATCTATTTGACATTTCAGTTGCTTGTTTTGCCCCTTAACACACATAGGAAGGTTAACATATAACTGCTTCTTAGGGAAATCGTCATCGACGTTGTAAACATCATCATCACCACTATCAAAACTTGGTTGATCGTTACATCCGGGAGCTGTCCTAAATTGCCTTACTTCACGATTGTTTTGCTTCCATACTTTGGAAAAGTGGTTTTTCTTTTGACACTTATTGCAAACTTTTCCGAATGCTGGACAGTTTTTTACACTCCAACCACAGTATTTACAAAGCTGCATGTTATTATTGTGCACTTTAAAGCTTGTTTCACACTTCTCGTCAATAGGACTTTCATCGTATCTCATTTGGGATGCAAAAGTCTCTGACTGTTCATCGGCAACGCACAATTGAGTGGCCTTATCCAATGACAGATTAGTTTTAGACGATAAAAGTTTCTTCAGTCGTATTTGTTTTACTCCAGCCACCAAACGATCACAGATTAATCTCTCTTCTAACTCATTTTTTTGTAAATTTACCAAGGAGTTAAAATCACACTTCCCTGCTAGCACATGAAATCGGTTGATAAAATCTTTGCATGTTTCACCTGCTTCTTGTATAGCACTGTTGAATACAAATCTATCATAAGTTACATTTCTTGCATCTTTGAAATAGTCATCCAATCTAGATATGACTTCTTCAACATCTGATGGCTCATTACACAGTTTATTTATTAATTTTACAGCTTTTCCACCAATAACTGTAAGAAATAATGCAAGCTGTGTCTTCCGATTTGTCAGATTCATACTTTTTGAGCTGCATGCTTGTGCTAAGGTGATGTAGTTCTCCCACTGACATTTAAATAGCTCCCAATTTTCTGCTGATGATTGCTTGTCCGTGAAGTCAAATTTGTCTGGAACTGGTATATTATTCATGTCTCGTAATTCAAAAAACTGACACCATGTTGATAAATCTGATTTAAAGAATTAACAGTTTAAAAGTATTTCAGAACGCATTTTAATAATGAACTTATAATCATAACAACTTGAAAAATCTAAATAAAAACATAATCACATGTAATGAAGAATCACATGCTTCAAATTAAATTACTTACTTAAAATTAAATTCTAACACCATTGCCAACAACACCAATATAATATTGCCCTCTTCTTCCTCGTTCAAGATAGACACCTTCAAATACTTACTCGAGGGAACACCTTAACAGCATCTTCCTGCCTGAGTTTAGTGATGTGTAGTGTTTAAGTGCCTAATGTAAACTCACCTCACAATATTAATTTAGGCTAGGCCTATTCTATAAATGTTTAAAGTTAATAAGTTAACAAAGATATATGAATTACAAAAGGTGTTTTATTTAAACAAATGAACAAACATGCAATGAGAAAAGGCTTGACGTTACAATGAAAGGACTGACAATGGTGTGTGGGGTTGAAATTAAAATGAAATAAAAGATAAGTTTGAATAATAAAGGTTCAAATAATTTCGATGTGATATATCTCAGGGTAGGGTGTCGTGCTGGCTTGAATGCTAAGAATTAATAAATTTAATAGTGTCCAAATAGGCCTAATTAAGGTGTTAAACTTACAAATCCCAACAATGAAAAATCTAATTTTGATGTTGTCCAAAAGATAAATCCAATTAGTACTGAATTTAAAAGAGTTTAAAAGAAAAGTTTATACTTAATTTTGAAGATAACAATGATGGAGTTGAGTCCTCTTGAGGTTTAGGCTACTGTGATATAACTTGATATAAACTGGTCTTCTTAATGATATTAATGAATTTGATTTAGATAAAATTTGGACTCCTTCTTCTAACTAACTGTTTCAACTTCTGCAATGGCTTCCTTCTCTTTCAATTTCAATGTTCACATAATTCATTGTTGAACACATGGATCACTGTTTCACTGCTTCTTGAATTTTGATTCCTTAAGGACTAATTTTGAAATGATATTATAAAAAATTTTGATGTATTGCAATTCTCTTACATATTTAATAAATAATTAGGTTGTGGGCTTTAATATATATATATATATATATAGGCTATGGAATGAATATTATTAATGATTAATTGAACATATTAATGAAATTATATAAATTAGGAAAATGAATATTAGGCCAGCCTTTCTGAGGAGTGATTATTAACAAAGGTGTATGAACAAAAGTTAAGATTTTAAGAAACTTAATACTAAATAATGAAGTAAATGACATTAAATATTACACTAAGTGGTGCCTTTAAAGGGTCACACTTCTGTTCTTTGTTTTGGTGTCTGGTGGTGGGTCAAAGGAATGTAGAGCAAGCTAAAGCTAGGTGGTGCCTTTAAAGGGCCACACATGAAAGTTAGTGTTCCAGCATGGTGTACCCGTGGTGTTGATACAGCGTCTTTCCTATGTCATAGTCATATTATATGCACACACCCACACAAAAAATGTCATGCTAGTCATAGTCATCCTTTGCATTTTTATCGCTAACTAAGTCTGTTGTTATAGCTTGTGCATAGTTTATAATTTGTTATCGTTATTCATTACCATAGTCTATTTTTTGTGAAATGTTATTATTGTTGCTTGCTTTTGCCCATCATTTGTTACCATTATTACTACAGTAGAGAATATTTGTTAATATTAATTATAGTTCTTATGTCAACCAGTTCTTTATTGTTAGCTTGTATTTATTATCATTGCAATCCCTGCCATCTTGTTAATTTAGTTTTGTACCAAACTGTATTAAATGGAGAAACCGTTGGAATAAATAAATAAATACAAATAAGCAGCTATTTAATAAGTAATACGATAATTTTGTCTATTACGATTGTGTTACTGTTTATTATACTATCGATATGTCAAACTATTGGCAAGAATGCAACAATAAGCTACAACCGATTAAATCAATCGATAAATAATTTCAATACACTTGATTGCTTACAATCGAAGTTTACTACAGATGATTTTTACTCCTTATGGCGTAAAAGAGCATGTATTAAACATGTATGTTTGTATGTTTAATGCATGTATTAAAAACTATTTAGCCTAGTTAAAAACTAAATTATTAAAACTATTAAAAATCAGCAAAAAATTATTTTGCTGCATTCAGTAGCCTAATTTCATTAAATTTAGGGGTGTGTAATGCATCGAAATTCCGATTTGATTTGATTCGATGCATCAAACTCAACATGAATTCAGTGGTTAACTATTACTATATAAAAATATAGTATATTACTAGTTATAGTATATATACTATATACTACTAGTTAACTAAACTATATACAAAATATTTGATTCATGAGGGAGTCAGTATCCATATACGAAAAACGCCTGTAGAAAGTCAATGCAATGTGCAATACAGGAGCGTATTGATGTTGCATATCCTTTACAAAGGTGTTCTTATTTAATTAATTCTTTGCTTGTAAATATTGCTTTGTTTTATAATTTTTTGTTTTTGACATTGGAAATGATGAGAGGTTTAGTTTTTTGTCTTGATGTAAGCAGTGTGAGTCATGTTTTACTACTGTAAACATAGCCAATTCAAGATATGCTACTCCAAATTCATTCTAATAATAACACAAGTCTGAAAAATTGTTACTCAATACTTAACTAGTAAGATTGATGTTTTAGGCTGATAAATTTTGTATTTTTGGAGGTCTGATTCTATCCTCTCCTTTTATTAATGCAAACCAATTGAAAGTTTCAGTATACATTTTACAATTTTTTTATTTGTTTACACCAAAACATATCTTTATTTGTAAAATCAGTATTATAAAATAGCACTGACATTTCCATAAATACAAGTTCTTATAATATATGATTGAAAATAAATATTTTTTCACATAAAATTCATATGTTATGTATGTGGTGAGGCCTAATACCATATCAACAAAAATATGCATTACACAAATGTGGTAAATTTTATTTATTGTTAATCCATTTCATTGACAAGTATGAATAGAAAAATGCCGTATTGCTTTGAATCGAGTTGCATCCAATCAAATTGAAAATCTTTTTAATCAAATTGTTGTTTCAAATCAAAAATTTGTTATGCTTTGCACACCCCTAATTAAATTACAATTTTATTAAAATACATTTAAGTTTTTGGTTTATAATTGAACCATGTAATTAATGCTTTGACCTATTAATTAGTTGAGGTTTTAAACCTACCTAATAGTTAATCATAAATTCCCAGGAATTTATGAATTGTGGGAAGATTGCTAACAATATTTCCTAGGAATATTTCCTCGATTTTAAATTTCCAGCAATTTCACATCACTAGGCCAAGTTAGTTCAATAAACAATGTGCAAGCATAATATCAATATACAACACACTATCTTTCAGAAATGCAATTAGAAAAATTGTCTAGGTATTGTTTTTGAGATGCTAAAGTTATGTCAATGTAATTTTAGAGATTGATCTATATTGACAACGTTTGATCCGCCTCCACATAGTCAAGTCTCTACTGTTTTCATTTTGTGGTAAATAAGTGTAAAATAAGAGTTGGCCACCATAGGCCAAAAATCCGTATCACAGAGGTGAGGATTTAGGGTGAGAGTAATATAAACCTGCAACTTGAGCAATAAACTCAGTCTTGTGATAACCAGAACAACACAACCTCAAGTGAACAAGCCCGAATGTTTAGTCTTGACATCAGTTGTCTGCTGATTTTGGCCGCCAAATGAACTAAATCACTCAAGAAACCAACCTGCAAAACTAGTTGTTGTGAATTGTCATATAGAAGGGATTAAAGAAAAGTAAAACACTACTAGTCATGTGTCGATTCTCGATACCACCCTGGGACATTGGTATTGGTGTCGAGGATTGATCGTAAAAAGTCCATACCAATACCTGACGTGTCTGCGAAGATCGCACAAACGATAATAGCTGCGATCACGGGTGACAACAATAACGTTTCCGTGACTGCGGGAGACGGTCAGAATTCGGCCGCAACCGCGGAAGTCGAAGATGATGTCCACACAACCGCAGAAGATTATGTTAATTTTTCTGCAATCACAGAAACTGACGTTGATTTATGTTTCCGTACCGCGGGAATATTCATGACATTGCCGAGACCACGGGGGACGATCAGAATATTACCACGGTCGTGGCAGATGACGATGTCTACATAAGGTGGGAGAATTTTGCTGCGATCGCAAAAGACGGTGATGATGTTTCTGTTACTGCGGGGATATTCAGGATTAAACAATTTAAACAAACAACTTAAACAAATTAAACATCACCATAATTATCATTAATTAATTAATTAATAATCATCATAATTTTAAACAATTTAACATCACCGTGACCGTGGGAGACGATGATGATGTCTCTATGACTGCTGGAGATAATCAGAATTTGGCCGTGATCATGGAAGACAACGATGATGTTGTTAATAGAGTATTTTATATTTGTTGATCCGATTATTTTTTATGGCAACAGCACTCATTAATTGTCTGATATACAGTATATCATAGACGCCTAACTTACTTGTCGACTGCGGTTAAGTCATTGGAAACATAATGTTGTAATTCAGGGAAACTAATGATGGTTATAACAATTTGGTTTTTCAGACTTAACATCAAAATACACAGTCTATCCAAGACGGATATTTAACAGATAGTGAAAAATATTGGCTCGGGTCGACCGAATCGGAACTGATTTTTTGGATATTCACAACAATAAAAATATTTTAAAATCCTAATAATAATTTTTTTAAGGGTATACAGTACCTTAGAAGTAATTATGAACCAGTAGAATGGAGTGATGTACAGACTAATAGCTTATTTTACATAACCTTAAACCATAACCTTATTTTACATAACAGGATAAAGTGATGGTGTTTATTATAATTCACTCAAATAATTTAAATGCATTTAGCGTGCCTTTACAGAGGAATGATGAGCGTTCTCCTCAAACCAGCGACTGTGGCGGATAGCAGATAAGTGGTTCTGTAAGGTCTTGTAGTCCATGTGTATCTCAGGGTCCAGCTTACGCAGGTTGTACTGCACGGTGCCAACCAACACACGGACTGCCGCCTCCGAGTTGCTAATTTCAAAGAATCCCTTGTCATTTGTGCACAGTGCCAAAACTGAAATAAAAACAGAGGTTTCCACCAACACATGGCACAGAACGTAGTGAATACCTTATTTTAAACAATAATTTAAATAAAAAAAGCCTGTTGAAGAGCATTTTGTGAGATGAATTTTTCTAGTTGACATAGACTTGAAATTCACTTAATTTCAAAATAATTTTTGTTAAAGAAAAAATTAAACGTTGTATTAAGTGTCAAGTGTAAGGCTATAGTATTCTAATGAGAATCTATCTATCTTACCTGAGAAAAGTTGTTTATTTCTATGTGGACATAGAAATAGAGTAGGATTTTCAAGTCTATTTATAAAACAAAAAGGAAATACCCCCGCCGCAGCAAACCTGCAGACTAAGCAAATTTCCATTTGCCTGATTGGATTTACACTAAAATGTCTCCTTAAAAATATCACATCTATTCCCTATTTAAATAACATTAGTTTAACGAGTACTTAGGTTTGCTGCAACAGGGAGGGTAAAAAGGTGTTTTTTGTAAAATGTTAATAGTTTAGTATGAAATGAATGCATTTTCCAAATTTGATAAAAATATGACCATAAACAAGCAAACTACAACTACTTTGCTTTAGCCTACTTATTTTTACTTATTGATTGATTGATTGAGATTGACAGTTTACTTATTCACCATAAGAATAAATAATGTGATAGACATTAATACATTTCATTTACCTTCATTTGCATTAGTTTTCTTGAGATCCTCCAAGATCCGGTTGCCAAGAGCTCCTACACACATCTTAGTGGGCAAAGTTTTTAAAACCACAACTATATCGGCTACATTGTGTCCTGTCAACATTGTCCCTTTCTTGAAAGAACCAACTTGCCTTGCTTCTTCTACTTGCTAAAACAAAACATCTATCTTAATCACAAACCGAAGGAATCAATGAATAAAGTATTCCTTACAGAAGATGAGGTGATATCTAAAAACTGCAGTAGAATCTCAGTAATCCAAAACATATGAGAGAAGGAACTTGTTGGATTATAGAGGGATTACTGAAGATATCAGCAACATTTTTTCAACTCTCTCTTACTACAAAGCTACCTAGTTACTGTTTTAGAGTGCGTAACTGCTGTAAGAATTGGCTTGATGCAGAACTATTTGTAGCCTACTATGCAGCACTAAGGTGTGGCTCAAGAGCTCGGGACTGCACAGTCCGCGACCAGACATTGGTCCCAAAGAGTGCGACCAAAGCGGCGACCAAAAAATGGGTTCACGAGACAGAGCGTAATAATATGAAAGCCGGACTTATTTTTGGTTGAGCGCAAATCGAAGCGGAGCCTTATGACAGGGATTCGCAGGGAACTTTTGTTAAAAGGTTGGCAACAACGGGCAACAACAGCCTGAATCACATGTGAAGCTACTGCTCCTGACCAACACACTTCCAATTAATAGGATGATCGTGAAATAAGGCTGAACCAAAACGATTATTACTCGCATATTTTGTTGTCTCAAAGCTTGCCAAAGTTAATTGTAAAAAAAAGCCACATTTGTATGAAATAAAATAATTGAAGTCATTAACGAAATTTATTTTTCTGTTTGCATCATTGTATTTCAATTTATAGCCTATATGCATGTAAATCAAAATCTTGGGTATTTAGGAAGGTTTCTTGGATAGGCTAGTTTTAAAATGGTACAATTGGAAGATCTATAAGTATGATCATTTTAAATTCCCTACTTACACAGGCATCAAAATTTCCAGGAGCAACAACAAGATTGTCAAAAGCAGCTTGAACCATATTAACAAGGTTCAGCACTGCTGCTTGTTCTTGAGGAGTTGGAGTCAAATCTGTGTTACGTTTTAGAAGAGCCTGAAAACAACGTAATCATTTTAGGAAGTTTTATGAAAAATTCTTAGCTAAACATAAATGGCCTTGAAAGTTTATCCTTAACAAAACAATTATAAATGATACTGTAGGCAACCTTTTAATGTGATGTGCGTGGGACAGCTTTTTTTGTTGTAAGAAAACCAAAGTCTGTCTTAAATTTAGGACTGTAATCTGGGGCAAAATGTTGGTGCAAACATAGCTTACCGTATTTTATTTATAATTTATTTTACATACAGTAGACTCTTGCTCATCCGGATCGGCCTTGTTTAGCTCCCGGTAGTCCGGATCGGCAATCGTGATTTTTTTTAGTGGCACAGCACAGTAGAAGTCCGATTATCCAAGCGAAACGGGACCGAGACTACCTTGAATAATGAAAAAAAATCGGATAACAGGGCGGTAAAAATTATTACCGGTGGAAGTGCATATGCCCGGGCTATCATTACTGTGGACCTGGAACAAAATTCGGACGAAAAAATAATACCGGTGAAAGTGCATTAGCCCGGGCTATCATTACTGTGTACCTGGAACTAAATTGAAAAAACTACTATATACAGTACTGTGTATTTGCTCGACTCTCGATAGTCCGGATTTTTCGTAATCCGGACCGGACCCCGCCACATTAGTCCGGATGAGCGAGAGTCTACTGTACTTATCTTCAGCACACCCAATTCTTTAAATACTGTAACTTTGAAAATGTTGAATTTAAAATATGAAATTGATATGGCAAATTACTGTCACAGAGATTTGGGTACGATGTGGCCAACTAAATATTGAATTATAACTATTACTTTCTCCGCAAAAGATACCATGAAGTATAACTGTAATTACTTCAGCCTAATTTTAAACAGTTTTCTATAAGGAGGTAAAAACGAAATGACTACTGTAGCCTAGTATGTTTAAACTTCTTACCTGTGTAAATGCTTCTTCAGATCCTGGAGACAGAGGTTTCACTCGGGGGAAGGCTTGCTCACAAAGGGCCATATCAAATGGATGTCTGGGGACAAACGCTGGAGGGAAATTTTTCTTTGCAAAGAATGGTACTCTCATTCCTCCACGACCCATCATAAAACCACCCCTGCCTCTACCTCCTCGAGCCATCTTTGAACCTAAAGCAGCAGGAAAAAATTAGGCATTCTGTATTTCTTATCTTACACTAACAGTTCTCATAGGAAATTACTTAGTTGTTCACATCTAGGACAGAGTAACTGTAAAATATATCAAACAAGATACAGTTTCACATGTGTCCTCCATGACAATGAAATGAAAACATTAAAGATAAAGGATACAAACGATTAAGCACAGTGATAGTTGTTTTAGGGAGTTTAACCTGGTTTACTATAAACTTAAACTCTAAACACACCGGCGTCAACAGACGTCTTACTACGTTTTCGGAAGACATCGCTGACGTTGCTCCTTATGTTACTGTGTACCGGTACCTATTTAAATGAGAGTGTTCACACCGGCGTTTTTATAAGTGCCAGTCACCGGCAAGGTACAAGTCGCTCGCGTCACTGATTACGAGCATGCACAATAGTAATCTGGGCTGTCACCGTCACCCTCCAGGCTGAAATATGCTCAACAATTTTTAAGATAATTCTTAAGTCAAGAGATTAGATGATGAAATCTGCCAAATAGGTTTCTTCTTCAATAATTGGATAAATTTATTTCGATCTTTGAGATGCTGAATATACGAGGGGGTACCCAAAAATAACCGGAATTTTGTTTAAAATATAGGCCTACATATATATTTTTTTTTTTTTACAAAACAACCTTATCACCTTCAAAGTACTCTCCATTGCACTTTATACACTACTTATCCCATAGTTTTTTCCACTGTTCGAAACATGCTTGGAACTCCTCTTCAGTGATGGCTGCCAGTTCCTCCGTTGTTTTTTTCTTGACATCATCCACACTGTCAAATCGGAGACCTTTCATGCCCCTTTTCATCCGTGGGAATAAAAAGAAGTCGCAAGGAGCCAGATCTGGTGAGTAGGGTGCGTGTGGTAGTGTAACCATGCCATTTTTGGCAAAAAACTGGGCGACAGAGATTGCCGTGTGCGCAGGCGCGTTGTCATGGTGAAAAAACTAGTTCCCTTGTTTGCCAAAAATCAGGTCTTTTGCGACGGATGCTGTTCCGTAGTCTTCTCAAGACTTCAAGATAAAACACTTGATTTACTGTCTGGCCTGGTGGAACAAATTTTGAATGGACAATCCCCTTCACATCAAAAAAACAAATGAGCATTGTTTTGACACTCTGTCTGACGGCACTTTTTTGGTCTGGGTGATGATGCCGTCTTCCATTGGCTGGATTGTTGTTTCTTTTCAGGGTCGTACCTCTAGCACCAAGATTCGTCGCCTGTAATTATTTTGGACAAAAAATCTGGATCGGCTTAAAGTTGCTGTTTCAAATCACGGCAGGCTTCAATTCGACGTTACTTTTGAAAGTCAGTGAGAGCACGAGGCACAAACTTGGCGGCAACCATTTCATGTTCAAATCTTCGGTTAAAATCTGTTGAACTGAGCTCCATGATAGCCCACTAGCCTCTGATATTTGCTCGATAGTCTGTCGTCGGTCTGCAAGCACAATTTCTTTCACTTTCACAAGATTTTTGTCTGTTCGTGAAGTCGATGGTCGTCCAGAACGAGGTTTGTCCTGAATTGACATGTCACAATTTTTTAAACCGAGAAAACCACTCGTACACTTCGGTTTTCCCCATAGCGTTGTCTTTGTAGGCTGTCTTCAACATTTCAACTGTTTCAGCGGCATTTTTGCCAAGTAGAAAACAAAATTTCACAGCAGCACGCTGTTCACTCAAACTTGCCATTGTAAAAAACGACAAAATCACAAAACAGCACTAGCAAAAACTAGTACTGCACGGGGACAGACCACGTCAGGTCAACGCAACAGGCGGCACTGAACTGGCTATAAGCAGCGCTACATGAGCCAAGCGGCGAGAATTTGTACTACGCAAGCTCCGCCCACGGCAGAACTATTCCGGGAACTTTTGGGTAAGTTTACCCCCTCATATGATGTAATAACTTAAGACCATATGTATATGTGAATTATTGATCACCTGTTATTTTGCATTTATTTTGTTTGTATTATTTTTTCTGATTACTATTAAACACAAGTACTAGAAAAATACCGGTATGGATCATAAACATTAACAAATGACGTTGTTGGCCCGAATCCTATACTAATAGCATTAAACGTATATGTTTTGGCAATTCCATTTAAGCAATGTTAAATAATGTTTATTTTCGGGCCAAAAACGTCATTTGTTTAAATGTTTATGATCCATACCAATATTTTTCTAGTATTCATGCTATTAAAATATGAGTTTGATTCAACTGAACTAATTTACTTATTATTTGAAAATGTAACACTGGCGACGATAAAAACGAAGAATGGATGAACAAGAGTTAAATAACCTAAAGAAAGCACGAACTGTAGTAAAAGGACAGTTGAAGAAGGCAGAAATATTCCAGTCTCAAGGTAGTCTTACAATGACTGAGGTGAGTGCTAAACTCAAAGCAATTACTGACCAGTGGGAACATCACAAAAGTATTCAGGACGAAATTGATACATTAACCGATGAAGAAAACTTGCAACATGAAATAGAATGTAGGTGTAATGTCGAGGATAAGTATTTAAATCTTACAACAAAACTTCAAGAGTTGATTAAGAATGAAGGTTCCAACACTAGGTCTACACCACTTCACCCAATTAGCAATCCATCTGAGGCGACACATAGATCAATTCCCGGGTCCTCATTGTCGGGTAGTATTAATTTTACACCTTTTCACCCACGGGAAACTGTTACAAAGTTCATAAAGAGACTTGAATGAAATATTCCAAGACCTTAAAAATCTAAGTACAGATGGCAATGCTAAAGTTTACATGCTACTACACGCTCTTACACCCCAGTTACAGCAACAACTTTATGATTTATGTGCACCTGAAAACTCACTTACAAAAGGCTACAGTGAGTTAGTTCAGATACTAAAGGATTTTGTAGAACCACAGCCAAGTCAATGGGCTTTACAACATAAGTTTATTTCTCATACTCAGCAAGAACATGAATCCATAAATGAATTCTCAACAGAACTTAAGAAATTAACTAGCAACTGTGACTTTAATTGTGATTGTGGGAAGTCGGTTGCAGAGATGTTTCTTAAACTTCAGTTTATCCGTGATTTGAATGACATAGATATTCAAGCCAAACTTCTTCAAGAACGAGACGAGATAAACGCACGTTGTGACATTGTTAACCAAGCACCAGCAATGGAAAAAGCTAAATATGAGAGCAAAACTGTAGGTGGATTACGATAGTAGTGATAGATAGGAACAAGCTAAAGAAAATGTTGTCTCGACAAACATTTCAAGAATCCGGCACGAGACCCAACACAACATTTGTCAATCTAAAAGAGAAATGTTACATTTTCAAATATAATAAGTAAATTAGTTCAGTTTCTGAATCAAACCCATACTTTAATAGTAAACAGAAAAACTAATACACACAAAACAAATGCAAAATAACAGGTGATCAATAATTCACATACACATGGTCTTAAGTTATAACATCAGTTAAATACATCAACTCTCCCCTCTGAAACGTTTTGGTAACGATACCTTGCATTTGAGTAGTTGGTCAACGAGGTCTGTACAAAGTTAACCGTTAAATGTTTGGTGTCAATGTTGCTCCGTCCCTTTGGCAACAAGTCATGGACAAAACTTTACAAGGTATTTGCGGAATGCAATGCTTTTTTGATGACATTATTATACAAGACATCTGATGAACTCTTGAAAAGATTAAAGGTTGTTCTAGAAAGATTAAAAAGTAAAAACTTAAAATTGAACACAAAAAAGTGTAAGTTTTTTTCAAACTAGTCTTCAAAATCTGGGACATATAATTGATGCTCAAGGTTATTTATAAAACAAAGAAAAAGGTCTCTTCAATTCTTCAATCTTAAACCGCAAAAGACCTTCACAAATTTCTTGGCTTAATAAACTATTGCAACAAATTCATAACAGATTTAGCAACAATCCTACACCCACTCAACCAACTACTTAAGGAAGACGCACACTACAATTGGACCTCAAAATGCGAGAATAGTTTTCAAAGGGTCAAATCAGAACTAGCAAGTGATCGGGTCCTTGTACATTATAATCCTGATTTGCCTCTGGTACTAGCAACGGATGCCTCTCTGGTGGGCCTTGGTGCTATTCTTTCAATCGTTACAGGGATGGAAGTGAGAGACCGATAAGTTTTGCCTTGCGCAGTTTGACAAAATGTGAACAGCACTACAGCCAAATTGACAAGGAAGCCATTGGCATCTACTGGGGGCTTAAGAAGTTCTTCTCGTACTGTTATGGACGGAAATTTACTCTGATTACTGACCACAAGGCACTCGTATCCTGTGATAATATTTTTATACATATGAACTGTTATTATTCCTTACTGTATTTATGAATTTATTTTTTGTCTCACAGTTGTTCTTTGTTTACTATTTACATTTTGTATTTGTATGTTGACTTCAGAGTTTATTAAAACCTATCATTAGGTCTATTCATAATGAGTTTTATTTGCACTTCAATTTAATAAACTCTTTTCACAAGTCATGGACAAACTCCTCAAGCCTGACCGATTTGATGTAGAGCCAGAAAGTGATGGTGCAGAAGAACAATGGCTGCATTGGTACCAGACTTTTACCAACTTCCTTGAGGAATGTGACTCTAATGCAACAAATGAAAAGGTAAAACTACGTTTACTTGTTAATCACATTAGTCCATCTGTCTACAAATACATCTCTGGAGCTACAAAATTTGATGAAGCTATAGCTATTTTAAAAGAACTCTATATCCGTCCTAAGAATGAGATTTATTCCAGACATCTTCTAGCAACTCGTTTTCAGAAGTCAGGGGAATCAGTTGACCAATATTTACAAGCTTTGAAAGATTTAAGTAAACCTTGTAATTTTTCCCAAGTTTCTGCAGAACAAAATAAAAATGACTATATTCGTGATGCATTTATCAGAGGTTTGATTTCCCCAGTTATCCGACAAAGACTTCTAGAAAATAAAACATTAACTTTGAATGAGGCTTTTGAGAAAGCTAGAGTTTTGGAATTAGCTCAGTATCAATCAGAATATTATAACAAGCAACATTCTCAATTAAATTGCATACAACATTCTACTACTTCAGAACCAGAATCTGTCAAAAGTAACATGTCCTCAAATAATGCAGAGGAAACTTGTTTATCAGCCACTTCCTGGAAATGTTATTTCTGTGGTTCCAGTAAAAAACATACTAGAAGTGAATGTCCTGCTGCAAATCATATTTGTCATTCTTGTGGCAAGAAAGGACATTTCATGAAAGTTTGTAAGTCAGGAAGTAATTCATTACCTCCTACAAAACTTGACTCTAAAAAAACTTTCAGCAAAAATCCAGCTACATGTGCAGCTGCAACTAAATCTTTATCTAAATCTACTATTACGATTGAAGTAAATGGGATTAAAACTGATGCCTTAGTTGATACTGGTAGTTCGGAAACATTTATTAGTAAATCTCTAGTAGAAAAGAGGGGAATAACAATCTTTCCAACCACCGTTAGTGTTACTATGGCTTCTACTTCTTATCAACCAGTTACAGCTGGCTACAGTCTTGTTGATTTGTCGATTCAAGGTCATATTTACAACAAAACTAAACTCCTTGTTTTAGACGGCTTATGCGCTGATGTTGTCTTAGGACATGACATTTTCAAGGAACACTCAAGCGTTGAAGTCTCATTTGGGGGTAAGAAACCTACGCTGAAGGTGTGCGGACTTACAGCAGCTAAGGTTGCACCCGTCCACTTGTTTTCAAACTTAACTCTTGACTGTAGACCTATTGCAGTTAAGTCACGACGTTATTCAGAAGAAGATTCGAAATTCATAAAAGAAGAAACTGAACGCTTGTTGAAAGAGGGTATCATTGAACCAAGCACTTCACCTTGGAGAGCACAAGTACTTGTAGTTAAAGGTGAAACAAAAAAGAAGCGAATGTGCATTGATTATTCCCAAACAATAAATCGATTCACTCAACTTGACGCCTACCCATTTCCCAGAGTTGAAGATGTCGTTAACAAAGTTTCAAAGTTCAGTGTTTTTAGCACTATTGACCTTAAGAGTGCTTGGGTTCAAGGACAAATTAATACACTACTGACATAGTAAGATTTTTTGCGACGACGTTGTGGGTCCTTACACTCGAAACTGTAAAGAAAGTTGATAAGCTAAAGGCCCATCTCATATCCTATTTTAACAAAAAAAATACTGATAAAAATTATACCAATAAGCGTTTCCATTGCACATGCTAATTGTATTTAATAGTAATAATAGGTGTATTTGGGTATATTGAGCCTATATTCAATTGTTGAAAAATAAACAAAAAAACTTTAGACATGAATTAGGCCTAAATTATTTAGCTTTAGGCGTACAGAATCATAGTTTGAATTTACGCTCAAAGAAAATCTGGTCTGTAGTGTTATCTAATTTTTTTATCAATAAGGAAACGCCTGGTGACTAAAACCACTGGTTAGGTTGGCATACTTTGAAAACATTCACAGAAATACCTTGTCTACAAGGCTTATGGGACCCCATTGGACCTAAAAGAGACTAAATTTAAATAGGAAAAACAAAGATTAGTCAATTTTATAATTTAACCTAAATAAAACAAAACATGCAAATACACAAGAATAGGTAAGTCACAGCTTGATTCAAAGTAAACACCAGAAGAGAAACTCTGTTAGTGGGCCTACGCTTCTCATTATGGTAAATTAGGAAGTCTTCACTAAAACGTGTGCCTAAAACTTACTAAGTTAGTAGGCCTAATATAAATTCTCTGAGACACCAATCTTAACCATGTTACCTACGCGAACAGAAATTGTGCTTGCAGTTGGTTTTGGAAGATTGGTAGACTTTGAAAAATACATTTTTTACAGTTACAGTTTTTATTTTTCGGAAAATACCGGAACTTACCGAAAAAAGGGTAAAACGGGAATTTTTTTTACTCAAAATATGTCATGCAAGAATTTTTTGGATCCGATGAAAAACACCGGAGATAGGATGAAAAAACTGAATAATCGGTTAGGTTAGGCTTGGTTAGGTTAGGATAGGTTTGATTAGGTTAGGTTTGGTTAGGTTAGGTTAGGCTTGGTTAGGTTACGATAGGTTTGATTAGGTTAGGTTAGGTTAGGTTTGGTTAGATTAGGTTAGGCTTGGTTAGGTTATTTTGGTTAGGTTAGGTAGGGCTTGGTTAGGTTAGGTTATTTAAGGTTAGGATAGGTTGGGTTTTCGTAAGGTTGGATTAGAATAGGGTTAACCCACGATTACTAGAAAAATACCGGTATGGATCATAAACATAAACAAATGACGTTTTTGGCCCGAAAATAAACATAATTTAACATTGCTTAAATGGAACTGCCAAAACATATGTTCAATGCTATTAGTATAGGATTCGGGCCAAAAACGTCATTTTGTTTATGTTTATGAGCCATACCGGTATTTTTCTAGTAATCGTGGGTTTAACCCTAACCTTACCAAGCCTATCCTAACCTAATCAAAACCTAACCTAACCTAAGTAACCAATTCCAACCTAACCTAACCTAACCAAACCCATCCTAACCTTAAATAACCTGACCTAACCTAACCAAACTCAACCTAACCTAACCTTCTGATATGTTACGGTTAACCCTATTCTTATCCAACCTAACCAAACCTATCCTAACCTAAAATAACCTAACCAAACCTAACCAAACCAAACCTAACCTAATCAAACCTATCCTAACCTAATAAAACCTATCCTAACCTAAAATAACCTAACCTAACCTAATCAAACCTATCCTAACCTAAAATAACCTAATCAAACCTATCCTAACCTAACCAAGCCTAACCTAACCGATTATTCAGGTTTTTCGTCCTATCTCCGGTGTTTTTCATCGGATCCAAATATTCTTGCATATTCTTAATCTACACAATATTCCGCATATTTTGAGTACCCACATGACGTATTTTGAGTAAAAAAATTCCCATTTTTCTCTTTTTTCGGTAATGTCCGGTATTTTCCGAAAATAAAAACGTCATTTTCGGATTCAGCGTGAAATTTAGGTCATTATGGAAAAAAAATTCACTTTTGCGAGTAGTCACTACGTCGGAATAATTACCCAGTTTTTATTACAGTAGGCCTAATTGATATAGGCCTAGGCTAGTAATAATATCGATTATCAAACGAAATTTTCAATTCGATAGTTTCAATCAATATTAGCATAGGCCTAGTCCATTGAAGAAACTGTACCCCCTATTTCACCTTGCAAATCGCGTTTGAAAATCGAGAAAAATGCTTGAAATCGGAGATTTTAGGTGCATGAAAAACATCTTAGGCGTTTCCCCCAAAGGTGCCAAAGGTAAAAAATGCTTAAAATAACTTAGTCTAATTTTGGTAGATAGGGCAAAAAAATTCAATAGGCCTATAAGTTAGCATAAGTAGTACAAGTTCGGTAGCCTATTACGCTACTGTACTAAGTTAATCAGTTAATGTTGTGGTAATGGTGTTAACAGTAGGCCTAAATACAGTAAAGTAGCCTAAGCTACAAAAATGAAAAATAGCCGATATTAAAAGAATTGCACCAAAATGACGTAGGGTATAAAACCAGCACAAAAGACGAAAATCCTTAAAAGACTGCTTTGATTTTAACAATCTTAGGAAAGCAACTAGCAATTTAACTGTTAAAAAAACAAACAACGTAAATTATTTCTCCAATTAGGGAATTTTTTTTAGTAAAAATTGATGTCAAGGCTTTGGATGCCGGTACCGCTAGTGAAAATTAATCTCGATCTAAGCATAGCCTACCGGTAACATTTACAAAATTAAATAAATAATTGTGCCCATCTAACTACCGGGTGTTCAATATTATTTTCAATTTCATTCTTATCTAATCCATCTTCAAAATAAATTACCTGTTTTCAAGCTGCTCAAATGTATTGCTTCAAAAAATCCTAACTACTTAGGTTATGGTTATGTTTTAGGTTACGTAGAGGATACGCGTCCGGTAACCGGACGTGGATAAGGCGTACGGCAATGACGTCATGGGGTTGCGGGAGCCTGGAACGCCTTTACTACAACAATACCATGACCAGCCATCGGTGGTCGTGGTGTAGTGGATAAGGTGCTCGGCTGATATGCAAGAGGTCCAGGGTTCGAGTCCCATTGGTGACTTTAACTTTTTGTCGAAGATTTTGCATTGAATACCATTTATTCTTAACTGTACATCTTTTATTAGAATTTTTGGCATTTATAATTTTTTAATAGAGAAAGAATTTAACCTTAATTCGATTTTTTCATCATCAGCAAGTTTGGTTGGTTAGGTTAGGTTATGACAGTAATTGCCGGACGTCTAATCCACGTCCGGTTATCGGACGTGTATCCTCTGCCTTTAGGTTATCTCTGCTCTTTCAGAATTAAAGAGCAAATAATTATTCTGGCTCCGCTCTGGGGCTGGCTCCTGTGGTGTTTACTCAAGGGAGGTACAGGAGAGCATTCGATGACGTCAGCTGTCAGATCTCCTCATGAGGGTACACCTTTACCGCAACGATAAGGAAATCAGTAATCGGTCTCGGTGGTGTAGTGGATACTGATAATGAAAAAATCTTAGACAAAAAGTTAATGCTACCAGCGGGATTCGAGCCCGGGACCTACAACTCATCAGCCCGGCACGCTGACCACTAGACCACCGAGGCCAATGTCCACAACCCGTATTGTTACGGTAATAGCGTTCCCTCAGCTAATAAGAAGCCCACAGCTGTCACCGTAGGCTCTTCTATACCTCCCCTGAGTAAATACCTAATCCGAGGGTGCCGGGTTCGAATCCCGCTGGCAGCACTAAATTTTTGTCAACAATTTTTTTTCATATCAGCAAGTTTGGTTGGTTTGGTAAGGTTATGACAGTTTAATTTTATAATTAAAAATTATAAAATTGAATTTTAGGCATTTATAATAATTATTTTATTTTATGAACAAAACTATTTTTAAGATCAGTAAACCTTCATTCATTTTTTTTCATTATCAGCACGTTTGGTTAGTTTGGTTAGGTTATGACAGTTAAATTTAATAATTGAAAATTTTTAAGATTAATTTTATAATTTTTCTTAATTTTATAATTAACTAGGCGTAATAGACTGGAGTCTAAACCTTCGCTATATCATCACGATGTTGTCCCCTTCCCCTGGCACTGTGGAGAGGGGGAAGCACAATTTTTATTTCAGCTGGAGTTTTTTAATACGGACAAAATGGGAGCATTCTGTTGGCTGAGGGCACACCATTACCGCAGACAATATAATACCATTGACTTCATATGAGCTAGTTTTATAACTATTTTTTTTTCAATTAGTAAACCTTCATTCTATTTTTTTCATCATCATCAAGTTTGGTTAGGTTATGACAGTTTAATTTTATAATTAAAGAAATTATAAAATTGAATTTGAGGCATTTATAACTTTATTTTATGAACAGAACTATTTTTTTTTATTCGTAAACCTTCATTCGATTTTTATTAAAAGTCTTTTTCATATAATCTGCAAGAATGGTTGGTTAGGTAGTTTATGATAGTTTAATTTTATAATTAAAAAATAAAACATAATTTAAAATTCGAAAATTAATTTAATAAGTTTTAATTTTTTAACTCTCATTTTGTTCTTATTGAAAAACTGCAGCATAGGGGGAGGCCTTCTTTTAGGCAACCTTTCATCTAGGTACCATTTCACTTAAATCACTTATCAAGTTGGTACCGACAACTCAAATCGGTCAGCTAGGTCCCGGCCCCTCCCTTCTGGGGGAAGGGCGTGGCTTCGCCGTGGTCACGTGTTTCGCGGTGCGGTCGCTTACCCTCTACACTTCTGAAAATTCCCGCGACTTCTTTGAATTACCCCTACTCCACCCAAATTTCAGCCTTCCTTCGTCTCGTTTCGTGTTCTGTCTGTTCTGCGTTTCTTCTTCTTCTTCTCTTCTTAGATCTGCTGCTGCTGCTCTAGCTCTGTCTCTGTCCAGTGTCTAGTAAGTTTGAGGTTGGATTTTGGAGAATTTATTGTTTGTCAATTTCAATTGTCATACAAATTTGTATTTTAGGTGTGTATTTTCAATTTAGGCCTAAGTTACAACTACTACAGTTTAAAGAACCATTTTTGTCATCACAAAATTGAAAGGTGTAACTTATTGACATGGACATGGTCATTAGAATATTAACGTTTCAAGCAAATTCAAATTAGTTTCTGGTAGCCTATAAAATAAATTGGGGGTACAGTTTCCTGGGCTTCGCTAATATCGATTGAAACTATCAAAATGAAAATATTGATTAATAATCGATACTGGTATTTAAAATATATCTATTTAAACTGCACTTTATGCCTTACGTCCTACACTATAATTCGAATAAATATATTGATCAATAAATTGATTATCTCATTTAATATATCAAGTTTGGTTAGTAAAGTTAACCTAACCTAACTTAGCTAACCGAATGAATCGATACATCAAATAGGCCTAGTCTATCCATTAGTTGCATACTGCGCTTTTAGTTGGATTTTTAAACTCATAGAAAATTATGACTATTAGTTTTAATATAACTTCCGGTACTAGACTATTGATCGATTTCGAGCAACAAGTGCACTAGTTTTTTTTATATTTTTATTTTTTATAAGATGCTGACAAAGTATAAAGTTTTTCGTATGACAGTTTTAGTTTACCAATTGAGTTTTTAGCATTTTATAGCATAGCCTATACGTATTTGATACTCTCAGCAGCTGGAGTAGTGTGATTTTTTCTTTGATTATTGTGGCTTTACGTGACAGGTGGAGGTGGATGGCTATAACTTACAAGGTTACATGGTACACATTAAATTCATAATGATTTGCCTATTCCGGTAAACTGGCTTTTTCGTAGGACTACGCTTCATTGCTCTTTATAATTTTAAGAGATCTATTGTTCAAGGCGTCAATGGGCAACTAACCTAAGTTTATCGCCATTCTACCGCATTATAACCCACCCTACAGGGCCCGGATTTTGTAGGTAGCAAATGCGCAACTAACCTACCGCCAGGGCAACGGCCATCAAAACATTTTTATATGTGATAATAAACCTTGTAGCTTAGTCTAAACTTAGTTGATACTACTAACAATTTGGTGGGTGGGTTATAATGCGGTAGAATGGCGATAAACTTAGGTTAGTTGCCCATTGACGCCTTGAACAATAGATCTCTTAAAATTATAAAGAGCAATGAAAACAAAATAACTTCGCCATCTTAAAGACATCTAGGTTTAGTATTCATGACCTTATTAATTAATTGCTCTGGACCTTAATATTTGAAAGTTCTCATTAATTACCCAACAAAGCATACAAATAACCCCCTTGTTACAACCAAACAAAGGGGGTTATTTGTAGGTAACACAGTTTAGTTGTAACACAGTTCACATTTCTAACACATATGTACTTATGTGTTACCTGTATTAAAAATGTATTTAGTATAACTATTGATTGTACTCAAAACGTTTCTGGGAGTACCGTAAACATAAAGATCAGCGGAACCAGGAAGGACGGCCCGCGGCGCGATTTATAAAGAACCTCTTTGCGTTACTAATTACTCCATTACACACGACTAAAGAATTCTATTTGAAATTGCTTGGTTATATGCTGAAGATCATCTCATTAGCTACAATTTTGTCGCTTGAAGTTTGCTTCTGACAAAAAAATATAAAAAATCCTCGCTTAGTAACTTTTTCATGTCAAGTTATGATATTTGTTTAACATTTTTAGTTGTTAAAATTCGAATTACGATTTAAATAAGATTATATTTATACTGTCAGATTCTGGAGTTAATGCAGATTCTGAATATATAACTTTAATTGCAGTCAACCTATTGTATGCACGGCCAGGAGCGTATTAACAATCGCGTGCACGGCTTGAGGAACTGACATATGCCTGCAACATGTGCCTGCAACTCGCGCATACGCAGGTCCTCCAAACTACCGCATGCTCATAAATGACAGGTAATCATAACCTCAAATTTCGTTGAGTCCGTTGGAGGAAATTTTCAAAGCCACTTTGTACGCGCAAATCTCTCATCAATTGATTAAATGCACCTTCCAATGCTCTTTTAGCCAAAAAAACTTCTTATCCACTATCTAGGTAGTTTCCTTCTAAGTTCATTGTATGCACCAGCCATAAATAAAAAAGCAGAGGCTGTTATGTCATCCATGGTGATTTGTAGAACACAATATAATCAAAATCAGCCACCGAACCTCACCGCATCACAATAAAAGAGAACACTGCCTTGTCTGCCAGTTGTAGTCGCGGGTCTTGTGCCTGGAATGGAAACGGCATGACAAACTACGTGCGACATGTGCCTCGTCATGGTCTCGACATGTGCCTCGACTTGTGCCTGCGACTTGTAGGAATGGAAATGTAGCTTAAGGGTACTCACGGCGTAGTGCTTGATATCCTGACCCTAGAAAAGATGACGTGCAGTCAGTGGTGGATCTAGAACAGTCACAAGGAGGGGGGGACCAGGGTGTCTGAGAGGTTCGGGGGTACCCCCTCCCTCCCCAAAAATTTGTTTAAACTAAGTCTTCAAAAATGGCAGTTTTATACCATTTCTTTGTCCTAAGTTAGTGTGACAAATTATTTTACGCAATTTGTATGCACTACTGTATTACATGCAGTCAAAAATAAATGACATATATTTCCAAACTGCGACTGCCCCCCCCCCCCCTCTGGATCCGCCACTGGGGTGCAGGAGTACTATACCAGAAGAGCACAAAATATAGACTTTTCCTGCTGTCGTCTCAAACGTACCTAGAATAGCTATCCTCGTTCTACTATTAACTACAACTCATAACTGCCTACTCATTTGCAGGAGATGGATGCACCCTCCTTCAGAAGGCGCTGAAAGGAATACTAATTATAGGCCGCTGTACTCCGTAAAAGAACTTAAGGAAGAGCACCTAGTGAGATAAGTGTATGTCTGCCATATCATCCGTTAAACAGCCAGATTTTTGAAGGTATAGTTTATTGTAAATATTATATATAGAGTTATTTATTAAATCACTTAATAATTTACTAGCTTCTGTGCCCGTTCTTCGCAACGGGAAGATGAACTATACCGCCTAATCCAAACAGTTGTTAAGTAGTCCGAATTTATGAACAAAAGCCACCAAATGTTGGCCTACTGTATAAAAACAATTATGACCAACATTGTAATTGCCCTACTGTTTACGTTAAAATATATCAATAACATAATATTCATTTTCATATTTGAGTTGTTTTGTCTCAAGATCAATGAACCCACTATAAAAGGTATAAAATTACCTCAGTACTGCCAGATTGATCCTGTTTAGTCCTTATAGATTACGGGTTTTAAGGACCTAAGTCCTCATCATGAGATCTTGTACAAGAACATTTAACACTGTAACTTCGAAAGGGTCATCAAGAGTTTAAATGCGAAACACGGACATATACTATTTACAGTCAGACGTTTTATGAACAAAACGAGTAGGCTTACTGACAAAAACTTACAATGTCCAACCCCAACCTTGTGCGCACAGTTGCAGATGAGGGTCATGACTGCGATGCGGAAGATGGTTGGGCAGTGGACTTTGTATAGCTCGGCTCCTTGTTCATCAGCTGTTCTTGTTTTTTTATTAGAGTATCATACAGAGCGTTAGACTGTAAACTGATTTTGTCGTTTAATAATGTGTTAGCTCGAATTTTGATTGTTTTATAAATTTCAAATTCTTCTAAAGCATCCATTCCTGTATATTGCTTTTACAATCAAAATAAACTATGCCATGGCTCGGTCCCCAGGTACTTATTTCAATTCAGGAAATTAAAGCCTTCACAACTATTATTCAACAAAAACTTCTTTGCACTAACTTGATCAGGGAAATATAGGCCTAGACAAAATATAAAAGGTTTAATTTACCTGTTGCTGATCCTGTTAAAACTGTTAACAGGGGCAGGCCAAGACCATAAAGCACTTCATCCAAAAATAAAATTATTGCGCACCCCATACAGTTGTTTTCTTGAAGTTACAAGTTAAGGCGTCCGATAAAAGCCTGTAGCTTCCCAATTAGATCCTCCTCAGGAAGATATCTACCTCTTGCCACATTAACAAGAGTTATTCTTCTAGCAAGAAGAATAACTCTTGGTAATGTGGCAAGAGGTTAACATGTGTCTTTAACAAGCAATGAAAGCCCCTCAAAGATCGAGTTTGTGTCGCACGTTTGTAGGCGGAATAAACCAGTTAAAAACTTTTAGTTAAGGGTACCTATGGTAATTTATTGTAAAATAAGACCTTTTTATTTGAAACTACCAACTACACCAACCCGCATAATTTGGCACCCCTGAGTATTTTAAAATTGTGACTTTCTTTACCAAGATTAAAATGTTTGTTTCAGGAAGAAAGATGTAGCCCCAGCTCTGGACAAAAATATTATGGAGAAGGTTGGCCGCTGTACAGGGCAGCTATAGTTATTATTATATGTTGCCTTTTATTGTTATGTACTGTTTTTATACTTTACCAATAAACCTTATATTTATCTATAGCAGTTAATTTTGTTAAAATTCTTACCAGTAAACTTCTCTGTAATTTGTAAAGAAAACATGTAAAAATGATTATATATTTTATTTTGATCTTCTAACTATTTTGACAGTTTTATAGATAAAATATTCTTTTTTTAGATATATTTTTTTATTGTTCTTGTTCGTACATGTCTCAGATCCATAAAGATACATAAGAGTATACATAAAGATAAAATGATATTTATATTTATATTATATATGCGAGTGCCAATCTTAAGAAGCAAAGTTAATATATAGCTAGTAAAATAAAATAATTTTGGTGTTTAATGACTAATGAGTGTACTGTAAAAATGAAATAAGTAATTCAAAAGTTGAATCAAAAACTCTATTTAGCCAACCCAATAAAATCACTCAAGAATTTTCCTCTGAATAAATGTTTGAACTTCATTGTCTAGAGGTGTTAGGTTAATGAGACATAAGACTGCTTAAGGGTGTTGCTCAACGTGTAATGAACAAAATTAAATTAAGAAAAACAACAAAAGTAAAGCAAAAGAAAACTTTGAAAAGGCAAAGATCAACAATAATAAGATAAATAAATTTACAATGTTATAATTTACAAGAAAAGAAAATCAATTAAAAATTTAAAAGAATGAGTTACTGACAAACTATATGACTTGTTTGTTTTACAAAACTTTAGTTATATATTTTATTCTTTTTACATACTGTTTATTGTCCCAGAAGCACACGCACCGATACACACACTCCGAAACTCTCGATCTTCTTGGTCCAGTGGCCCGTGGTGAACTCCTCGATTTGTTTCTTCAGGTTCTCCAGCTCCAGCTGAGAGACTCCTCACCCCTCCATTTTCTTCATTAGGCCTTCTCATTGGCTGATTGGGTGTTTGACTTATAGGTTAACGATGTTTCTTGGAAGTCAGCCCTACCGGTCATCGCCTGGCTCACGTCAGCTGGGAAAGGAATTTGTAAATCGATACTCATGCTCCTGTTCAACTCTCTTCACACCAACTGGTCGACTATAGTCCTCGCCACCCTAAGTTGAGGCAGCCAAAGGCCGCACTAGATATACGCCGTGCGGCCTTGGGCTGCCTCAACTTAGGGTGGCGAGGACTATAAGTGTAATGTAAACAGAGTATCTGCTTAGATGAGCACCGTGGGTACGGGGTTAATCCCCTTTCTTGCAATGTAAATCTATGTTGTAAACTTCTTGACATACGAGAACTACTTTAAGGACAATTTATATAAGGCGTACGCTCATTCTTCCCGTATTGGGGGCCTAAGACATTGAAAAAGGCTGTGCTGGTAAAAGCGACCAGAATACACAGTAAGACCGAAGACCCTAGTTGTTGCCGCACATAAAAATTATACTGGATATATAGCAGGTATGGATACAAAAATCATGGATGCTCAAACAGTGTCTTGCACAGCAGATCATTTTGAGAATGCCAGAGGTCTTGGCACAGATGTGCTGAATGTCTGGCCCAAAGCCCAAACGCACATGGCGAGTCAATAAAAATCTGGGAAATAGTCAATATCCAGAGAATTTTGTTAATGCCAACAATTTTTAACTTATTCTTGGTGGAATCAACCATTATCTTTGGTCAAGTCTTAGCTAAGACATCATTAAGAGACTGAGACGGTGGTGTCATCCTGTAATTCAACTACTAGGAGGTCACGAGTTGTGGATGTGATACTTCGTGGTTTGAATTAACGCCCTTACTACGACTATCCGCAGTACATCCTGATAATTAGACCAATTTTTTTATACCAAGGAAAAATGTGGTTCGGATTCTACTATAAACTGTAGGTCCCTATAGTTTCCATTAGCCCAAAGTATGGGCTATTAATTGACAGCTGTGTCTAAGGAATATGTCAGCCTTAGTCACTAACAAGGATACAAAATCGTGCCACTCATCCATCCTACACTCATCTCCATGCATACTGGTACTTGGCTTAAAATACCTACTTTGTATGGTTGCCATTTCAAATTAAAGTATTAAAAGCCTAAGGCAAAATTACTCATAATCATAGAGGGAAGCAACTTTCCACAAACAGATTTATATCATCAGCGAACTAAGGGATCTTGATAACTCTCTTGATGCCTTTAAAGAATATGTACAACTAAAAATATCTGTAAATTTCTTTTGATGTTTTCATGATAAATATGCAATGCAATACAACAAAGTAACTTTTGAACATTAAAAATAGCTGTTAACAACAAATTTTTCGATAAAACTCTTTACAAAAATCTGAAGGGCAGGTCCAGAATTGATGGCCTCTCAAGTCCGTAAATTGCATCTGTGATGTTGTTTAGTAAGTTCAACGCTAAATGATTATCATAGTTAACTTAACTTATCCAATCAATAGTGTTATTAATACTTATGAAGTCAAACGGAACGGAGTGAAGCCCGTGGATAACATCTAGCTGTCTAGTTGATATAAAACACGTTTTTGAAAATAATTCGATTGATGCTTTAAAAGCAAATGTTAGGCATTTATTTTATGAGTTATTTAACTTTTCATACAACAGATCTATGGAACATAACAATAAATTATTCTCTTTAGCGCTCCTTTAGCGAAGCACGGGTATGGCGGCTAGCTATAGTACGCTCTATTTCGCAACGGGTACACAAGTTCAGAATACATTTAATTGTTTGATGTAATAATTAAGTCAATAGCCCAAAAGTAAACACATCCGATTTATTGTGCATCCTATGTTCAATTGTGTTTTGGATTTTGTCGCATAACCTAAAACCAGTCAAACGGTTACATGGAAATTGTGGGAAATTTCGCTCTACAAGTGCCTGATGCATCCCTGCATTTATCCCACTGAGCTAGATTTATCCAACAGTGTTGTCATATTGAGGGAGTAACACTAAATTCAGGGGCGTAATCTCGCTGGATAAAATTAAAAGTCTGCAGCAACCCCTATTTCAAATTTTAAAGGGAGCTCTGTCTGGAGCTCCGTTTTTATATATTCTACTACTGTATTTAACTTATGGATTTTATTTTGTACCTTTCATATGTGTTATATTTAGCTAATAATCTTAACATATAAAAGTAAAAGCCCTCACTCAAAAGTAATTGCCCTCACTCAATGATTTATTACTAATCCAACTTCCAGACTAGCTAGAACGTTGAAATTTGGTGTACTGATTCTTCAGGCATTAAATAGGAAAACTAAGTAGTTTTTATCCTGATCTGACTTTTGGGTTCCACCCAAGTGGTTCTGGAGTTTCCTTAACCTTATAAGTATCTATATTATTAAAAGACTTTGTTGGATTTTGTGTGCAGCAAACTGACCCGGATAAGTTTGAATGTTTATAGGCATATTGGGTATCTATATATTAAATATATATACCCAATATATTTAATAGGCAAACACGAATTTTGTGACGTATCCGTTTTGAAGCTGCTATGCATCCGATCACCACGTAGATAAATGCTTTCCATTGACCTACCTTTATTGATTGGCATATCACTGACAAATGATCACTATAATGTATCTCAAAACATATATAAGACCTAGAATAATAAAATTTTGGATTGGGACGACAATCCATGTATATGGTGTAGATGTACAAAGTTGGGGGTTTTGCAAAGTTCTAAATTCAAGGGTGGTTTAGGGGATTAAATCTATTTAAGAAGAAATTCGAGTATGCAAGATATTATATTTTGGTCTGTAACTTAAGCTACAATGCTTGGATCTTAAATCTTATGGAAGATCGGTAGTGTAGAATTAAATTATCCACAACTTTTGTATTTCAAGAGTGTTTTTCTATCTCAAACATATTTCGAGTAAAATAGGTTTACATTCAAATAAACTGTGAAAATTTGCTTGTTCCGCCACCTAAAAACTAGTCAGTGTCCGTACGTTTAACCATATGATTACCAATCTTTTATTTTATTTAATAGCATTATTTATTTTATAATAATAATGCATAAATCAATAAAAGCTGTTAAAAACCTATCAAGTGTACTATCGCAAGTATAGCTACCGACATTATTACATTTTAGGAGCTTGCTCCCGTAAACATTTGAAATCTTCTATTCTAAAGCTTCAATTCAGTCTAGGTTGTTATCATTAACCGGAACTGCTACACAATTTGTTGTAAAACGGTGATAGTTTTCGTTAAACGTTAATAGAGTCAATCTTCTTATATTTAAAAATAAATTTAACCGATTTTCATGATTGAGGTCTCTAATTGAAGGTGTGCACAGATTTCACACTAAGCATCAGCATATATATTGATCTACTGTATTACTCGTCCAAAAAACATCTATTTAACTTTTTCGAATTCTTACTTCAATTTAAGATGCATTTCACCAGTTATAATTATATAATCCTACATATTTTGGTCTAAGAACCTTCAGTGAAATGCCGGCTTTCCATTTAAGCTATTAATTAGTTATCTAAATCGGACGGACTACAAGCAATAATTGCAATGTGAACAACCAACATATAAATTATTTTTTTATAAGGGTTTTCTATGATTAAAAATCAATAGGTCCACTATTGTTTATGTTTTTTCATGTTTTTGACGCAAAATAGTAAGTTAATTAAAGGTTTTAATTTGAGCTATTTATCGTTTGAATCAGTTAAGATCAAGATACTCAATAAAAATTTATAAATTTGATTATTGCTCGAATATGATTTTCATTTCAACGTTGTAGAGTACCATGGGCCCTCTAGTAATTATTAAATGTACAGAAGGGACAACAAAATTCAAGAATAATATCAAATCAAGAGCATGCCGAGACAGTAACGGGGAACATTATATATACAGTATATCACTAAATAAAATAATGTTTTTGTGTTACTTTTAATCCTACTTTAGACTATCTGAAATACTTTTCAATAAAGTTAGAGAAAACTAACTGTACCATTGGAAAATTTGGCTTGGAGTATGATAATGAATGAAAGGAGATATGAATACTTTAGTATTTTTGGTAAAAACATCATTCAGTTGTTCCATTTCGGTAGTTCCGTTCCGTAGCGAAGTCAGTGACAACTTCAGCAGGCTTATAGTAAAGAATAAAAGACGAAAAAGTATGTCGGGCGATGCCACCGGCAACAGCTAGTTAATTAATCAAATCTGACCCGTTAATACTGTAGATTTAGTTACAAGAGAAAGTAGCCTAGCAGTGACCCAGGGGCATGGAGAGAAACAGGTTCGCAAGATGATGGACTTAAGTTCTAACTAGATATTTTATACATAGTCTATAATTTCCTTCGGCATTTATACTGCCTACTTTGTAGCCGTAAATATCGGAATTACGCACATTACCCTTGTATGGGAATGTTTATTGCTCCAGACTTTTGGGTTGGCAGCACTCTTCACCCCATAACAACTACTCCCTCCCCCAGAAACCTTGCAGCCAATGAGAGCAGTCGATGCCCCCACCACAAGAGCAAGAGGGCGTTCATTACCTCACCAAATTGAAAAGTAACCAACCTGACCGATTTCAATATCGGGCAGGTAGGTCCCTTCATCAGTTTGAAAGGTTACCTACTTGAAGGGATCCCAGCATAGGTTGTGTGTAAAACAACGCGGGCTCGTTTGATTTGGACGCCGTCTAGAGGGGAGGTGGAGGGAGAATCATTTCCCCCACTCCGCAGCGCCAGGGCACAACATCGCGATGATACAGCGAAGGTTTAGACCTAGACTCCAGTGGCCTAAATAGTGAAGTAAAAATTACGCGCTGTAGGTGCGTTTTCCTCCAACTTCAGTAACCGCGCTGCGTGCTACGCGATTAATTCAAAGAACGCTGCGTGGCCAGGAACAGCGTGATTAAAATTTTACGCTGCGCAAAAGTGTTTTCCTAGAAATCCGGCAATGCGTTGCGTAACAAGCAGATTCGCGGTTTCCACAGTAGCGTTCTGCTATGGATCGGAGAAAAGTATGATGAAAGTATGTGATTTTTAGTTATATGTGACTCTATTCTGATACTGCTATATGTATTTATACGAATAAAGTTTATTTTGAGTTTGACTTTGACTTAGATCTAGGAGCCATGAGGGTGCTTTTAGTACTCTTATTAATAGGCACCTGATAGACAATGAAGTCAAATTTAAGGAAACTTTTTAATTTAAGTAAAGTCGATTGCGGTAATTTTTTTGGCCTATCCCACTCCAAAGCTTGTCCTTCTTCAAGTTATTTTTTAAATCAGGATGGCTCATTTTCCACAGAATTTCAAACTCGGACACACAGTCAATTAATAAACTGTCATCATCAACAGTGAACTTGGTAACATTACTACAACTTATCGTTTTCTCCATATTTCCAATGTAAACAATGGCCCAGTTCTGCAGCGTGGTTCGCAACTGACTGCTCTCGAGGCAGTGGTCCCAATCACGCTGCGCGCTGCGCACTGCGCAGTTTGTGGTTAGTCGCGCACCGCGCCGCTAGGAAAACAGTCTCAAGGTGCGTTTTCCTCCAACTTCAGTAACCGCGCTGCGTGGCCAGGTTATTAGTTTAAAACGGATCGGTGGTTCCGGCAACCGCGGAGCACGAAGCACGCAGCGTAACAGGCTTAATCGCGTCGCTAGGAAAACGCCGCTTGTGCCTGCTCTCTACTACAACGCTGTTAACGGAGGAATTTTGAACTAAACTATGATGTCATCGTTGCCTCATTTGTACCTCCCTTCAATCAGACCCGGCTCCTGTCTGTCCAGAGTCCTGCTGAGTCCTGACTGAGGCTGATTAGTGATTAGTGATTGGCTGATTCCGATTCCCTCATTGACTTGAAATCGAATTAAAATGGAATGAGATAAAAAAAGGAATATAACCAAGTGAAAAATTGGACTGAGTATAGGACAGTACTGAGATTGAAATTTAATACAATTAGAGACTCGCCGAAGCCGAAGGTCAAACCAAACCATTAATCATAGTTGTGTGCCTTTTTGCAGATGATACCTCCCTGACACTATCTAGTATCCAGCCCTGCCTAGGGTCACTCGAACAAATGGCATTCCTAGAGGCAAATACGAGGAATGCCATTTGCTTCAGTGATTTGATGATAACCTTCTGAAAACCAACACTGCAAAGACCCAGCTTATCAACTTTCGCGTCTCAAACAGGTCAAAGATCCGACCGAATCTGTATCTTCTTCTCGATCAAAACATTATACATTCTGTACAGTCTGTAAAATCTTAGGCATTCATTTAGATGAATGTTTAAATTTCAAATCTCATGTTGAAGTTGAATACGTAATAAAACGTGTAAGCGCAGGCATCTTTGTACTTCGAATTGGCCACAAAAGTCTCGTCGGAAGTTCTTCTTTCTGTGTGCTATGGCTTAATATTCCCTTATCTAGTTTATGCTCTACCTGTTTAGGTATCTTGAAAACAAACGAATTTCCTTCCTTTTTAAAATTAAAAAAATCATTCATGTCATATTTTCACTTTTCAGAAGACGATCTTGTAAGGAATCATTCAGAACAGCTGCTATTTTGACTCGTCCTTCACTCTACATCCTTGAAACGCTTTCCTTATTTGTAAAAAAAAATCAGTCAAAATTAACACCAGCACCAATTGCAGCACATACTCCTTACGCACATCTGACAACCTGAATATCCCTCTCCATTCAACCTCATTTTTTAAAACATCTTTTGTATAATGACATATACAACTGTTTAACCAACTTCCCCAACAGCTAAAGCTAGAGACTGATTTACTTAAGTTTAGAAAAAAACTAAAAAGCATATATTAGTTGAAAAGGCTTGCTACAGCGTTCGCAAATTCTCAGCTGACAATGTTGACATGTATAGTCAGTTCTCTACACATTGTTCACGGCGGACCTCCCTGAAAATCCTAATATCGAAATTGCAACCTTCGCTGATGATACTGCGCGCTATTATGGCCTCTCATGAAAACCCTGCGATAGCTTCACAAATGTTGTGCAGACTGGACTCGATGCTGATTGACTAAGAAAATGGGGGATCAAAGTAAACGAGAGTAAATCTGTCCACACAACCTTTACAAGAAGATTATAGACACGTGTCCTCCAGTTACCCTAAATATAATGTTCAAATCACACAGAGAAATGAAGTTAAATACTTGAGATTTGACAAATGACAGAAGGCTTACTTGGAAAACCCATATCTGGAACAAGAGAATTTCGTTAAATTTAAAATTCAGAAATCTTTCTTGGATATTAATTAAAAATTCAAAATTAACAACAGAAAATAAATTGCTATTTTATAAAACTATTCTGAAACCAGTGTGGACGTATGGTATTCAACTGTGTGGGGGACATCCAGCAAATCCAATCCGAACATCATCCAAAGATTCCAATTTTAAATTTTAAATTACACTAGTTTTGAATTTTCTCCATGACTGTTAGGCACACAACAGCGCTTCAATATACTAAATTATTTCTTTTTTTAAGCTCTACAAAACGGTTTAAAAAGAAATTGTAAAATTTTTTGTTTTTAGGGTCAAGAATGGGAAAACCCCATTTTTACCCCATATAACCCCCCATAAACCCCTGTTCCCATGGTCCGATTATGCTAGATTGCGAACTCGTTCGAATAAACATAGGTTTACACGTTTGTACCAAATTTCATCAAAATCGGATAATTTTTGCTCGAGTTATCGTGCTAACGGACATATATATATATATATATATGAATTTGAATGGATGGTGTTTTTGGCCTCTAGGGACGTCAAAATGAAAAATTAAATCGGTGCCGGGTCCAGGTCTTACCATGACTACTACGGTATAGCTACTTCCCTATAGGGAAATTCGCTAAAATGTACTTTACTTGACGTATAGTGCAGTAGAAATAACCGAAAATATAGCTTAAGGTGGAACTAAAATTGCAACACAAATGATTCTTGCTGTGAATGGTAGGTAGTATGCTTCTAATCAACATACTAAAAATATACATCCGTACTGTGGCGCAAAATACGGTTTTTGGCCGCCATCTTGAAAAAAGTGTCAACATTTTAATATTCGTAAAAATAACTTGTTGGGTATCAAATTATAGGAAATTTAATGCTGAAAAATGTTATAATAGTAACATAAGCACTATTTAGAAATACGATCGTAGTACAAAATACCCCCGCCGCAGCAAACCTGCAGACTAAACGAATTTCCATTTGTCTTAATTGATTTTCAATTAAATCTAGTAATTCAGATTTAAAAATCTTTGTACAACTAAATAGAGTTCTACTGGACCGATTTTATTAACTAATGGGTCATTGGAAGGCGATTCGTGTAGATTTTCAAATAATTATGAAAGTTTTATTTTTTAAGATTTGCTAGGTGAAACCCGTCAACGTCGACAATAATTAGCCTAGGTCAAAAAAATCAAATCAAATCAAAATCTGCTTTATTTCCAAAAAATTTTTACAATATATACATATACAAAATACGAACAATAGTCCCGCATAGGCCGTAAAAGACCTGTGCGCGGGACGAGCTCTATTACAAATTAGAAATATTCTTAGAAATTAAAACTAAGGGTTACAGCTAGTGCTAAATAAAAGGTAGTCGAGTGAATGGAGTTGCAGTTACTGATATATGTTCGCTAAATATTGTTTGGTGTACTTGTGTATGAGTAAAAATTTAAAAACGTACGTTTTCAGGAAAAGCACTTTACAAATTTTGTCCCCCTTTTTCAAAACTTTTATTATTTTTTTTATTTCATTAACATTTGAAGTTTCATAACATATCCATGGTAACGCAATATCTTTGGTAGTTTTTTTTTTTTAAGAGCATCTTTAGTGGAAAAACACAATATCCTGTCACGACCATAACAGACGTTTAAATGAATATTAAGAATTATTATTTTTATTACTATGTTTTGCTATAAACTAATTTACTTTTACGACCATTATACAATAAAAAGGTTACTGAGCTTTTGGTATATTTGCACTTTCTAGAAAAAAATAAAAAGACTCAAAAAATTGAAAAAAGCCAATAAAATCTTTTTAAGTTTGTATAACTCCGAAAGAAATTACCTGAGACCCAAAAAAACGTTATGTTTGTATAGAGGTGTGTGTCTTTTGTGTAAAAAACATGGAAATAGGACGATATTTTAATTTTTGAAATTTTTATGATGGAAATCATAAACGTGATGTAAACAACCACAGGTAGAGACACCTGGATCTCCACAAACATGCATCACAAGTCTGAGGTTGGTGGGAGGCTCACTACTTTGTCTGAGGAAAATTGGCATATTTTAAAACATTCGTTGATAATACATTTTGGGAGAACCATTTTTGAATAAGGAACGTATCTGTTTGCGCTACATTGAATGTTTGGTCCCAAGTATTACCTTTGAATATAACTGCAGTGTCGTCGGCAAATAAAAAGAGCTTTCCTGTGATTGGAAGTTTGTCTAAATTATTTATGTAAATAAAAAAAGGGATGGTCCCAGCGTACTGCCTTGGACAACTCCGTAGTCTATTTCACGTATATCGCTAAAATTGTTGTTAATAGAAACTAACTGGCTTCGTTTATTCAAATAACTACTAAACCATTTTAGGGCCAAACCACGAATTCCGATGCATTCCATTTTATTTAAAAGAATATTTCTATCAATGGAATCAAATGCCTTTGCAAGGTCAATGAACACAGTCAATGCTTTTTCATTTCCGTTAATATACTCCGAAATATATTTATTCATAGCGAAGAGAGCATCACTAGTATTTTTACTCTTCCTAAAACCATACTGGCATTCTGATAACAAATTATTATCTTCCAATTTTGACACATTTTTCTAAAATCTTAGACATAACATTCAACAGGGATATTGGGCGATAATTGTTTAACTCTTGCTTTGTGCCAGATTTATACAAAGGAACTACTTTCGCTATCTTAAAACGGTCAGGAAATTGTCCAGAGAGAATGCTTAGATTAACTAGGTGTTTGAGTGGTTAATCTAAGCATTCTTTCTGGACAATTGAGGTACTGTTGAGGTTACAAGCAAGATCTTTTTAACTATAAATCGATGATAGATAACTCCATTTTTAAACAATTTGGGTCGTTTATGATTTAGCAGTGTGCTTTAGGTACGTCCGATCTCAATAATCAATAATACATTTGTAATTGAAGTAAAAATAAAAATTGAAAAAATCTAATTTAATTGAGAGAGAGAGAGAGAGAGAGAGAGAGAGAGAGAGAGAGAGAGAGAGAGGTGTTTGGCCGAAGCCCAGCGGTCCCTCCACTACCCCTGGTTTAAGCCAGAGACTTATTCACCAGGCCGCTTTCCTGAAATATCTTCGGATTCCTCTTCCTGCTGTCAGCTTCAATCCATGTCCTTCCAGGCACATTCTGTGCCTAACCAACACCTCTCCCCTCACCTAGTACCCTCTGTACTAGGGTCATCGGATTTTTTTTCTTTCTTTCCAATCTTCTTAATTTTATCTTTCTTTCCTAACATTTTTCTTTTCAAATTCCAGCCTGTCTTCCTGCATTTTCAAATTCATGCTTTTTCTTTCCTATCCTTCGGCACATTCTGGCAAACTCCAGCGCAGATTCTTTGGTTCTCAAGAAGTTGATCTTCTCCCAATCCCATGTCTTTTGTTGGAGGAATTCCCTCGTGTCGCTTCTTTCTTCTTCATAGAATGGGCACTCCATCAGTACGTGCTGCGATGTCTCCAGCTCTCCGCAATGAGTGCAATGGTCATCATCGACGAGGTTGAAACTTTTCAGCTTTGCCTTGAAGTTGCCGTGTCCGCTGACGAACTGTGTCGTGTAGTGATCGGTTTCCCAATGGACTTTCTTTCTGAACCTCACATCCGGAACGAACGCAAAGGTTTCCCTTCCTTTTGTGCTAGACTCCCACCGTCTCTGCCAGTCAACGAGTGTTTCTTCTCTTCGGATCCTCATGCTATCCTTGATGTCGATACCTTCTTCTTTGTCCCTTCTTCTCTTAATCCTTTCTTCAACCATCAAGTCAAGCGGGATTACCCCGGCAATCACTCGGACAGCTTCGTGGGATATCGTGCTGTAGCCCTTGATCACACCCAACAACAGTTTTCTCTGCAGACTCATCAACTTTGACTTCTCACCTCGTCCCCTCATTCGTTGGCCCCACATCTCACAGCCGTACAGCATCATTGGTTCAAGCGCACCGATGTACAATCTTCTCAAGTTCTCGCATCTCATGCCGTTGTTTGCCTTGGCCAGTCCTTTTAACTTTCCGAATGCCCTCATAGTCTTGTCGATTACTTGCTCATAATGTCCTGCAAATTTCAATCCACTTCTTACTGCGACTCCTAAGTACTTTGTCTCATTTGAACACCGAATTGTCACGTCTCCCATGTCGACACGGATGAATCTTTCAACCAACCTTCCTTTCAGGAGCACCATCACTGTCTTTTCCCTCGAAAAAATCATCTTCCTGTCTTCCCCCCACCTAGTGACCAGTTCCAAGGCTCTTGATGCCCTCCTCATGAGATCAGGGCTTGTGTTCGACTTCACCAAAAGCAGTCCGTCATCCGCATAGGCTCTCGCGGAGATACCTTCCTCAAAAGGCAGCCGCAAAAACCCATCGAACAGGATGTTCCACAACAGAGGGCCCACCACAGACCCTTGGGGGCATCCTTTAGTGATGTTCTTGTTCACCTCTCCGTTGCCAGCTCTTAGTGTCACGGTTCTGCCTCGGAAGTAGTCCCTTACCAATCGGTAGATGTTGTTCGGACATCGCCATCTCCTCAAAACTCTCAGAATCTCTGGCCACCAGGCGGAGTCGAAGGCTCCAGAAATATCCAGGAACAAGCCTACTACGTACTTTTCATCTGTCTCTTCTACTTCTCTTCTCATATCCAGAAGTGCGTCTACAGTTCCAACACTTTCCGTGAATCCATATTGCAGTGGATTTGCCCTATTTTCCCTATCCATCCATTCTTTCATCCTTTTCACTATTAATCTTTCGCCTAACTTTCCTAAGACAGGTAAGAGGGTTACTGGCCTGTACGATTTCACCTTACTTGGGTCCTTTTCCTCGCTCTTTAGAAAAACTTTGACGATTCCTTTTTTCCACACATCAGGCTACCTACCTTCTCTCAGCATCTTGTTGTACAGGTTCAACAGCGTCCCCTTGATCCTTCCAAACATTCTCTTAACTACTTCGTTCTTTATTCCATCCACTCCCGGGGCTTTCCTATCCTTCAGCAGTGAAACACATGCAGTTAGCTCCCCTTCTGTGAAATCTTCCTCATCTGTTCCAGTGCTTTCATCAATCATCCTACTTCTAATTCTTGCTTGTTCCTCTGTATCCTCCTCTTCTCTATCGTCTGGCAGCAATCCTTGTATCATTCTCTCTAGGGTCTCTTGCACTGTCTCTGTCATTGTACCGTCTTCTTTTTCCAGGCTAACCAGCACAGTATCCTTTTTCAGCTTCTCTGCAGCAATCTTATAAACCTTTCCCCACGGGTCACCCTCTTCCTCCGCAATTAACTTTTCCCACATATTCTTCTTTTGCTTCCTGATTCCCCATACGTAATCTGTCCTTGACCTAACAAATGCTCTCCTGTCCACTTCACTCCCTGTCCTTCTCCAGATCCTACTTTTCCTTCTCATTTTTACTCGCAATTCATCCAGCTCTTCTGTCCACCAGTATACCTTTTTCGTACCTAATTTTGCTTTTGGGAACTGTTTCTCCATCAGTTTGCACGTCATTTCTGTAATCCTTTCTGCATGAACCTCTGTTGTAGCCATTTCAACTTCCATTTCCTGCATGCTTCTCTGTAGAGCCTCGTCAAATTTCGCCCAATTTACCTTCCTTAAACAGTATGATCCTTGCCTCTGTTCATTCTGGATTATCCGATTACTTTGATCTCCTCGCAATTTCATAGTAATTAGCCGATGATCACTTAATGTCTCTTCATGAACTAACCAGTCCTCCATTTTTCCTGAAAGATCCCTTGTCACCAATGTCACGTCAATGTTTGATTTGCCTCCCTGTGTATTTTCAAACGTCGTCCACCTACTAAATTTATTAAGAACCTGCAGATCCCAAGCCAGTACAACATCTTCTACCTTAGATCCTCTCTCATCCGTTGATCCACTGAGCCATAACCCTGACCTCGCATTCAAATCCCCACCACACAGCACTCCTTTATTTCCTTTCTTTCTAATGATATCAGCTAACCATGTCATATGCCCATCTATGGGTTCCGATGGCCTACAGTACAAACTGATCACTTGCATAGCCTTTCCATCATATTCCAGCCTAACACTGACGCACGTTCCATTCGTTTCTCTGGCTTCCATGATAGCTCCGATCTTCTCATTGAACACAAGGATCACGCTCCAAATATCCTCCCTTCCGCTTCGATCATGAAAAACCCTACATCCTGATATCTTTCCCATGTAGCACAGATGGTTGGGCCAACGTTGGTAAATTGTGGAGCCACACAGTTGGCCAACGGTAGAAATGTCACCTCTTTAAACTGTTTTCCAGCCAACCATTGTCCAACCGTTTTATTTCACACAAAATAATAAAGATTTAGTACGAAAAGCATAATTATTAGTTGAGTAAATTGATTAAATAGTTCATAAAAACAAATTTTGAAAAAAAACTAGAACAAAATTTTTTTGGCCCAGACGGGTCTCGAACCCGGGTCCTTGGACTTATGAGCCTCTTACTTTACCACTGAGCTATCTGTGATTGCTGATGTAGAGAGTTTTCAAGTGGTGAAAGAGTAGCCGACAGTTGCAATGGTCGCAATACTTCAAACATTTTTGATACTACACAGTATAATATGATTCTGTTAATCTGTTAAGGCATCATAAGTAGTTTTTTTTTTTTTTTTTTTTGGAGTTAGAGAGGATACTGGTATTTGAATGATTAATTAATTACCGTTAGATTGTTAATGCTATTATAATTGCCTGTTATATGATTAATTACTCTTTCCCCTTAAATTGTTGCAAATAAGTTAAAGAATATTAATTTAAAAAATATTTGCATTATTAAAATTATTAAAATTTATTGTTGTAGCGCCGGAACTGTAATATATCAAATATCTGGTTTTACAATACCTTTATCAGTTCCAAAAACTTTTGGAAACTTTTGGAACTGATAAAGGTATTGTAAAACCAGATATTTTATTATAATTATGTTGTGAAAGCTAGACCCAGAGAATGAAAGTCGTGTAAACTCAACTATGGACCATTGTTGGTCCAACAAAAGTATCTTTTGTTGGTCCAACGGAGTGAAAAACGGTTGGACAACGGTTGGCTTGATGTATGATACCCAGCAATGCATATTAATGTATTTCATTAACAATGAACCAATGTTGGTCCACAGTTGTAAATATTGGTTGGCCCAACTACGAGATATACAGTTGGACAACGGTTGGTTGGTTGTGGAAGCTCCAACCAACCATCGACCAACTGTCCCACAGTTGGCCAACGTTGGCCCAACCATCTGTGCTACATGGGTTACCTTTCTGCCCACTGTGTATGGCTCCTGAACCAGAAGAACGTCAATCTTTTCCTGTAAACACCTCCTAATTACCTCATCTGTAGCTGCCTTTCCCCTACCTAAATTCCACTGGGCTATCCTACAATCCATAATCAATCTTCTCGTTGTTCCTCTTCACTGCCTTTTCATAAGCAGGACACTTTCTTGACCCTGCATCGTGCTTCAAATCACCTCGATTTTCTCTTTTGCAGTTGGCACAACAGACTGCTTCTCTCTTTTTCTTATTAGGGCACTCCTTGTAGTCATGCTCACCAGCGCAGTATGAGCAGCTAGACGTTGTCGCAGTACAATGCTTCGCTATGTGGCCAAACCTTTGGCACTTAAAGCATCTGGCTATGTCTACGTAGTCCTTAACCCTACAGCATTGCCATTCTACAAATATCTTGTCCTGCCTTCGTAGCCAGTTTCGTACTCTCACAGAGCACTCCACCACGATGTGATTCTTCTTCCCAGCTGATTTAACGTCTTTGTACTTATGTCGCACCTCAAACTCCTGTATGAATTTCCCCTGCTCAATTTCACTACCTTGCATATTTCTGTTGAAGACTTCTTCCTTAACCTCGTTTTCTGTCAGCTCAGCGTTCACGTCATAAATCATTATGACGGGTCTCTTCTTTGTCGGCTTCTCAACTTTTAAACCTGCATCCGCTAGAGATTTCTCTTTCATCAGATTGTCTATTCCTTCTTCGTTCTCTGCTTCCACAATGACTCCATTCCGGATGTTAACTATTCTTCTAACCTTTAATCCTATTTCCTGCGGTTTCACTAACCTCTTAAGAGTGATTAGAACTTCGGCGCTCTCCTGGTTGTCACTCTTCACAGTTACAATCTTAGGCGGTGGAAGCACGGGGCCTTTCACGCCTGTGACCTTTGGCACCGTAACTCTTGGAACGGTTGGGGAGAGAGAGAGAGAGAGAGATAGAGAGAGAGAGAGAGAGAGAGAGAGAGAGAGAGAGAGAGAGAGAGAGAGAGGGAGAGAGAGAGAGAGAGAGAGAGAGAGATGGGAGCGAAGATTTTAGCAAGTTTTAGGTTTGACCGCTTCTTGCTTCGAGAAATAAGTAGGCCTACAGTGTAGCAGATTTATTACGGGACCTTAATGATGATGAATACGCTGACAATCCATAATTAAAACGCTAAATAAGGCGACGGTAACTTCAAAAACGTTTTACGTATGACAACAACGCTGGTTGTCCACGGAACAGTTCAACTAAGTTTATAATATCATCCCGATCCTAGGCACTGTCACTTTCCATTTCCAGTCCTTCCATTGTGTAAACAAAGCGAGAGTCGCAGTCAGATTGGCACCACGACAGATTGGCACCATGGTGTTTTAGCACCCGGCGTCACATTGGAACCTCGTTGACATGAGGCCAAGAAATATCACCCCACGTCAGCTTGGCACCACGACAGATTGGCACCGCCCATTTCTCGAGGTTCCAATCTGTCGTGTACTGTTACGACTGATTGGCACCTCTGCGGCCGCCGTCAGCTTGTCACCACGACAGATTGGCACCACCCCTTTCTTGAATGAGGTTTGAAAATACAACAACGCAGTTTTCTGCATGCAATATTGAGTGGAGCTGGAATATTAATCCAATCCTTCTCTAAAAGTCAATACTACACCTGTTCCTCGTGAATGAGATTTAACTACTTGCAGTATTCAAGTAGAGACGGTAAATGTACAAAAAAGATGGTAAGTGGTAACCATTTACCATCTTTTTTGTGTATTTACCGTCTTGTAACAGTATAATCGTAAATATATGTTTTTAATGTTATAAGACGTTTCTTTTATTTACTTTCCATCTAACTAACGTACATTATAAATTAAACGTTTTATTTTCATTTTAACTAAATCATAATATACAAAAATAAAATAGGGGGAAGAAATCACAACTACTTGAGTGCAAAAACCGCCAAACATCTGCAAGAAACTCGCCGAATGTGTAATGGCCCTTTTAGACTGATTTTTTCATTACGCTTTTGCTACCAGATAGCATGTTTATAGAATGATTTTTTGAACTGATTAAGCATTGTACTTTGAATCAGATGTGGCATTAGTGAATAAGGATTCTTTCATTTCGTGCTTCGTGGAATATACAAAATATCACAGTCAGGGCCCACAGTAAAATATGTAACAATTGCTACTAAAGATTTTTGCGTAAGACGAACGTACTATTTGTGGTAATCAACAGCTTGAGCGAACAACTGTTCGTAAGAATAATGTTGCTACCTGGTTGCTACTTACTACTACACTAAAAGAAAGAAACTTCACTTTTCACGTTAATTTTCGCGGTTTTAATAGATTAATTGTTATTATACTTTTCCGATGAGTTCGGTTATCTACGGAGGCTTGATCAATTGGGGCTCAGATTATCGTGAGTCTGCATATGCTGTATTGGAGAAACCTAACCTCATGTTCAAATTTAATGTTAGAAAAGTCATTATAACACGTACCATACCATATTAACTCAGTGTGTTACTTACAAAAAAAAATTATTTCCATATTAAAGTTAATTAAAATCATTGAACCCCCTTTATTGACAGTACAGTGTACAGTACACTTAATACGAGTCCCGTATATCAATTCACTACTGACATAATGTGTGTGCGGCACATTTAATCTAAATCTGGCCTGATTGTTTACCGTAGCTATCAATAACCTGGCTTTAAAGTCGGGGCGTCCTCCCCCCATAACAGGTAGACGGGCAATCCTAATCCCTTGTTGACAAACAACAGTGTCTTTGTTACGGGCGACCACCAGGGACTGCTGGCATCCTCACGCTATTCAAATTACGGGGATTTCTATATTTGAGTCTGCAAGTTATGTGGCATTTCCAACTGTCAATTTGGTCTTCAACATAAACGTCGACATTGACAAACGAGCGGACGTACAGAGAATTTTAGGAAGCCGGAAAACTCCACGCTAGGAGGGTTTCGAATATTTTTTCAAGCACCTTTTATAAGATGACCCTTTTTTGAAACAGGACAAGGCCATAAATAAAAACTAGCGTCAGTGCTGTGACCCTGGAGGCATTAGGGGTCGTTTTTTTATTAGCGAATTTCCCATATAGGGAATAAGCTATTACCGTAGGTCTCATGGTAAGACCTAGACCCGGGACCGATTTACTTTTTCGTTTTGAGGTTCCCAGAGGCCAAAAACACCATCCGTTCAAATTCATATATATATTTTATAAATATATATGTGTGTGTGTCCGTTAGCGCGATAACTCGAGCAAAATTGATCCGATTTTGATGAAATTTGGTACAAACGTGTAAACCTACATTTATTCGAACGAGTTCGCGAACCAGCATAGTCGGACCATGGGATCAGGGGTTTATGGGGGGTTTTATGGGGTAAAAATGGGGTTTTCTCATTTTTGACCCTAAAAACTTTAAATTTCTAAATTTTTCCCTAGACCATTTTGAAGAGCTTAAAAAACAAATAATTTAGTATATTGAAGTTTTTTTGAGTGTTCATTGACTACGGAGAAAATAAAAAAATTTTAAATTTAAAATTACCATGTTATTCTTATGGAGAATAAATAAACTGTTCTAGTTTGCTTGTTTATGGATATATTTTAATCAAATTTGGCAATTTGGCTTATTTTATACTAAGCTATCAATATTTCAATTGAAAAAACACACCTCAACATCTTCCCCGTAGCAGCAAACCTAGAAATCAAGCCGGGTAAATGGAAATTCGCTTAGTATGCAGGTTTGCTGCGACGGGGGTATTTTTATTAATGACAGTTCAGTTAACTACACCACACCATCTGTTTCTCAATCCTAATATTTGTAAAGTAGGCCTACTGTTAGGACCAAGCCTTGCTCAGTAGTATTTTGATTTCGACTAGTTTTTGTTATTACTGTTGATCAAGATTCCTTAATAAAGCGTAGGCCTACTAGGAAAACACATGCGAATTGTTAATGTTAACACGAAAAACAATTAATATAAAACGTATTTTATTGTTATGTTTACAGAAACATTGAGCGAACTGTACATTACAAACTAGATGACCCGGTGAACTTTGTACCCCATAAAAGTTAAAAAAAACCATATCAACCGGCCACCTTTATAAGCCTTTTAAAAAAAAATCACAGACAACATAAAACCGCTGAAAATGACTTTCAATTACATTACCTGTCAAATGTTTAATCAGCTGTTTCTAAAATATATTAAATTAATCTATGCATATAGTCAAAAACCATCATATTTTTCTTCATACGCATAACATACATATGTGGGGCTTAGCCCTAAATTTAAATACTGAACTGAAGATACATGTGTTAATCGGGTTAAAGACGAATCCAACAAATCATAAATCATTAAAAAGATCCAGCCGGTCTCGAGTTACAAACTGCTTAACTAACACGACATCATGGCATGTAGCCTATATCTAGATGCATACTAAGAAAGTGTTTAAAAGTACATTATTTTCTCTCAAAGTCCTGATATGAGGCAGAAAATCCATCATAGCGACCACTTTCAATTTCCATAGCTATATATATCTTAATCCACGTAAATTTCACGCCTAAATAACCCCATTTCAGAAGATTTGCATATTCAGTGTAACCATACCTCGAGTTATACATTACCTGTTTTTAGAGTTTTGGTCCAAGAAGGAAGTACCGGTAATTATTTTATAGGGCAAGCCTACTTGCGTGCAACCGCATCTTGTTTACAAAAAGGTAAATTAAGTAATAAATTACAGCATCTCAAATATATCACAATTTATCACTCTATAATTCATAAAAAATATCATTTCATTGAAATAATATTAGTTAACTGAATGATAAATTGTCATATCTTTGACAAGCTGTAACTTCTGAATGAAAAAACCTTTTTTAACCAGGTTAACGCACACCCAACTTCCGAAAAATGACTGCAAGGTTTCATTCAATTGTGTCAAATACTTTAGTAGGTATCAGACGTTTTCCAAATTATAAACTTGAGTTTAATGGCATAATATTAAAAGCCTTGAGGAACTGTAACTTTGATTAGATGGACCATTTACGAAGCGGTTTGTGCTGTTAAAGTTAATGTTATTATCAATGTGTATGCATTAATTGACATGCATCAAGTATTGACACGTTTCTGTTTTCAAACATCAGACTAGTAAGTAAAACGAACAGGTGGGCCTATTGAGGGCAGCGGTGCCATTCTGTCGTATACTGCTACGACTGATTGGCACCTCTGCGGCCGCCGTCAGCTTGTCACCACGACAGATTGGCACCACTCATTTCTCGAGGTTCCAATCTGTCGTGTACTGTTACGACTGATTGGCACCTCTGCGGCAGCCGTCAGCTTGGCACCACGACAGATTGGCACCACCCCTTTCTCCAGGTTCCAATCTGTCGTGTACTGTTACGACTGATTGGCACCTCTAGGAGCGGTGCCAATCTGTCGCGGTGCCAATCTGTCGCGGTGCCAATCTGACGGCTGCCGCAGAGGTGCCAATCAGTCGTAACAGTACACGACAGATTGGAACCTCGAGAAATGAGTGGTGCCAATCTGTCGTGGTGACAAGCTGACGGCGGCCGCAGAGGTGCCAATCAGTCGTAGCAGTATACGACAGAATGGCACCGCTGCCCTCAATAGGCCCACCTGTTCGTTTTACTTACTAGTCTGATGTTTGAAAACAGAAACGCGTACCCAGCAAAACCGTTCGCACCCAGGAGGCTACAACTGTGAACTGTGTGCACTAAATGCTACATGTAGCAGATGCTAGACGAACAATATATGTATATCATTGCTACCATATGGCAATGTTTAGATGTATAGCACGTATTTCTTTTGATATTTACCGACTCCCGATGGATAGCACAATTTTAGCTATATATATAGCAGGATCTGCTACATATAGCAGTGTTATATAGCACTTTTGTAAAGTTACTTTTTCTAATTCTAGCAAATGTTATATAACATTGCTAGATGTAAGATGTTACACAAATCTGCTATGTAAGCGCTATGTAAGTGCTATGTAACCTGCGATGTAGCAGGTTTAGCTACATAGTGTAAACCCGGCTTAAGGCCAAAATTATGAAATTCGGTCTGGTAGAAGAGCTAACCCGACTCGGAAAAGAAAAACCAATTATTTTTATAGATGGCAATAATTGATTTACCAGTATGCATAATCTAACCATACGAAAAATGAGTTAATAATTTAATAGCTTATTGATATATTGTTATTTAATTGATTTTTCTTTGATTAAATATTGTTGTTAACAATTTGCATTTGTGTTTAAATAGTGTGTTACTTATGTTAAGTGTGTGATTCTAATGTTATGAGCTTAATCTGTACCAAATATTAGTGAGTAAAGTGGTGTATGGATTTCATAACCATTATTTTACTAGAGACCGTTGTATTTAACCACATTGGGCTCTGTTGCTAGTCTATTAAATAAATAACATTAGGTTTAACGAATTTGCTGCTACAAGGAAACTAATTAACTGTGTTTTTAGTAAAATATTAATTGTTTAGTATAAAATAAATAAATCTAAAAAGTTTTATCAAAATATATCCATAAACCATATAGCCATTTCAGTTCAGTTCTTAGAATTGCAAAGTTTCACTTAACAGCTGTTTACTTTCATATCAGCATAGTTTCATTTCATCCTACTAATATTATAAATGAGAAAGTTTGGATGTATGGATGTATATGGATGTATGGATGTATGGATGTATGTTTGTGACAAGTGAACGCTAAAAATACTGGTCGGATTGGGCTGAAATTTGGCATGATGATAGCTCACATTCCCGATTAACATATAGGCATATTCTTATTTCAAAAATCCTTTCGGGCTCCGCCCCAGTGGCTCTGGAGTTTCCCATGTTAACCTTATGAGAAATGGAATTATTTAATCTTAACAGCTGTTTCAACTAAACAAGTTGGTTCTGTTCTATGATGTTCAATAGCATTAAAGTTACAAGGATTACCAACAGGGTGCAGCACTATTATTTCTTTTACATTTATGACAACAGCTAATTTGCTACCAAAAGGTGAGTGAGCGTAGCGAACGAACTTCAACCTGGAGGCGAGTTAGCGTAGCGAACGAGCTAACCTGAAGGCAAGTGAGCGCAGCGAACGAGCTCCAACCTAAAGGTGAGTGAGCGTAGCGAACAAACTTCAACCAGGACGTGATTGAGCCATGCGAACGAGATAATCTTGAAAATTAAGAAGTTAAACGGGGCAAAGCCCGCGGGTTACAGCTAGTATCAGCATAGTTTTTCTCATATCAACACAGGTAACGGACCAATGAGGTTCAAGTATAGAGAGAAAATAATTAAAATTGTAATGCTTCGAACGTCTAGAAGCTCCAATTTAATTGTTGATCCGACTTGTTCCTGTTGATATTCGCGTATTCTTATCCTACGTTTGTGGAAGTTAAAGGAAGGTAGATTAAACTGATTTAATAATGCCAGTTAGTGAAAGTGAAGTTGACGAGATGGAAATGAGAGAACAAACTGTTTAAATATTCTATAATATTCGATGCTGAGATCTAACTGTAAATTAACTGTTTCACTATAATCATTCAGTTGTCAAAAACAAAATGCAAAATTTTCCTAATCGTACCTGGGGCCCTATTTTTGAAATGGTTGACTGTTGAGTTGAGTGTCGAGTCATTCTATTTCCAATCGTTTCGTATTTTTGAAACGGTTGACGGTGGACTTACACAACCAAAACTACTCAACACCTATCGAGCTGTTGAGTGAAGGTTGACTGCACTTTCTTCTTCCTCTCTTTCGGCAAAAAATTACTCTTTTTGAGACGACGCCATATTGTTTTGTTATTGCTTTAATTTACTAATTGCGATTTAGAGGTTATGTATTTGTTGTCAATGTATTAGCACCCAATTATGCGATTGTTTTCTGTAGAATAATCGCATTTTAATTTTATTTACTATGTCAATACTAGACTATTTAATCAAGGGTTTTATTCTTGTTGGAAGGTTTGAAATAGACTAGGCATACTAATTGAACTTATTATAAGATAATTATTGTTATTAGACCTATGATTTAAGGTATTAAAGATTGTGGTAGAGAGAAACAATATCATAGTTTGTTTCAATACCATTCACCTAATAAAGGGATCAAATTCATTTAAGTTACGATATGCTTTCAGTGCAATGGCAAATAGCCGCTTTAACCTAAATAAAAAACAATTAAAAATAACATAAAACAAACCGATGAAGGAGGCTAAAATAAGGTGATGTGTTCCGAAATAGAGACGAAGAAAGCAAATAATAATGTATTTAGGATGAGTGTAGGACCTAAAGTAAAGTGCAGCCTATGCCTAAACTTATAATTAGCTACACCCTAAAACAAACATCCATAGTAAATTTTATTTTTTATACTTAAGTTTATTACTTTATTTAGTTTACTTTAGTTTATTACTTAAGTTAAGGTACTTTGCAATCACTAAGATTAAGCAAGACATAACCTCAATCTCAATCTCTCAAGAACGGAGTTGACAGTTTACCTCAGTGTCTCGAAATATGGCTATGGCAGATTGAGATTAGCTGCCAGATTTTAGAGTAAGAAGAGGTTAAATTGAAGTCCACAAGAACTCTGCATTGTGATTGGTTCAAAATGACGTCATCTGAATTTTTGACGGCCGTATGCTCTACATTTCCACCACGAGTCTCTCAACTAAGGTAAACGCACCAGTAGCTGACAGTATAAGAAACTATACGCACTTAATAATCCGTGGTTTTGAATAAATAGGAACTAAAGAGATATTACGGATTTTATGTGATTCTAAATTTAGTGTAGTTTTCAAATTTGTCATACAAAAAGGGTTTTTTAAATATATTTTATAACATTTTTAAACTTAATTCAACCTTTGTACGTGTTCCAGTGGCTGACAGTGAAAAAAGTGCTTGTACCAGTAGCTGACAGTCAGTTGTCCCAGTAGCTGACACTGGAACTTAAATGTATTAGCTGCTAAACCTAAAGGTTTTATAATTTATAAGACGAATAAAATCTAACTTAGGTAATAATTAAATTATAAAATCACATAAAACGTTATTAAGAAAATTTATTTTACATATTTTAAAATAAATAATATTTACATTAAAATATATATACAGGGTGACAAAAAAGTCTGGAAACGGCTTGATATCTTTTTAACTAAATTCGTTTGAAAATTCAAACTTTTCACATCAACTTATATGTATGATAACTACTTTTTGCAAGCATTACCATTTTTTGACCTCTACCAGGGGACGACCCATGAGGAGTAGGTACATAATCTTTGATGTAAGCATAGGTTGATATGCACATCATTTTAAAGGTCTGGTCCAGTGGAGTTCATTGCCGGAAACCGCGTCAAAAAAGGTTCATTCGTTACAAAATGGCGGCTGTCCAAAGTTCTTGCGGAATATACCTACAGAGGCCTTAGTATTGGTAAATACTCATATTCAACATTAGCCGGGAAATCTGAAACTCGGTAAAATTTGTTTTGAAGATTTTATAATATTAATCTATGAGCTAGTTGACTTAAAAATACAGTTTCAGCTCTCAAGCTAATGTTTAATACGAGTATTTACCAATACTAAGGCCTGTGCGGGTATATTCCACAAGAACTTTGGACAGCCGCCATTTTGTAACGGATGAACCTTTTTTGACGCAGTTTCTGGCAATGAACTCCACTTGACCAGACCTTTAAAATGATGTGCATATCAACATATGCTTACATTAAAGATTATGTACCTACTCCTCGTGGGCCGTCCCCTGGTAGAGGTAAAAAAATGATAATGCTTGGAAAAAGTAGTTTTCATACATGTAATTTGATGTGAAAGGTTTGAATTTTCTAACGGATTTATTTAAAAAGATATTAAACCGTTTCCAGACTTGTTTGTCACCCTGTATATATTTTATATATATTTTAAAAAAATATACATTTTTTAAGATAATTTGGCTTATAAATTAAAAAATTAAAATCATTTTATAAAAATGTGAGATCACATAAATTATAAATAGCATGCAAATTTCGATGGGTGAAACCAATTTAATATTGTGCAAGTAGCAAATATCCCCTGTCAGCTAGTGGAACTTGTATGGCTTTTGTGTACCAAAGCCTGACATTGATATAATTTTAAATCCAAAACCCCTAACGCCCCAATTTTTTCATGAAATTGTCAACAAAGGTATAATTGATAAAAATAATGAGCCTAATCATTAATACTATTTAAGAAATTTAGCGAAATGACAAAAAACTAAACTAACTTTCTTAACAATTTCATTAAGGGAATCGACTAAATGTGATGTGTACGGACAGGGTCGCTTTCAAACCACCACCATTCCGCAAGTATGGGCTAAATTTAACAGATTTTTTTGTAAACAAATCAAGAATAAACATATGTTCTTCTAACAATGCAATCATGTGTAAATATTTTTAAGAGACCACATTATAATGTTAAGAAACTCAAACTGTCAGCTTCTGGAGCACTGTCAGCTACTGGTGCATTTACCTTAGTGATTCCCAACTCGCTTCCCAACTGTTGGGTTTCAAAAATACCAAATCATGTTGTTGGTTGAGTTGAGTGCTGACGATTGACTCAACAGTCAACCATTTCAAAAATAGGGCCCCTGATGCAGTATTTATGGTAAGAATGCTGCTAGCAGAACACATTCCCTGAAAAAGGTAACGTATTTTTTAACGAAGTTTTACAAACACGTAATTACAGGAAATCAGCTGATTATACAACAAGTCGTTGCATTACTTTCAGTGGCAATGACAATACACGAAAACATAACCTCTCTAAAAAGTTATCATTAGTGATTGTTAGTAATTAAATCCAGATTGATAGTTAGTAATTAAAAAACGGTCGTAGGTAAAGTAGTGTACGCAACTCGCGTTAATAGTCTTTACGACACTCGTAGAAGTTTTTAAGGCACTCGCCAAGGCTCGTGCCTTAAATTTTCTACTCATGTCGTAAAGACTCACTTAACGCAATCGTTGCGTAAACTACTATTACCTACGACAGTTTTTTAAAGTAGTCGTTTCAGTACCAGTTCTTAGAATTTAAAAGTATCTCATACTCATAACAGCATTGTTTACTTTCATAACAGCATAGTTTTACTCATAATAACACGGGTAACGGACCAATGAGGTTCAAGGATTGAGAGAAGAGAAGCAAAATTGTAATGATTCGAAATTCACTTAATCAGCTGTTCAGGCCAATTTAATTGTTGATTGGTGCAATTAGTGTTTGATACAATATTTCGATACATCACTGTCATTGGCAATGAGAGGTTATAAACGAAAACATAACCTCTCTTAGAAGTTATGGGTAGTATTTTCTTGTAATTAAAACACTGTCGTAGGTAAAGTAGTGTACGCAACTCGCGTAAATAGTGTTAACGACACTCGTAGTTAGTTTTTAAGGCACTCGCCAAGGCTCGTACCTCTCTATGTTATGTATGTTCTACTCGTGTCGTTACTCGTTAACACTAACTTTACGCAATCGTTGCGTAAACTACTATTTCCATCATGAAATGTTCTATAATTTGATACCAAACCAGATTTTTTAACAATAATTTAAAACTTTACACTTTTTTAAATGGCGGCCAAAAACCCGTATGTTGCGTAACAGTACAAATGTTTATTTTTAGTAGGGTCTATGTTTTTTATAAGTGTACTAGGTGAAACCCGTCGAAATCGACGGTTACTTTTAAGGCGTGCTAAATCATCTGCTGCGATAAAATGAGTGAAATTATACATATTTTGAGCATTTAGCATTGTTTAAAGATTAATAAGTGTAAAAACAATAATGATATCAATTGCCTTAGTTACCAAAACATGGTTGATCATTCAATGAATAAAATATTTCCTATACTGTACGTCATCGGAGTTATTATATTAGTATGTTATCTGGTATCTCTTCCTTTGGAAGAAAAAATCGTATTGGCGGATCTGTAGTTAAACACTTCCGTGATTCCATCAGTGTAATGCAGATTAATCTAGGATTTTATTTGAAAAAAATATCTGTTTGTTGGGAAGACACGTTCTAACTTCAAACGGAGGTATATCCGTTACAGCGTAAGTTTGAGTTTTCCTTCGTCACGTCGCGTCAGTTCATATCGTACTTCTGTGCCGATGAATAACCCTCTAGCACAGCTTTGAGAAATTGGTTGTGGGGTTACTGTTAAAGCTGGAATTCCTTGACATGGGGGATGTCAGTTAGTTGTCTCAGCCTTATCAATTACATAAAGTTGTCAATATAATCTCTCTACAGAATGTTTTAGGTGTAGTGGAATATACTTGAAGTGAAGTTGGATTTTATTCTTGAACTGTTAGGGACCTCCTCATTTATATGATCGTGCGGCTTCATTGGCAACAAAATAATGCAAAATGCCATGATACAGAAGAAAATAAATTTTAAAATCAGAAAATAACATTGAAAATACTTCTTTTGGGCAATCTATAAATGTGTGTTGTTTAAAATACAATTTAAAAACTAACAGCTGTTTCATTAAAAAGTATTATCCACATGGCCAAAATGTAAACAAATCTGTGGAGGGATCTTTAAAGGCTTCTGGGGCAGAGCCCTAAGCGAATTTACTTAGTTTTTCTTTTGATAACTCATCTACAGACCAAGACCTTTCTTTGGACACCTCTACCATGTTTCTACGCCCAGCCGTTCTCTCAAATTAGTGGAGACAAAGTTTCCAATTGAATATTTAGATTTCCCCATGTTAATCTTATGGGAGAAAACCCAACCTTGATGGAAGATCCTGCGCAAACTAATAAAGATATCAAAAAACTAAAAACACTTTGCAAAACTAACAGATCAGGGCAATTTGTTTGACACTTTAATCATCAAAATCGGTCCAAAAATGAAGGAGGAGTTCTGTTTACAAAAAGCGGCTTAGCGTAAGGCGACCGTGATTATTATATATAGATTACCTACCATTTCTAACTGGAATAATTTATGTTGCAATTAGTTCGAGTTCCACCTCAAACACTATTTCTACTACTGCACTAGTATGCGATCTGTCGTCTGTTTTGTTTACGTTTATCTTAAGCTCTTTTCTTCTGCTCCCGCTTCACTACTTAAGTTAGCTGTTTGATTAGGCCTAGCTTAGCTTTCTTTACTTTTTTATTCTCGGAATATTTTTAAAAAGAAGTTCTGAATTCCTTGTGGTAAATTACATATTAATTGTATTAATGATGTGTCCGGTAGGTAATGAAAAAAGGATCGAAAGGACTTTGGTTTCTCTTTCTGCTGTAAGCAATATATGTTCAGCAGCCATAAATTATTTTTTCAACATAAAAAAATATACATAACGATAATTAAGCTCTGTTATAAGTTTGGTACCCATTTATTTTACTCAGCCCTAATAATTTCTTAGAATTCAAAGTCAATTTAAATTTTTTTATTTCTTCTATAAATCATACACTTTTATGGCCTATTTGCTTACTTAGGCAACATAGAATATAAATCAACACAGAGGATACGCGTCCGGTAACCGTACGTCGATTAGACGTCCGGCAATGACGTCATGGGGTTGCGGGAACCTGGAACGCCTTTACTACAACAATACCATCACCAACCATCGGTGGTCGTGGTGTAGTGGATAAGATGCTCGGCTGATATGCAAGAGGTCCAGGTTCGAGTCCCATTGGTGACATTAACTTTTTGTCGAAGATTTTGCATTGAATACCATTTATTCTTAACTGTACATCTTTAATTAGAATTTTTGGCATTTATAATTTTCTAATAGAGAAAGAATTTAACCTTAATTCGATTTTTTCATTATCAGCAAGTTTGGTTGGTTAGGTTAGGTTATGACAGTAATTGCCGGACGTCTAATCGACGTACGGTTACCGGACGCGTATCCTCTGCGATAAATCAATCTCCGTTAGGAATCACAAATAAATCAGATGCCACTGATAACAATTAAAGACTAGGCCTATGTTTAATTTTTAGCTTATATAATTTAAGTTTTACGTTGGTTCATCTGTTCTAGGACTAAGTTAGGCCTAGTCAGTTTTGAAAATTGAGATTAGGCCTACTATTCGTATTGAGATTCCATCTGTTTAAGTTATGCTATGATGTAGCAGACGCAGATGACCAGCCGCAGTCATCAACCAGGAAAGGAAGGCTCTTCTTTTTCAGTGGCCAGTTTTTATTTGTTTGCAATAAGTGATCAGTCAGGCTGTAGACGTTTATGTCCGAAACCCCTTAACTTAATCCCGATCAGTCAGTCTGACTTTCGCGACCCATTCAAAATTGACTTTTAGGCCTAAATCTATTTAAAAAACATTAGGTTTGATGAGTACCTAGGTTTGCTGCTACAATGAAACTAATAAAGTGTATTTTTTTGATAAAATATAATTAGCTTAGTATATAATAAATAAATTTGCCAAGTTTGATAAAAATATATCCATAAACAAGCAAACTACTTACAAAATTTTACAATATTCTCCATAAGAATAACATGGGAATTTTAAAATTAAAATTTTTTTGAACTTTCTCCGTTACCAATAACCATAAAAAAACACATTGATATACTAAACTAAGAAAAATTAGATACAAATTAGGAAATTTTCTGTTTTGAGGGTCAAAAATGAGAAAAAACATTTTTTACCCCATAAAACCCCCCGTTAAACACCGTTCCCATGGTCCGATCACGCTGGTTCGCGAACTTATTCAAGTTTATCCCGCCTTACACCACGTCAAATCGAGGGACAGAAATATTTTGTCATGGTAGTCTTTTCGCAATGAAAACCAAATTGTTATAGCCTATGCTACATTTTTTTAAAATTTAATAACTATTGATGACATAAAAATATGGCATTATATATTTCGGCATGAGTAATTAGTCTAAAAACAGTGTGAAAGTTGAAAAATGCACCCTAGGGACAACGTGATGGTTGTGAATTTTGAGACTTTAAAAATACAAAAAAAATATCTAGAACATGTTACCCCCGTCCCAAAAAATATTAAACTGACTTTCAATTAAAACACATAATAATATACTACAAATACAGTATCTACGAAATAAAAGGCCAGGTCATTAAAACGTACGTTTCAAAATGTTCACTCAATAAAGTTAAAGGATTTTGACAGAGTAGCTAATTAAGTGATCATCGATTATTAATACTTTCTTATTAAACGGCGACAATACAAGTAGGTATTTCTAGCCAAGTATGAATGGAGATGAGTGTAGGATGAGTGGCGCGATCTTGTAGTCTTGTTAGTGACTAAGGCCGACATTCCTTCGACACAGCTGTTAATTGATAGCCCATACAGCTAATGGCAACTAAGGGACCTACAGTTTATAGTGGAATCCGAACCACATTTTCGCCTTGGTATATACAAATTGGTCTAATTATTAGGATAGTACTGCGGATAGTCGTAGTGCTCACTGGTGTGGACGTTAATCCACACCAGGGAGTATCGCATCCACAGTGCATGCCTATAAATATCCACAATTCGTGACCTCCTAGTAGCTGGATTACAGGACGACGCCACCCGTCACCTGATAAATTTGCTGTTCCATTGAACGGTTATTAACTGTAAAAAACTAATATAGTTTTAAAGGTACCGGTATATGAATGGCAGACTTATTACTTTTAACTATTTGTGCTTTCAATAATTGATGATACTATATTAATAAACAATTCAAATCTGTTCTATGTAAGCAGCAGAGCTACACAAAATTATTTAGTTTCACCATGGAGTTAGTATGTGGTTTCACATTAAGTTAGTCCCGTTCAAATGAACAACCTCATTTGGGTTTCTGTGTCATTAAAACTATTAAATCAATCTTTTTTTATGTGTCCACACCAGTGGCATTTTGTATTAATTCATTACAAACAATTTTAAGGGAAAAGCGGTCCAAACCCATTAAAGTTTTGTGGATGTGCCAGGAAACAAACTCGTCCCTCCCTCACTGTAGTCCGAGACGGTAACCACTAGGCTAGCATCACAACCATATTTTTGCTAAGAATTAGCAATATAAATTGTGTCATTAATTCAACAATGTCATTTGTTGGTGTGTAATGAGCAGAGGCGGAAAAAGTGTATGATAAGTAAAAAAATCACTGAGTAAAAATCATTCTTGAAGATGGTTGACAACACATATACAATACTAGATCCTAACACAATGATCACTAGTAAAGTAACATCTTTTTCAGTGCTGGGTGCTATGTCATTCACAATGGGACTTTTAATAATTGTTTTTCTGTGTCTTACAATTTGCCATCTGAAGGCACAAGAGCTCCCACGCAACTACAAGGTTATTGTTGATGTGACTTCAACAGTGGGAAACTTAAGAAGAATATGGGATAACACAGGGCTAAGGTGCTGAGAATCATCTTATATATATATATATATATATATATCTTAAAGGCAAATTTTTCTAAATGCAACATATTTGGAACAAATTTAGGCCTACTTAAATAGTTAAATGATCCTGAATGAATTGTGCTATGATCTTCCTTCAACGTTGCTTAGTAATAAGGAATCTTTCACAGTTTTGAACTAGGCTGTAGTTCCTTTACTGCACACGAAATTAGTGATACTAAACCAATACATATACCTACTGTGTATGCATTGATTTCTAAGTTGTATGTGGTTGTTGGGGGATTTTAAGTTTTGTTAGATCCTTAGGTTGAAATCATCGTGCATGGGAGAGGCTAGAGTGAAGCGGAGAGCGTAGCTGAGAGTTTTTTACCCCTGATGGTAGCGGCGCTTCGCATGCACATAGAGAAGCGGCGAATGTAGCGAGTCAAGAAGCTGGATTACAGTAAATTTGAATATAGACAAAACTGAATTTTTCTTTATATAAGAGTGAAATGAAATTATTTTGTAAAGAAAACAATAAAAATAGTAAAAAAATAGTGAAATCCAACAAAGTGGCTATTCAGTATGATTAGGAAATATAACGGCGTAAATATTTTAAATAATAAAGTTGCATAACATTTCTAAGAAACTTTTAATGATTTTTTAAAATTAGTAAATAGGCCTACTGTTTTAAGATAAATTTCATATCCTTAATTGAATATATAGCCTAGTCAAATGGTGTTTTGAAATGGAAAATTTTGGTGTAGTTGTTTTCTTTTGTTTTGTTTATGTTTTTTGGGGTGCTGAATCAAGGCCCCACTAGAAAAAACAGGCCATGCTGCAGCGCGGGTAGCGCAACACTACGTCACAGTGGTGGATAGTTGTACTAAACTCTTACCATTAAAATCTTACAAACAGCCAGCTTGTTTATTTACCTAAAACATATGGGAATGGTGATGGCAATGAATTTATCAATGAAATCTATCCACTAGTGTGACGTCATGGATCCTGCAGCATGGCCTGCTTTTTCTAGTGGGGCCTTGGCTAAATCCAAATTTTCCAAGTTCCAACAAAAATGATATCAGCAAGTATGAAATTTATTGAAAAATAGGGTGAAAATTGTATTTTCTCTAGTTTTTGGCTCATAATTTATTGAATAATAATTTTTCCCAAATATCATCCTATACTAAAATAAAGAGCATAAAATTCTCTACAGTTTATGTCACTATAACTTTTATCTACAACAAAGAAGCTTTCATCAAACAAAATTTAAAAGTTCTGCAAAATTAATTGATTTGAGGAAAAAAGCAAAACTACTTTCTGTTATGACTTCTCCAGGTTATAATAGGATCTAAAAGTGTAAAACGTCCCATAAATCTTGTTTTATTCATAAAAATTAAAAACTTTTAATTTAAAAATAAATGTACACCAGCATAATGGTAGATGATGTTAGATACAAATTACTTTGATTAAGTTAAACTTTTTAATTTCTCCGAGTCTTCTTGGCCAACGGTACCATGATTTCTGCAGAGCTACTTTCAGGTTCTTTTTCACCCAAAAATCCTTTTAAGATTTGGTTCTTCAGTATGTGTGAATGCTTTACATAAGGCAGACTTGGCCTCTTTCCTTATACCAAAGTCAACGAATAGAGGCATTGGGTACGGGCATAGTTTGTATTTGAAAAAGCCTTCAAGTTCCTCATCAGACTGCTTGGCAATTGTCATTCTGTGAACAATAGTAGTTGGATTGATAGGTACAATTAAGGTCATCATGTATTTTAAAGGAATGGATCATTGTAGAAAGTGGCAAAACTCTGTCTTTTCTGTAAAACATTACCTGTTGAAAATCACTTATCACGATTGGCTTTAAAGCAATGTGGCCAATCTCCTTAGCCTTGTGGCAGTTTATATTGCTGTCTCCCACAACAGCGAATGGTTTGTGTTGCGTAAACCAATCATCTAACTTTTTTATTCTAGCTTATCTCATTTTAACTTTTTGTTCAGAGCTGATTAATTTCACTCCACACATCTTCTCTGTTTCTTCGCAAATGTTTTGTAGTGAAGTCATTCTTTTGTCCATCTGCACAGAAACCCTTCACTTACACCACGGTCATGGGTAAACGCTCCAGCAATTTTCATTACTCTCATAACAGGTTTCTCTATGGACATTTCTGTCCTTGATCCACTCCAGAACTTGTTGGTCCTTTAAACGGTAAATCCACCACCAATAAGACATTGTCAAAATAATAATCACTTTGTAGACTAACTATACTTGTTGGTCAAAAGTGTACACAGTTGCTTGTTGATTCACAGATTTGCACTGTTCCACTGAAGTTAGTAGTGCCGTGTATATGTTGTAATCAGATGGCGGAGCATTAATAAAAGGCAAGCAAGCTACAAACGTTGTTTGAAAAGGGAGATTATTTGTCGTTTGTTTCATGAATCCACCCCATCCTAAAATGTAGGACACATATTCCACTTGCAGAAAATCCACATAAAATCCTCAACAGAGGGTTTGTCATTATCTTTTGATGTATATAAGTTGCTGAAATCCACAACTGTTATATATCTTGTAGCCCATGAGAATTTCCTTTTTCAAAACATTTTAAGGAAACAAACTCCAATCTCCCCTACTTCATGAGCGGGTAAAATACTTTTAAGTCCGTCTGTTTTCTGATCTGGAGCAATAGCACTTTTTCGTATTATCAGATGTATCCGCCCTTGCATGGAATTTATTATATCCATCCAAAATACGAGTATTAAAATCAGCATTGTTGTAAACAAACTGATGAAATGCCGTGGAGTCTATTTGCAAAGCTGGTCTCATAATTACGCACACTTCCAGTCGAACGACCTGAATAAGAGGCGCGAGATCCTAAAGATGAGACAATATCAATAAATTTTCTCTACCCAAACTTTTTTTAAAAGAAAGCTGATAACCCTAGTTGCTAAGGGGACAAAAAAGAAGAAGGTCTGACAGCGCTAATAATACTGTGTGTAATTGCTAAGGCAATTTTTATCCATTTACCCATCCCCACGCTTTTTGAGGAACAGTCTTTCAAGGAAAACCTTATTTTGGGAACAAGATCTTAATTTTTTCTAAAGGGATGTGGAGGGAGATTCATTTGTTTCATACACCATTGATCGTATCTCTTCAAGGATTACGTCCGCATACGTTCATTTATGTAACTTTTCTGGTAACGTACATGACGATGAATGAATGCATAACATGCGAGTACTGACGTCTACACTACAGTAGCAGGCTGTGAGCAACAAGTAGACGCCTGTCGGAGCCTCACCCCCCCCCCCCTACGGTTGTACATATATTTTAAAATTTATATATATATGTGTCCGTTAGCACGATAATTCGAACAAAAAACATAAGATTTTGATGAAATTTTTTATAAACTTCTAGACCTACATTTATTCGGACGAGTTCGCGAGCCATCATGATCAGTCTATGGGAACGGGGGTTTTGGTGGGGTTATATGGGGGTAAAATTAGTATTTTTGACCCTAAAAGCATACAATTATGCAATTTCTCCCAAACAATTTTGTAGAGATTTAAAAACAACTAATTTAATATATTCAAACTGTAATATCATAGACAATAGAGTATTTCTTTTTGTCTATGGTAATATGCACCTAATAGTTACGGAGGAAAAAAATACATTAAAAATTCCCATGTTATTCTTATGGGGAATAAGTAAACTGTTATATTTTGCTTGTTATGAACATATTTTGATAAAAAGTGGAAAATGTATTCATTTCATACCAAACTATTACCATTTAAAACACTTTTTACCCTCCCTGTTGCAGCAAACCTAAGCACTCGTTAAACCAATGCTATTTAAATGGGGAACAAATGCGATATTTTTAAAGTGATGTTCTAGAGTAAATTGAATCAGGCAAATGGAAATTCGCTTAGTATGCCCCGGACCCCCCTTGTTTGCTGGGGGGGTATTCCATACCCCCCATACCCCCCGGTGTTTGCCCCCCCAAGGATTTGGTGAAATGACGCCACTGAAAAAAATTAACGGAAAAATAGTATCAATTATCAATTATTTAAGATGGGGACGCCACTATGTGCGTATTTAAACCCAAATATTAGTGAAGGATGAGTAACGCGAACTTATAGTCTTGTTAGTGACTAAGGCCGACATGTTCCTTAGACACAGCTGTTAATTAATAGCCATCCAGCCTATGGCAATTAAAGGGACCTACAGTTTTTATTGGAATCCGAACCACATTTTTCTTTTTAATTAACTAATTGGTCTAATTTTTAGGATAGTACTATAGGGATAGTCGTAGTACTCACTAGTGTGGACGTCAATCCACACCAGGAAGTGTCGCATCCACAGTGCATGCCTATAAATATCCACAATTCGTGACCTCCTAGTTGCTGGATTACAGGACGACGCCACCGTCCCAGTCAGTAAAACTTAGCAAAGTGGCCATTCATTGTGTAAAACTGCTTACATTTATTTAAAGTAATTCTAATTGCATAACATTTCTATAAACTTCTAATTATTGTTGTGGAAAAGAGTAAAAAACCCGTTTACTAGATAAATTACTCATAAAATATATCACTTAAGGGGAACACTGTACCTTTTTGACAGGAATATAATTACACATTATTAATTTAAACACAGTAATAAAATTAGTCCTAATCCCAAACAGGACAGTGGTGTTCAACAACTGACGAAATAAATTGGATTTTAAAGTCAGTTTGACCTCTGAGGCTTGACCTTCAACCTTACCATCGGAGTAGAATATCGGAGCGTAGAGGCTAGCATGTTGCCGCGGGTACCAGCTACTCTCTCACTATGTTTTGGCGCACCTACGTACATTTAAAACCCGCTTAGCTATACGCTCTCCGCTACGCTCTAGCCTCGCCGCTCCAGAGCCACATTGAAAAAGCATAAAGTCATAGAAGTAAGAAACCAAATTGGAACGCTTTTTATACATCTAGGTACTACTGTATATCTACTATGATGCACATAACTATGCAATATCTCCTGTGCCTAATAGGAAGTATGGCCCTGTGTGTATGATGTTTGAAATTCTACAGAGTATACGGTACACAAACAGTTTTTTAAATGTTAAAACTAACTGTAGATCTATTTAAATAAGTAAAATATTCATTCATCCCACTTACTTAAACAATTTCTGATAACATTGTCTGGAAGTTTAAACCCTGAAAATTTATAATAATACTACAGTTGAACCTCGATAGTACGAACCTCGGTAGGCTAAAATGAATTCCTCGATAAGACAAATCTTTTCAAATCCCCTTAAAACTTTCATAAACGTCAATTCTAAAAAAACCTCTATACAATGTATAGTGATTAGGCTAAAAACCTCCATAAGACAAATTTGTTTGTCACATGGGCTAGGACTGATTAACCTCTATCCAACGAATATTCTAAGCACAAAACCTATACAAGAGAAATGTGACCTCCATAAGACAAATGTCTCATGATCTTAATCACCATAGTACGTAGTTTTCAAAACAAACAGAAGCATGACTCAACATGAAACCCCCACCCATCCTTCTTCCTTCCTCAGTCATTGTTTGGCACGTGTCTGTGCAGAGGAGAAACTTCTATAAGACGAATGACGGCAGTATTAAACTATTAATGCTAAGTTATTAAAAAAATAATAAATCAAGGTCACCTATGATTAGTTACTATATTTTGAAAAAAATATGTTGATTCATTGCTAATGTTTGTTTCTATCTCAGCCCTCCAGGTCCAGGAGAACAGTCAGTCAGATACTTAACATCCAGAGATATGCTTGTCAATCTGGCTCTTGTGGGATCCCTTCCATTCAAAGGAATATCCCATGTCAGAATACATTGGCTACTAGATTTGATCACAGTGGAGTAAGTAATGTTTAGTAAAAAATATCAGTAGCCAATAAAAAAGTCCAATAAAACAGGTAAAACCCAGTCAATAAAGACCAAAATATGGCCGATGTCGAAACAAATTATAGCAACAGGCAAGACTATATACCAAGTTAGTACCCAACTAGATAACATTTTACCAAAAGTCCCTAAAATTCCCCAATGCTTTCCACCCAACCACCCCCCCCCCCCCCCCAAAGCTAGAAATTGCAATTTCCTAAATCACATTTAAATCCAAAATGGTTTGGTCAATCGCCATTTATTTTTAATTCTTCGTGATCCTTATGAATGTTCAAAAATAAAGTTCCTTTACACTTTAGCAATAATTTCAATACTTTCTTCACAATTTAATAACTTTTGAAATTGAGCAAATTTTAAGTAAATGGTTTAGTTTTTCTGTCGTGTTTTGTTTAGTTGCTGAAAAAATGAAAAACACTTCCTCTAAAAGTTATGGAGAGCATATCTTTTTGAACATTTTTATTTACATACGAGGCATGTTTTTTAAGTAAGTACCGTTTTTAAATTTCTCTGTTCCAGCGCTGTGATTGGCATTTTTGACATTTTGTGCTGTGTATTTGCATCTATTGGCAAGCCTAGATTGGCAATGCAACAATTCATCAGTAATGACAGATGGTCGGCGGCCGCCCAGTTCGTTGCTCATCATAACCATTGGTGCGGCCGTCTGTAAATGACCTTACCCATTTGCGTACCATTCCGTCACTCACAATGTTCTCACCAAACACTTGACTAATCTGTCGATGAATTTCAATGGCTTTCTCACCTATAGCACTTAAAAATCTAATTACAGCGTGCACTTCACAGTCGGCGGAAGTATCAATTGGCGACACCATTTTGAATGCTCGAAACCGGATGTATAGCACTTAAAAATCTATGTACAGTGTGCTCTTCACAGTCGGCGGAAGTATCAATTGGCGACACCATTTTGAATGCTCGAAACCGGATGTAAATACGTTCGATTGTTGCCGAATTTCCAGCGCAGGCTTGCCAATAGATGTGTTACACATGCCTGATAAGGTGTTGCACATACTTAGCACAAATGTCAAAAATGCCAATCACAACGCTGGAACGGAGAAATTTAAAAATGGTACTTACTTAATAAACATGCCTTGTAATTATAGGATTCTGATATAACCATAGGCAAGTACCCAACAAAACGGGAGGCTGAGCCTTTGCCGCCGCGCCTCACCGCCTGATAGCCGCGAGTGAAGTGATCAACCCAGATTAAGATACGGAATGAGTTTGTTATGCAATATAAATTATCTATCAGGAGGGTTTGACTAATATTGTCAAAATTACCTACATAGTAAATTTTGGTGTTGCATTTATTTATCTTTTATTCGTTATATCCTGTACATTAATAGGCAAGCATGTTTCTTGGAAACCTTTTTTTTAGCTTGTGTGCATCACAAGGAAAATCTACGCATACTGTTAGAAAGATATTTTTTTGTAAATGTGCAGAATCCCTTTAAAAATGAAAACTAGGGGGCCCTTAGCAGCAATTGCTGCACCTTCGTTGTAATTTGCCCTTAACCATTCCCTATGCTGTGCACCATTCCTAAATACTCTCCTTTGTAGTTGCGGCCGTCCCCTAACATGATACATTCTAACTCTGCATTACCATTCTAACCTAAAAATACCCCTGCCGCAGCAAACCTGTCAGCTAAGCGAATTTCCATTTGTCTGAATTGATTTTTAATCAAATCTATTTAAATAACACTATTGTACCTGATGCTCGAATTCGAGCAATTACAAAGTATTAGGTACAGGCGTTATTTTAAAACAAATAACAGTCATACTTTCCGATGACCTTAAAAGATTATGAAAATACTCACGATGTACATAACAATTCGATATAATCAAAATTTCTTGTAAATATCTTATCATTTTTCAAAAGCTGATCTTGTTTTTTAGTGTTTTCTACAAATAGCCTTACTCATAGCCGCATTAGGTTGTCCATAATAACGATTATACATTTTTTAAAGTCATTATTTCTATTTCTTCTCCTTGGCGGTGTTCTATGACTTTCTATGTTTACATAGTTTGCAAATAGGCTCTTTCAATGATTACTAAGAAATTCAGCACAGTGTTAATTCAGTTTTCTTTTTAGTATATCAATTTATCCAGGCTTTCTCGCTTTTTTCCATTGTAATATTTACGCCAACCCAAATTCAAATAGTAAATATTTAATTTCTAATAAGTAAGTAAATGTTTGTAGCAAAAAACTGTTAAATTAGCAAACTATTGACCGTTTACATATAACACATCTTCTTCTCACTTTTAATTTCTGACAGCAACTGGAGTTTCATAACAATGTTTGTTTCCCATGTTAATCTTATGGAGAAATACGAAACTTTAAAGGACCACAGGGCCCTCACTCTCTAATTATTTCCCAAATAAAAAAGTTTCCTGCACAATTTCACGTTACGCTCTTTCCAATGACCCCAAAAACATGTCAATCGGTTCTGTAGTTTCGGAGGAGTAATTGTCACAAAAAACCTGCATGCGTATTAAATAAGTAGAGATTAGGTTTAACGAGTACCTGGGTTTGCTGCTACAAGGAAACTAAAGTGTTTAGTTATCTTTTTTAAAATAAACTAGCAAATGAAGCCTGCACACACACAGAGAGTGAAGCTTAATACAAGAGTCAATCATTTGCTCAAGTAATTAATTTTTATATCAGGCCACATGCCTATCTTTTTAAATCAAATAATTATAAATGGATAAATAGTAGAACACCCACTATGTTGAAAAGTTTTTTTGTCATCAATTGTGTTGGTTATTCAAACAAATAATAACCAGAATCCAGTGCTTAAGTGTAAAGATAGTTTGCTGTAAAACAACTTGTTTAATTTGGGGAAATGTGTCTGAAGCAGACCTTACTCATTTTTGTTAATTGTAAAATAATGAACAGTAACAACTGGCAGTACCGGTTTTTTAAAAGTGAAGTGTGGTTCAGCATTCATTTATCCTCCTTGGCTTTGCTAATAAATACAAAATTCTTTTAGTAGAAATTTGTAAGTGTAACCCCATCTAAGTTTCTGTTATGCCTAACAAAAATTATTTTGTTTTTCAGAGACAAAAGTGTCCCATTGTATGACTACAGTTTGTTGGACGACCTGCTGTTGTGGATGAGACTTCATAGAATGAGACCAGGGTTTGAACTGATGGGCAACCCAGGCAATCTCTTCAGTGATCTTGACTCTAACCCAAATACTATTATATTGTGGCAGAATTTTATCATAGAACTTGCCCAACATTTAGTAAGTGAGTACAACTATAGATTAAACGTTGCTTAGTCTATGGTACAACATTGTTTATGTTTTATTTCTAGGTATGTAATTGAAAATTGATTTAAGGAATTATTAAGGAATTATTTAACTTTAATTAGTGCCTCAACTGTTTAGAGATCCACCATGAATTACAGATGGTCTGCAGCAATTGTTATCAAATCATCTATGCTGAGAATAGCGTAGAGAAAATCATGAGGGGGTATCCTTATCCTCAAGTTGTGCGTGCTCACTTGTTGCTGCATTCTGCGTTGGTTTCCTTAATTTGGGAAACAATTGAGCTTACCGATTATGAAATCAACACACTTGTTAACGAACAGCAATACTCATTGCCTGCTCAGATAATGACTGCCTGCAGGGTATAGCTGCAATATTCAGCCAAGCCTTGTGCACAATTGAATGTAAGGGGTCTACTGCGAAATTATGGGTGCAATATTTTCGCATGATAACCCTTCTCAAACAGTTGTTTGAACAGAGCATACTGGCAACTAGAAGCTCCATTTTGATTCAGTTCGGAAGACATTACCATTCTTCCACGCAGCGGGCCACTTCTTTTATGCTAAAAGGGCACACCCCTATCTACAAGACATGTTTAAGTTAGAACAAGTTATGGACCCAACCCAATCGAATTCCACAAGTTCACTGTGGGAGAGAACTTCACCTTAAGACGATCTATGAAATTTTGGTTTGGTATATGGACTGATCAATCGATTGAACAAGTTGTCATGAAGACGATGAGAGCGCAAGGAGGCCTTACACACGGGAGAGGTTATTCTGACAATGTTTTGGCTACCTCCAAATTAGTGTAACCGAGCGGTCGGACATGTTCAAAGCAGATGCTTGTTTTCGGGCGGGCCTATGAGGACTGTTTTCCACAGCTGCTTGAACTCCATCGAATGTTAGTTGTCTGTTTAAAGTTAAGTCAATTTAAAAGAATCTTTTACTTATGTTTGCGCCCCCACCTCTAAGTTGTCGAACACCCCTGGAGGCAACGGCATGGCTTTTACACTCACCTAGGCCCCCATTACCAAAATCAAAAGTCAGTTAAAAAAAATCTACTTACGTTCAATAACAAGGGAGTTAAAAGTGGTTTACTGATTAACGTTTATCGCAACTTTTCGCCCCCACCCCTAAGTTGTCGACCATCCCTGGAGGCGACGACATGGGTTTTTACACACACCTAGGCCCCCATTACCAAAATAAAAAGTCAAAAACTCTGACTCCTTTCATGTATACTCAACTGTACCTACACCTCACCTCGCCTATAAAGGATAGAAGGTATGGACGATTTATTTAATGTCAAAAATATCTCGGCATAGACAAAGTGTTTGGTTGGTAAAGCAAATGTCAATTGGTGTGGTAGGTATCTAGAAAACTGTCCAATAAGCTGCAGGGTGCCAGCAGAAACCAAATTCGATTCTTACCACACCATTATCCAGGGCCGATTTACCAAATAGGCACGGTAGGCACGTGCCTAGGGCGCGAGGCAATTGGCTTTTTTTGGGGGCGCCAAAAAATTGGAAAATAAAAAAATTGTGGTTGTATTTGCATGCAATCGCGGTAAACTTCTGATGATCCCTCGCGGCCTTGTAGACATCGTAATCGTCTCCCGCGATTGCGGCAAAATTCTGACTATTTTCCGAGGTCGTGTAGAAATAATTATCGTCTTCCATGATCGCGGCAATATATGAACATATTCCGCGGTCGTGAGGAGATTGTCATCGTCTACCGTGAATGAGGCAAAATTCTTATCTTTTACCGTGGTCGTGTGGACATTATCATCGCCTTGCGCGATCGTGGGCAAATTCTGATCAACACTCGCGGCCGTAAAGACATCATTAAGTTGTCACCCGCGGTCATGTAGACATAGTAATCGCCTCCTGCGATTGCAGCAAAATAGTATTAATCTCCCACGCTCTTTTGGAGATCATTAGGCCTACCGTCTTCCGCAAATAAGTCAAAATTTTGATATTTTCCTGCGATCGAGTGGACGGACATTACATATTCTTGCGCGATCGCAATATAAATCTGATCACCCCTCACGGCCCTGAAAACATCTTTATATTGTTCCCAGTGATCGTTTGAACATAGTAATCGCGTCCCGCCATTGGGGCAAAATGGTAATCATCTCCCGCAACCATGTGGAGATCATCGTCTTCCGTCAATGGAAAAATTCTGATTTTTTCCCGTGGTCATGTGGACATTATCATCGTCTTGCACGATCGTGGCATAATTCTACATCCCTCTCATCGGCCTATTATTATTGTATCTCCCGCAGTCCTGTAACCATCGTAATCATCTTCAGCGGTCGTGAAAACATCCTAATCGCCTCCCGCGATTGCGGCAAAATGTTAATAATTTCCCGCAGTTGTGTGGAGATCATTATCGTCTTCGGCGATCGTGGGCAAATTCTTGCTGTTTCCCGCGGTCGCGTGGGCATTATCATGGTTTTCCGTGATCGCGGCAATATTCTGATCATCCCTCGTGGCTTTGTAGATATCATCATGGCGGTCTGTTGTTATGCGCAATCACGGAAAAATGAAAATTCCAGGTAGAAAATACAAATTTAATGCATAATTCCCGGTTTAAAAAACTCACTCATAATTCACGGATTTCCCAGTTTTCCCGATTTGTGGACATCCTGTTATGTATATTGCAAAGGGGAGCTACTATTATTTGTGCCTAGGGCGCTGACAGGGTCAAAAACGGGCCTGCCATTATCCCAGTATTACTGTACGGTTCAGAAACTTGGGCCGTGACCAAAGAACCAAAAAACCTTATTGCTGGGTTTGAGAATAGAGTGCAGAGAAAATATACGGACCATTTCAAGATAATAGCGGTTGAGATACGAAATAACAGAGAGATAAGTTCCAATAATAATATTTACTACCCCACCGTTTGTTGCAATCAACCTCTACTGACTGGTCTATAAGGGGCGGAGTCCAAAAGGATTTTTGAGATAAGAATATGTCTATATGTTAATCGAGAATGTGTGCTATCATCAATTTATCATACCACATTTCAACCCAATCCCACCAGTAGTCAATGCGCGATTGAACTTCAAACATACAAACATTAACATTTATAATATTAGTATGATAATTTTGTAAAAAACTAATTTATTATATTTTGTAAAAGAATTTTTTTGAAAAATTATTGGTTAATTTTAGTGAGTTTCCCATATAGGAAATAAGCTATTACCGTAGTACTCATGGTAAGACCTGGACCCAGGACCAATTTACTTTTTCGTTTTGAGGTCCCTAGAGGCCAAAAACACCATCCGTTCAAATTCATATATATGTGTCCGTTAGCACGATTACTCGAGCAAAAATTATCCATTTTTTTAAAATTTGGTACAAACGTGTAAACCTACGTTTATTCAAACGAGTTTGCGAACCAGCATGATCGGACTTTGGAAATAGGGGTTTATAGAGCATGTTATTCTTATGGATAAAATTGCTACGGGTATAAGCTTGTTCCTTCAAGTAACCCCATAAAAAGAAGTCACACACAGTTAAATCTCCAATGTTGTAAACAAATTAGATAATAACTCAAGAAAGTTTTTTTATAGCAAGCACATTGGTAAACTTTTCAATATGCGGCCATTTTGTTTCTACAAGGGTTAGGGAGTTGAAATTTTCCCGTAATGTTTTTAAAACCTACTTTATAAATTGTGTAAAGTTTCAAAATGATCGGTTGTTAAATGGGCAAGAAATATAAAATCAAACGTTTAAACCTCTTCGTGGACCACCCTGTATATATATAAAATTTTAAGGAATAGTGTTTTTGGCCCCTAGGGACATTAAAATGAAAAAGCATATCAGTCCGGCTCCAGGTCTTACCATGCCACCTACAAATAGCTACTTCCCTATATAGGGAAATTTGCTAAAACACTGTAGTATTATGTTGTTTTTTTTTTTTCTTTTTTTTTTTCAGGTATGTACGGAAAAGAGGAGGTTAAGAGATGGAGATTTGAACTGTGGAATGAACCTGACTCAAAACAATACAACATCCTCAATTTGACTGTTTCAGGTAAATAAAAAAAATATATATATACAACAACCATCATCTTATAATACTGTAATTATATATTGTCGCATATCAAAAGAGCTGATTAATCTGAGTCCGCTTAGTATAACACCACCCAATGAGCAAACTCAGCTGATTTGTATTGTTAACAAATTGTGTTGTTTGGTTGCCAACCTAGTGATGCGGCTGTATTCAAACTATTATCTGTGAGTATAAATGCAAAATATATAAATATATTGATTGTAAACCGATAATTCAAAATTATTTTTACTCTTAATGCAGCCTCTACAATTAGAATTTGCACATACTCAAGCCTCTAAAATTCGAATTTTGTTGCCGTAGTTCAAACTGTAACCTCCAAAATTCGAAGTCAGCCTCCACAATTTGAACTGTGTTACCGTAAGCCTCTGTAATTCGAATTCAGGACAAAAATATGCCTGTTGAAACATGAACTGACACTCTTATTGGTGTTCCCACAATGCATTCACTAGTTTCTATTCTCTCAAACTCTCTACACTTAAAACTGGGACCTCCATAATTAAAATTTTATTCATTCACATTCTATAAATGAAACTCTCTATATTTCAAAGTTCCCATAGTTCGAAATATATTGTCTTTCCTCTGAAATTCGAAGTAGCGAGGTTCTACTGTATTTGTACTGGCATATTTTTCACTAAGGACAGTCACTCCTTGCAATAGTACATTGAAATTGTGCCACTTCTCATTCTAGACTGGCCATGCAATATTACAACTAGACATTCCATCCCCTCCCCACGTTAAATTTGTAGCCAGTTTTCAAATCAAAATCACCGTTTGATGTGAGCCAGATTGTGCTGATCCAAATTAGTAATTTCTATCGAATGCACTTACTATTTATCAAGTCAAACTAATGGAATGATTTATTGTGAGCCTTAGCAACTGTTATGACCCATCAAGTTGGACAGCAATAAGGCTAAATAAGGTAGAAAATATCATTTTAGACACTAGCGCATTCTGTGACTGGCTCACACAACTCTGTTCACAACACATGTTCCTTTTTAGTGAATTTCCCATATAGGGAATAAGCTATTACCGTAGGTCTCATGGTAAGACCTGGACCCGGGACCAGTTTATTTTTTTGTTTTGAGGTCCCCAGAGGCCAAAAACACCATCCGTTCAAAAATATATATATATATATATATTTGTGATATTGGATCATATGTTAATTAGTCTTTATTTTATTGTCTTGTTGAAAGCATATGGTTTAGGTTTGTTTATGTTTTTATTGTGATGATTTGAGTTAGTGTTGAGATGGCATAAAGATAAAAATGTTCTTTCTCTAACTATTTTGTTTTAATGTGTGATTATACTACACTGGCAACGAGGATGTCTAGTAAGAAGCAGAAGAGTGATAGGATAGTTGATCACAGTGAATTGGACAGGAAAATGGAGAAGTTTGTCTTTGAGAAATACAAATGTGAAGAAACAGCAGAAGAGTATATTGAACATTTTTAACGTGTTTGTCGGGTGAAAGGATTGGGGGGTTCAGATGAGCGTAGTAAGGAAGCCAGAAAAGACTTACTTCTGCTTATGTGGGAAGTGAACCACTCCAGAAAATGGAAAAAAATTATTTCATCCCCAAGAACCTTGATTCTTGTTCTTATGAAGAAATGAAGACTGCATTCTTTACACTTTATGGTCCAAACCAAACTATTTTTGCTGCCCGTTTTGAGTTATTCAATGAACAATTTGAAGTCAAAGTAAGGCATCGTTGGCCGGACGGTGTAGAGACCGGTGGCAGCGTAGTCACGGCAGAGAGAGTGTTTCAGCTGGCCAGGTCCACGGAGCATGCCAGAAACGAGGTGAGTACCAGTTCTACATCGAGTGTATGTTTTGTTAAGAAGCGACAGTCAACTGGTCAAGGGAATAGATAGAGAACTGTGGCAGATATAGTTGTGTCAAGGAGAAATGTCCAGCAAAAGGCCAGGAGTGTCTAAAAACCATAAGTTAGGACGTTATGCTAGGGTGTGCAAAAGGAAGTTTGTCAGTAAAATTGACACTAAGTTTGCCGATGGAGAGCACAGTTCAGATGAGGTGGAATCTGATCTTCATGCTCTTAACAAGGTTTCAAATAGAACTCCACGCACCTCAATAAGAGTGAATGTTAATGGACTGCCCTGCCTTATGGAATTTGATTCGGGTGCTAGAATTTCTACAATTGGACAAACATTATGGAAGAAACTTGGCAAGCCCCTGGTTAAACCTCTCTCTGGGTTGACAGGCTATGGTCAAACACCTTTAGCATGTTTGGGCAAATGCTATGTGTCAGTGTGTTTGAATGGGGTGACAAGGAAGTTACCAGCAGCAGTAATGGAAAAAGATGATATTCCATTGTTTGGACTTCTGTGGATGGTATCATTTGGAATGAAACTTCCACCTGAAGTTACTGTTAAATCAAACGATGTAACAAATGAGGAAGGAAAGATAACTGAAGAGGAAGCTCAAGCACTAGTAAAGGAATTCGATGGGGTTTTCTCGGATGGGTTGGGTAAAATTGAAGGAGTAAAGGCTAGAATACATGTAAGGGAGGATTTTCAACCAATTGCACTAAAAGCCAGAAGAGGACGGTACCATTTCCTTTGAAAACTTCCGTGGAGAATGAGCTGAACCGACTTATTGAGTGCGGAGTCTTAGAAAAGGTTGATCCGAGTGAAACAGCAATAATCTGGGGTTAGGATTTGTGGAGATTTCCGGGTTACCGTGAACAAGGCGATTGTGCCTGAAGTATATCAGATGCCTACTTTTGCTGATTTGACAAACAAAATTGCTCAAGGCCGATTACTTACTGTAATTGATTTGAAAGATGCGTATTTACAGTTAGAAGTTGCTGAGGAAGATCGAAACTACTTAATAATAACTACTCACTTGGGTTATTTCCGCTACAAACGCCTAACATTTGGCTTAACTAATGCTCCTGCAAAATTTCAGCGTTTCATGGAAAATCTACTTAGTGATATCCCTTTGGTTGGGGTGAACATAATGATATTATAGTCAGTGGAAGAACCAAAGAAGAGCACCTGAGCAATGTCAGGACAGTGTTGAAACGTCTTGAAGCTGCAGGGATAAAGGCAAAGAAGGAAAAATGTCAATTAGGTCGAAACAGTGTCTACTATTTGGGGCATAAGATTGATCAAGATGGAATACATCCCAAGGAAGATAAAGTAAAGGCATTAAAGGAAGCCAAGACACCAACAAACATGAAAGAGCTGCGAGCGTTTTTGGGAGCCATTAATTATTATGAGAAGTTCATCCCTCATCTTCATGGCATTTGTTCAAGATTACATCGATTAACAAGTTCTAAGACTTCCTGGGTGTGGAATCAAGAAGAACAAGATGACTTTGACAGAGCACGCAATCTGATAGCGGAAGATGCAACAGTTGTTCCTTACCAAGATGATTTACCCATAACAGTATCCTGCGATACTTCAGAGGTAGGTGTAGCAGCAATCATTCTTCAAACAGATCACGATGGTGTAGAAAGACCAGTTGCCTTTGCTTTGCGTACTTTGCAGGAATCGGAAAAGCGATACTCGTCAATTGATAGGGAAGCACTTGCTTGTGTAAAACACTACGTGTTTTACATCAAGGACATCCCGGAGTTGAAGCTATGATGAGTCTATCAAGGTACTATGTGTGGTGGAGCAAGATTGACGAAGATATAGAGAAGTATGTGAAGACTTGTAATGGGTGTCAGATGAACCGTCCGAGGGAACCAGAGGTACCTCTGTACTCGTGGAATGTACCAGATGGTCCATGGTAACGTTTACACTTGGACTATGCTGGACCATTTGATGGGTGGTATTGGTTAGTTGGCGTAGATGCGTTTTCTAAATGGCCAGAGATATAAATGGTTAGATCGATTACGGCTGCTAGTACAGTGAACAAGCTACGGGAATGGTTTTCTTGCTATGGAGTTCCTAGCATGATTGTCACGGACAATGGGACACAGTTTACTGCAGAGGTCTTTGGGAAGTTTTGTAAGGATAACACAATCAAACATGTCTGCAGTACACCTTATCATCCGAAGACGAATGGCCATGTTGAACGGTTCATCAAAACCTTCAAATCGAGATATTTGTCCAGTAAGAGTGACAGGCAAGATCAAACACAAAAGTTGGCGAAGCTATTGTTTGCATACAGAAACACGCCACAAAAGTCCACGAGCAAACCTCCTTCAGAACTGTTTTTCGGCAAAAGACTTCGATCTCCATTGGACAATTTAAAGCCCACGGTTAAAGACGTGATAACAGAATCAGCTTTCAAACAAAAACAGTATCACAATGGTAAAAGTAGACATAGGGAATTTTCAGAGGGGGAAGAAGTCTGGGTGCAGAGAGAAATAGGTGCCGGCTGAACTGGTGAGCTTTCCTACCAAGTTCTTGTAGGTGGACTTCTGAAGCGAAAACACGCAGACCAACTACGTAAGAGAAGTGGAGCTTTATCTGAAGAGGAAGAAGTGTGATATTGGATCATATGTTAAATAGTCTTTATTTTATTGTCTTGTTGAAAGCATATGGTTTATGATTTTATTGTGATGATTTGAGTTAAAGTTGAGATGGCATAAAGATTAAAATGTTCTTTCTTTAACTATTTTGTTTTATTTTGTGATTATACTACAATATTTATATATCTATATCTATAAGAGGAAGTTTGTATATATATATATATATATAAATAAATAAACTATTTTTCATATAAATAAATAAATATATATATATATATATATATATATATATATTTGGCATACTTGGGAATAACGAATAGAAATTCTAACGAATAGCGCTATTCGTTTGTTTTTTTTGGCTAACTTCTATTTTATTCGTTAGTTTTTAAAAAGAGCTGGAAATAACTTCTACTCAGTTAGTTTAATAGACAACGAATAGATAATATATTCGCTAGTTTTAAATCGTTAGCTTTTCTGGTCAGGCGAAAGTATTTCCTGTGGGTTATTTATTTTACGTGTTCAGTGAGGGTTGCGTGCGTACGTGAGGGGTCAGCGCCCTTGTGACAAACAACGTGGGGAGTGGGGAAAGAGAAAGTCAAAGTCCAGTCGCTTTGGTATGCAGCGGACCCGGGGGGCGAGCCAATGGCAGCCAATAACAATACCCCAAGCACCGAAGGGTGGGAAGGGGGAATGTTTGTTTGGCAATTGATATGTACTGTAATCTCAAGTGTCAAAGCAATGTCTTCACTTCAGTCGATGTTCATTATCCGATCGTGACAGGTGTTAATGTTTTGTTAGTTTCTTAGTTGTCTTGTCGTTATATATATTTTAGTGATAGTAAAATATTTTAAATACATAAGTTATTAAGGTGAACAGTTTTAATTAAGTAGGAGTAGATTAATATGTAATATGTACTTAATATGTATGGAGGGGTTATTTAAAAAAAAGAAAGAGAGAATGAAAGAGAGAGAGAGAGAGAGAGAGAGAGAGAGAGAGAGAGAGAGAGAGAGGTGTTTGGCCGAAGCCCAGCTGTCCCTCCACCACCCCTGGTTTAAGTCAGAGACTTATTCACCAGGCCGCTTTCCTGAAATATCTTCGGATTCCTCTTCCTGCTGTCAGCTTCAATCCATGTCCTTCCAGGCACATTCTGTGCCTAACCAACACCTCTCCCCTCACCTAGTACCCTCTGTACTAGGGTCATCAATTTTTTTCTTCTTTCTTTCCAATCTTCTTAAATTTATCTTTCTTTCCTAACATTTTTCTTTTCAAATTCCAGCCTGTCTTCCTGCATTTTCAAATTCATGCTTTTTCTTCCCTATCCTTCGGCACATTCTGGCAAACTCCAGCGCAGATTCTTTGGTTCTCAAGAAGTTGATCTTCACCCAATCCCATGTCTTTTGTTGGAGGAATTCCCTCATGTCGCTTCTTTCTTCTTCATAGAATGGGCACTCCATCAGTACGTGCTGCGATGTCTCCAGCTCTCCGCAATGAGTGCAATGATCGTCATCGACGAGGTTGAAACTTTTCAGCTTTGCCTTGAAGTTGCCGTGTCCGCTGACGAACTGTGTCGTGTAGTGATCGGTTTCCCAATGGACTTTCTTTCTGAACCTCACATCCGGAACGAACGCAAAGGTTTCCCTTCCTTTTGTGCTAGACTCCCACCGTCTCTGCCAGTCAACAAGTGTTTCTTCTCTTCGGATCCTCATGCTATCCTTGATGTCGATACCTTCTTCTTTGTCCCTTCTTCTCTTAATCCTTTCTTCAACCATCAAGTCAAGCGGGATGACCCCGGCAATCACTCGGACAGCTTCGTGGGATATCGTGCTGTAGCCCTTGATCACACCCAACAACAGTTTTCTCTGCAGACTCATCAACTTAGACTTCTCACCTCGTCCCCTCATTCGTTGGCCCCACATCTCGCAGCCGTACAGCATCATTGGGTCAAGCGCACCGATGTACAATCTTCTCAAGTTCTCGCATCTCATGCCGTTGTTTGCCTTGGCCAGTCCTTTTAACTTTCTGAATGCCTTCATAGTCTTGTCGATTACTTGCTCATAATGTCCTGCAAATTTCAATCCATTTCTTACTGCAACTCCTAAGTACTTTGTCTCATTTGAACACCGAATTGTCACGTCTCCCATGTCAACACGGATGAATCTTTCAACCAACCTTCCTTTCAGGAGCACCATCACTGTCTTTTCCCTCGAAAACGTCATCTTCCTGTCTTCCCCCCACCTAGTGACCAGTTCCAAGGCTCTTGATGCCTTCCTCATGAGATCAGGGCTTGTGTTCGACTTCACCAAAAGCAGTCCGTCATCCGCATAGGCTCTCGCGGAGATACCTTCCTCGAAAGGCAGCCGCAAAAACCCATCGAACAGGATGTTCCACAACAGAGGGCCCACCACAGACCCTTGGGGGCATCCTTTAGTGATGTTCTTGTTCACCTCTCCGTTGCCAGCTCTTAGTGTCACGGTTCTGCCTCGGAAGTAGTCCCTTACCAATCGGTAGATGTTGTTCGGACATCTCCATCTCCTCAAAACTCTCAGAATCTCTGGCCACCAGGCGGAGTTGAAGGTTCCAGAAATATCCAGGAACAAGCCTATTACGTACTTTTCATCCGTCTCTTCTACTTCTCTTCTCATATCCAGAAGTGCGACTACAGTTCCAACACTTTCCGTGAATCCATATTGCAGTGGATTTGCCCTATTTTCCCTATCCATCCATTCTTTCATCCTTTTCACTATTAATCTTTCGCCTACCTTTCCTAAGACAGGTAAGAGGGTTACTGGCCTGTACGATTTTACCTTACTTGGGTCCTTTTCCTCGCTCTTTAGAAAAACTTTGACGATTCCTTTTTTCCACACATCAGGATACCTGCCTTCTCTCAGCATCTTGTTGTACAGGTTCAACAGCGTCCCCTTGATCCTTCCAAACATTCTCTTTACTACTTCGTTCTTTATTCCATCCATTCCCGGCGCTTTCCTATCCTTCAGCAGTGCAACGCATGCATTTAGCTCTCCTTCAGTGAAATCTTCCTCATCTGTTCCAGTGCTTTCATCAGTCATCCTACTTCTGATTCTTGATTGTTCCTCTGTATCCTCCTCTTCCCTATCATCTGGCAGCAATCCTTGTATCATTCTCTCTAGGGTCTCTTGCACTGTCTCCGTCATTGTGCCGTCTTCTTTTTCCAGGCTAACCAGCACAGTATCCTTTTTCAGCTTCTCTGCAGCAATCTTATAGACCTTTCCCCACGGGTCGCCCTCTTCCTCCGCAATTAGCTTTTCCCACATCTTCTTCTTTTGCTTCCTGATTCCCCAGACGTAATCTGTTCTTGACCTAACAAACGCTCTCCTATCATCTTCCCTTCCTGTCCTATTCCAGATCCTACTTTTCCTTCTCATCTTCACTCGTAATTCATTTAGCTCCTCTGTCCACCAGTACACCTTCTTTGTTCCAACTTTCGCTTTTGGAAACTGCTCCTCCATCAGATTGCACGTCATTTCCGTAATCTTTTCCGCGTGAACTTCCGCTGTAGCCATTTCAATATCCATCGCTTGTATACCTCTTTGTAAGGCTTCATCAAATCTTGCCCAATTTACATTCCTTAAGCAGTATGACCCTTGTCTCTGTTCATTCTCATGTCTCCGATTAACTTGATCCCTTCGCAATTTCATTGTTATAAGCCTATGATCACTAAGCGTCTCTTCATGAACCATCCAATCCTCTATTCTTCCTGTAAGATCCCTCGTCGTAATCGTCACATCAATGTTCGATTTTCCTCCCTGCGTGTTCTCAAAAGTCGTCCATCTACTAAATTTGTTCATCACGTGCAGATCCCAAGCAATTACAACATCTTCCACCTTCGACCCTCTCTCATCCGTTGAACCACTGAGCCACAGTCCCGATTTTGCATTTAAATCCCCTCCGCAAACAACTTCTTTATTTCCTTTCTTCCTTATTATATCAGCTAACCATGCCAAGTGACCTTCAATGGGTTCCGACGGCCTACAATAAAGACTGATCACGTGCATTGACTTTCCATTCTGCTCTAACCTAACACTAATACACGTTCCACTTGTTTCCTGAGCAACCATTATGGCGCCAATGGTATCATTCATCACAATAACTGCACTCCAAATATCTTCTCTTCCGCTCCTGTCATGAAATACTCTGCAACCAGCTATCTTCACCTTTCTCCCTACCGCGTATGGCTCTTGGACAAGAAGGACATCTAATTTTTCTTCTATACATCTTCTGAGTGCTTCATCTGTAGCAACTTTACCTCTCCCTAGATTCCATTGCCCAATTCTACAATCCATAATCTATTTTTTCATTTTGCCGTCTGACTGCCTTCTCATAGGCCGGACACTTCCTTGACCCAGCTTCATGCTTGCTATTTTCCTTCTTATCTCTTACGCAGTTTATACATCTAACCTTTTCCTTCTTACCCTTGTTGGTGCAGTCCTTATAGTCGTGCTCCCCAGCACAGTGGGAGCAAGCAGGGGTTTCACTCTTACAGTGCTTTGCCACATGTCCAAACTTCTGACACTTAAAACACCTAGCAACATCCACATAGTCTTTCACCCGACAACATTGCCATTCTACGAAGATCCGCTCTTTCCTTCTTAGCCAGTTCCTCACCCGTACAGAACATTCCACCACAACATGACACCTTTTCCCTGTCGATCTTAAATCCTTATACCTATGTCTTACAGCAAACTCCTGCTTGAAATCCGCCTCAACAATTTGGCTCTCCCCCATGTTTCGGGAGAAAATCTCCTCCTTGACCTCATCTTCCGTCAGTTTAGCACTAACATCATAAATCATGATGAAAGGTTTTTTCTTCTCCGGACGCTCTACTTTCAACCCTGCCTCTTTCAACGTCTTTTGCTTCATGAGATTTTGCACTCCATCCTCATTTTCTGCTTCAATAATCACACCATTCTTGATATTTATTAGCCTCTTAACTTTCAAGCCGATCTCAGAAGGCCGTACTAACTTTTTCAAGGTTTTAGTCACTTCTTCAGTCTCCAAGGTGTCATGCCGCACTATAATTTGTTTCGGTGCTTGGACTACGGGTCCTTTCATTCCAGTTACCCTTGGAACCATTGGGGTATCTTTCTTCAGCACTGCTGAGTAGCTCACTCCAGCCGCGCCTGGAACAACCTTGTCCTTCAGATTGTCCATTTCATGTCGCACGGTGGAGCCCACGATCTTTAAAAACTCTCTTCGTTCTTCCAACCTCGTTTCAATCCGGACTCTATCCTCTCTTGCCCTAATCAGCTCTTCCTGGAACCGGTTCAAGTACCTTCCAAACTTTTCTGTCTGAGGCTTTGTCACCATTTTTATGATGGTTGGCTGTTTGAACCATCCCTTCATCTTATCCAGTACCAAACTCAAGCAAACTAACGGGTCATCTTCATCCTCGACCTTTTCTTCCTCATCCGATTCCAAATCCTCAGTCTTCCTGGCTTTCCTCCTTTTCTCTTTCTTCTTTTCCTCAGGGCTTCTATTCCTCTTCTTTTGCTTCTCCGCCTCGGACTCCGACTCCGCCATACTGCTGGTCCCCGAGCGATAGCCTCCTCCCAACGCAGACGCGGACCCCCTGGAGCTACTCAACCTCCTCTCCTTCTCATGTTTTTCCAGGAACTCCTTTTCCGCTGCTATCCTGTCCTCTTCAGCCTTTCTGGCTTCTTCTCTCCTAGCCTCATCCTCCTTCAATGTTCTCAATTGATCAGCCGACATCTTGATTTGCAATTAATGTAAATATAAAAATCTTTTCAAAAAACTTTTCTTTGGTGTAGTGTAGGTCAAACTGAAACCTGAAAAACTACATACAATTCATTAGTGATGGTTTTTTTGTGTTCCCCGGTTCATAGGAGAGAGAGAGAGAGAGAGAGAGAGAGAGAGAGAGAGAGAGTGAAAGAGAAAATGGGGGAGGAAGAGGGGTATTGAAAGAGAGAGAGAGAATGTGGGGGTAGGAGTGTGTGAGAGAGAGAGAGAGAGAGAGTGAAAGAGAAAATGGGGGAGGAAGAGGGTATTGAAAGAGAGAGATAGAGAATATAGGGGAGGGTGGTGGGGGGGGGGGTGATTGTACGCATATTAATATGTAGTACAAATATGTAATGTGTTATTAATATTTGTTTGCAATGGCGGGCGAGTGTGATATCAAGTGACCAATCTTGAGTGACATATTTCAACAAGTTGAAAAAATTAAAAGGGTGGTAACGCGTTAAAATGTTTATTGTGTTTTTACCCAAAACAAAAATGATTAAAGCATCTGTAATAAGTACTTCGAGGTAAGTGGAGAAAAAGTATAATGGTCTCGTTTTTAACTTGAAGTGGAATAGGCCTATATATTTTTTAATGAATATAATTTTTATTTTTTAGTACAGTTATAGTGTATTTCTCAATGTGTTTCCCATGCTCTTTTAAACTTTATCTCGCCACAAATAGGTCACTTTTAAATTTAGTAGTAAACTATAATTTTATCACAATGGAAAAACTACTTCATCAGACTTTAAAAAATATCTGATATTTCGTAATACATTAAATGCTGTCCATTAATTGTTGTACAACAAAATTTTAGTGTAAAATTTTGCTAATTGAACATCAACAAACTGTGTTTTTACCTAACCGGGAACTTCAGTTGTAACTTATGTTTGTGTATCGAAAGTAATGTTTATGTCAGGAAAGGTGAGATGATCACTATTTGTTTTTGTCTTTTGAACTATTGAAAACAGAGTGATGACAAGTTTTTGTATCACCTTTGTCGGGGAAATAAACATGTGCACTTGAGTTTGAGCCTAAATATATCTGAGATGAATTATCCGATTTTGTTGAAACAAAAATTTAAATATAAGCTGGTTTAAATAAATTTTACGTGGTGTCAATTAAAAAAATTTCCGTTTACCAGAAAAATGTATATAGTTGAAAGTTCCTAAAAAGTACCGGTTTTTAAGAAACTCTGCACTAACACTGAAGTTTGAAATTTATTTGTAAACAAACAACTCAGCCAATCTTTCTGAAATTTTTATGGCTTATTGGTAGGTTCATTGTTAACATTTCCATGCATTTTAAAGTTTTTATGCTGCTGTTAATTTTTAAAACGTATGCTAACATCGTTAATAAGACACTGAAAATTTTCGTTCAAAATACTATCGTGTTTGCCGTGATACAAGAAATAACACCAATATGACAGATTTTATACAAAGGTGGTTTTTAAACAGATTTATATTTGTAGACAAAAATTTCTCCCGTGACTGGTGGCGGGCCGCCTGGTGTTTGTACGATAGGTACTGTATTTCCCAGCCGTGGGAGCACGTGCGAATCTGCGACGTTGCCGATGTGTACCTGACTACGACACTGACATCGCTTCAGTATTCACTCACGGCAAACTGTGTAAATCATTATTTAGTTATAAATTTACCAACAAAATATTCACTAGTCATGAAACAAATACATTATAACAAATATAAATCTACAAAAAAAAAACACCTTTGTTCACTGCGAACGCCTGTTCAGAGCGGCAAGCCTAGTCATCACTAACAGAGTAACAGACGAGGAAGAATCAGCGACACCAATTTTGAAAAACAACTTATTTTAAAGTTTAATAGGCATTTAAAGTAAATTTTGTTGTAGTAATGAATGTTTTTACATTACATGTAACGCAAATGTGACGATGTTTAATTAATATTGAATTAAAACACAATAATTATTAACCAAGATGTGTCATTATTTCATTACATATGAAATCCTTTAAAACAACCGTCCAACAAACAGCTATCCTCTACAAATGTCAAAAACTAACTTTATTTTCTATCAGTTAGTTTTTCAACTAACTAATAACTTCTATCAGTTACTTTTTAAACTAACTAACTAGTAACTTCTATCAGTTACTTTTTATGGGACTAACTTTTAACTTCTAACTAGTTAGAAATGTTGACTAACTTTCCCAACTATGGACGTTATAGACTCCGAAACCACTTGACAGATTGCAATGAAACTTTCAGGCATTATTAAGCTTTATTCAAGGATGGTTTCTGTGAAGTTTGGTGCAGATTGGTCAAAAGGGCTCCGCCCCCGTGGCTCTGAAGTTTCCCATGTTAACCTGATGAGTACTCATATTTCAATGGAATTAAGGAATCTTGACAGCTGTTTCAACTAAACAATTTGATTCTGTGATGTTCAATAGCATT